>NC_080857.1:20907218-21210249 GCF_030435755.1 Ochotona princeps
TTGTGATCAGCGCTAAAGGGCAACGCTGAGAACAGAGTGGGGAGCTGCAGACCAGGATGGAAATGAGAGACCCAGTCCTACCTGTCAAGATAAGAAAAGGGGAAATGAATGCAGGAAAGTGCAATCACTGCCCAAAAGAAGAACCCAAGAAACTAACTCACCTCAAGCTTTACAAGTACAATTAAAATCACTCCTGGACCCAGTCCACACAGCAAGAAACCATCCAGGCAAAGCTTAGGAACCGAAGGCAGGGGGAAGGGATACCGCAGCATGTGTTTCCATGTCCTAGCCACCAGAAGGCCCACACCAAATCCTCCTCCAAGGCTTCCCCTCAGACAATGATTTTCTCCCATAAACTCCTAGGCCATTACAGAATTGGGCAACAGCAGGATTATGCCACAGTCCTCAGGTCTGAATCAGGGAACAGATTATTTATACCCAGAATCTACATTTGCATCATTCTAGTCATATTACTGCACAGCTCTGATCTCAAATCAAAGGAACACATGGAAAATGTGACCACAAATCCCCCTCTTGCTGAAGCTACTTCTTTACTAATGAAACATAAAAATATACTGTTGGAAAAAAACATGATTATGCTGGAATTTAAGACTTCTGAACTAGTAAAACCAGTAACATGTTCCTACACCATGTCCTACCACCCCTTGAAACTTCAAGCAATCCAGAATGGGACCTGGCTGCCAAATTCCTTTCTGTAGCTGTGCCATCAAGTGGTGAGCACGAAAAATGAGGCTACGATACCACTTCTTGGCATGCCAACTCTGGTAGTCTCCAGAATTTCCCAAAGTATCCCAACAAAGACCTGCTTGTCAAGGGCAAGAAGCTGTGCCTGTGCTGGCTGCACTGGTCCCTGGCATTGGCAAGTTAAACATGGTCAGACTGCTGGATGGCAGAGGCCAGAGGCAGGGAACTGTTGACAGACTTAGATGAGCAGAAAACACAGGGGCCATTTTCTAAGACCATCAGTGGGTCTGTTTAGAAGCATATGAGCATTTTCTTTTTTAAAAAGATTATTTATATGAAAGGCAGTGTTCCAGGGAGAAGGAGAAGCAGGGAGGGAGGGAGACACAGATCATCCATACACTACGTGTTCACTGTATGGCACACCACTTGGTTCACATCTCTTGCACTAAGCTGAAAATCCCCACAAAGGTAAGCATGGTGACAGTTCAGAGGAAGACAAAGCCTAAGATGGGTCAAGAGGAAAGAAGGACCAAATAATCACCATACCACTAGCAACAGCTGTCACTACACACCAGAGAATGGCACCCCAGAATTGTTTGGAGCTTCCATGACTGCTGGAGCATTCTGCTATGATAAACGCTTGGCGCTGGGTGGGGTGGGGAGGGAAGAGAGGGGCAGGAATCATACTTACGACATTGCTGAAAGTCAAATAATTGTTAATATTTGTCTTCCAACGAATTAGAAATACATAAATACATGGATATGATTTCTTATTGTCTTTAAATGTGAATGGCCTATTTGGATAGGATGCTGAGAATCAGAAAGTGTCTGCTGTTAACTACTTAAGTACTCTGTGACCTAAAAAAAACATTTAGAAAGTAAAGTAGTATAAATATCATCACTATGAAGTTAAAACTTCCGACTGACGGGAACATGAACCATCATTCCTATGAAACATTAACCTAGAATGTGTTCTCCACAATGTATGTGCATCATTAGACATCAACACCTGTCACCTTTTAAAAAAAGGTTAATGCAAGTAAGCATTTTGTCCAAATAGGTATACAACAAAGAAAACAAAATTCCAATTATCTCCCCAAATAATTTAAGCATCATCTTATGACACTTCCACCTTAGCTAGCACAGCCTGGTAACCCTGGAAATATCCAAACACTACTTGTGTAATGCAGACATAGTCACAGGAGTCTTGCATTAGAAATGCATCAACTAATCTTAAACACGTGTGACAACATACCCTCCTTAACAGAACCACAGGATAAAATCTCTTTTTTTTTTCTCCTTTCAAAATATATTTGCTTTGGCATAAAAAAAGAGGGAGAACATGACAGGTACAGATGGGTCACAAAACAATAAGTAATTCTATTTTGTTCAAAGTACCAACAAGATGTAAAGTTACACACTAACATTAGCATAAGGCATCAGCCCCAAGATAATGTATGAAGAAGCTAGTGAAGATGATAAACGTCCAGACTTCAAGAAAAGCCGAGAAATAAACATGGCTTTCCCTACACACATAGAAATTGTTCTTTTACATTGTTTAAATGAAACAAACAAACAAAACCCAACTGGCCTTCAGGGTTATTTCTTAATAAACTCAAAATGATTAAAAACCTAATTTTAAGGTTATCATCTGTTTCATTTTGTAGGAAATTTAATGCAATCATTCAAGTACATAAAAAGCACAATTAATACGTTTGTCAATACGGTATTTAAAAAGTTAGCAATATATTTCCCAACCCACCCTGCCCTAAATAACTTTTTTATTCAACACATTCTGTGTAAATCATATTCTTGGGCATGATAAAGGAAGCTTGAAAGAAATCACTCAGTATTTTGATAACTGATTATTCACTTTGCATAAATGTATGATGCCAAGTTGTATCATTTGAGAAAGTGAATCTTAGTCCCAGATAAGAGTTGATATCTGCCTTATTTTCACATTCTTGTAATTAACAATGTCACACTGAATCCTGAAGAAAATTTTCTTACCTTAATATAACTAAAAATCTATCAACACAATGGTATGATCTTAAAGTCAACCTACTAGATTTTCTTTGCACCGTCTCTGTTACTAGTCAAACAGAAAAATAGCCCATCAAATTAGTATACAGAAAACAGACTGTGTTTCATCCTGAAAAACTTCTAACCTTGCCACCAATTTATTGGAAGCACTCAGCGCAGACCCCAGAAACGGAAGGAGAGCAGAAAATCCGAGACCAAGTCATGGGCACACAGGATGGCTTCCAGCCTGATGTGTGCCATGCACAGGCTCTAAAACACACTTCAGGGGGTCGGAGGAGAAAGCTCATCAGAGCCCTAAGCCCCAAATGCACGAGGGCTCAGTTCCAAAGGCAATGTCTTGTTTTAAACTAATGTAAGCAGGGCTCTAAATCTGACCTGCATTTAAATTACCATCCAGTGGGGAATGTCCGGCTGGACTCCTGAGCAGCTAAAGCTGTTTGAGGAAGATTCAAACAAAGTTCATTTCATATGCACAGACAAAGCCTTCCCTCGGCATCCAACATCCTCCATCAAGAAGGAGCGGCAGCTAGGACGAAAAGAGCCATCCTGTGGCTGAGGGGCCCTGGAATGTACTTCTTCATAGAACTGATCAAAGCAGGCCATTCTTCAGAGTAAGATGGTTTGCAAAAACCGATTTCCGATTGCTCAGCACAGTGAAATAAATAGAGCACACATAAATAGTGCGTGGAGGTCCCTGAGTGTCATTCCATAGAAGATGCCAACAAAAACCCCTTCTTCAAGCTTCCTCATAGTGCAGTGCTCCTCTGGGAGTACAAGTTCACAGGGCCACAGTGACTGCCCCAAATACTTTCACTGACAATGAAGAAAGCATATTCTTTTCCATTTTATGTACAAAAATGGGAAAATAAAAGAATCATAAATTTCCTAGTGTAACATCTATTCAGCAATTACGACGTAGACTGATGATAAATTTGGAAGTTTTTATCCTCTTCAACTCTGAGAATGATTCAAAGTACTGAATTCTCTTCTAAGTTATTTTGCAAGGCATCACAGTGGCTTAAGATTGGTACTGGTATGCAGTAGGAAATACATTATATCACTCAGAAAACTACGTCCTGTCAGTTTTAATATCTAGACTAGGAAAATCACCCTCAGGGCAGAGATGAAACAGTAAACTACATCTCTGGAAAAAAATCCCTAATATATAAATACAAAAATTACATATGCATTTTTGTAAAACAAAAATCATAGTAACTTGATACAGTCCATTAGGATTCAATCGTTAATTGTCAGTAATGATAGTAAAAATACTAATGTGCCTATAAGTAAACATGCATGACTCACGGCAAGCCTATCTTCCCTTATTAACTGCAGGCCTGGTCTAACCCACCTGCCTAAAGATAAACTAACACCATGATACATACAGCAGGACAAATCCAAATATTCTACTTCCTAAATATGTGAAAGATCAGCCTGATTTTAAGATTCAGAAACTAGAACCTAGTGCAGTAGCTTAGCAGCTGAAGTCATTGCCTAGCATGTGCCGGGATCTCAAATGGGAATTGGTTCACGTCCAGGTGGCCCCACTTCCCGTCCAGCTCCCTGCTTGTGGCCCGGAAAATCAGGTGAGGATGGCCCAAAGCCTTGGAACCCTGCACCCACATGGGAGACCTGGAAGAGGCTCCGGGCTCCTGGCTTTGGATGGGCTCAGTTCCAGCCACTGGGGTCGCTTGGGGAGTGAATCAGCAGACAAAAGATCTCTCTCCTCCTCTCTGTATATCCAACTTTTCAATAAAAAAAAAATCTTAAAAAAAAGTTCAGAAACTATAGTCCATGGAAATGCAATCAGAGCACATGTAACGCGAGACCCTTGATTCCACCTCATGTACAACGCTCAACTGATAATGTTGCTGAGGCTGTATGCTGCTATCCAATAGACACTCTCATCTAGCTCCTGTAAGAATCCTCGATTTGCCTACAGGAAGCAAGACAGCTAAATACAAGACCACATTGCAAGCTTCTCTTGCTCCAAGGCGAGTCCACATAAGTAAGTTGTAGTCAAAGACATATATGTTCTAAGAAAATGAAACAGATTGATTGAAAAAAAAGCTGTTTAACAATTTCTTCTTTTCCTTCTCCATCCACATCATCACCGCTGTATTTCCTTTGATGCGGTGTGCAGACCACACACAATCCTCAGGGCCAGTCAAGCCGTGGAGGCACTCAGCAGGCGACGGAGGAGGGCAAGGATGGCCAGCGTGTGTGCCAGGAGAAGGGCTGAGCAGAGGAAGGGAAACCTGGTGGGGAACAAGATTTCTCCAGCTTGTCAGAGATGGACAAGCAAAACTTCGCATGCAAAAAACGTACCAGGTAGAAACATCCAGAGTCAATAAAGACCATAGTGGATCGGAAGAAAACAGCAGATGTGATACTGGGTTAGTAAACAGTTTCCAAAGCAGACCCCAGCCAGTGAGAGACCTTCCCAGACCAGTACCTAAAGGAAAGGCTCTGTGAGGAAGACCTGACCATGTGTTATAAATGTTCCTGCCTTTAAGGAGAGGCATGCGAGAATTTCAGAATCTGCAACGTTCACCCCACTGCTAGGATGACCTACTAGAGAAAGATAAAATGCATTAAAAATTTTACAAAAGCCCAGGCAAAAAAAGGTATTTTTTTTGGGGGGGGGGGGAATGCTCAAAGTTGAAATGCTTCTGTAAAAGATCCCTAAAAAAATCTACTTCCCTCTGAATTTTCAAAGGCCAGTTAGGCAGATTCATGATTTAAAAAATAAATTCTATATTTGATGGCAGATTGTCAACTTCTTCAAATTCAATTTCCACTCCCCTCCCTTCTTTTTTAGTAACAGAAATATGGTTTTATTTGGGCTGGCAAAGTTCCCACTTCAACACCACACTGGAACCCTCTTGAAGTCAGCGGTGGCCAAGGAGTTACAAGTAGAAGCCAACGGGTGGCGATGCCAGAAGCCCCTGCTGTGCTGGTCCTCTACTCTCCCAGACATGTTGGCTAGAGCTCCAAGTGCCCTGTGCTGCCGAGAACCATGGGTTTTTTTAATTTTATGATACAATTTCATAGGCTCTGGGATTTTACTTACCCCCTCACACACTGATTTCCCCTACATTATAGTAGTATGGTCTTTCATAAACAGTCATTAGCTCATCATTCTGCTATTGAAGTGTCTCCTCAGAGGACCATGGTCTTACAGTAAGGACTCCGAGAGCCACGGGGAGCCAGACTCCCTCCTAGAGACTCGGCAGAACCACCGCCCTTCATTGGTTCCCAACTGATGTTTTATGTGAGACAACCTCACCCTGTTTCAGCAGGGCCCTCTTCACGCCAGGCAAGCCCAACTGCCACTGCAGACATTAGGAACTAACTCAACACACACAGCAAGACCACAGTGTTAACACACATTTCATTCTCCACTATCTGTCTAAAGCACACATGTGCATGATTATTAAACATTCTTATAAATCAAAATAAATATCTTCAGTGTTGTATTTGGGCACAAGACATCTTGTTTTTGAAATACCACATCTACTTTGGTTGCTGAACTACAGTGCTCACACGGAGTCCAGCAGAAAGAACTCTGTGGGAAGTGTGTTGGGGGAACCACGCAGTTAAGCATCAACCCTACAATCAGCTCAAGCTGTCCGCAAACACCGCTATGCTCATGACCCAGACAAACTGTCAGCTAAGAGAATCTGGAGTTCTATGATCTAAACCAGTTTTTCATGGCCACTATCTGTTGTCATAGAATCCTGAGCATTTAAACGTAATAGCATTCATAGTCCAGCTGGCATCTCTCATTTCATTTTTAAAAGGTGTTAACAGCTTTAAATCAAACGTACCTGATAGAGGTGAGAAAACCCTTTTGCTCCTGTGGAAATTCTATTGTGTGACTCCACCTCCCACTTCCCACAAGCAGCTAGAGGGTATGGACAACAGACAGCACCAAAGACAAACGATCATTCTTTGGGGTTGGGATGAGAAGAAAACAGAAGATGCAGGTGTCAGGACAGAATCATAAATTTACTATCTGCAGAAAAGTCAGGATCACCTCTGCTGAAATCTAGGCAGAGGGGTTTGTCCAATTAAAATAAAACAAAGATACTAAATAAACATTCCACTTTCACCTTAATCTGTTTATTTGTAAAACGATTTTTCCTATTTTAAACACTATTGCCAAACTAACAGCAAGCATGTGGTCAGATCATTGTGACCTTTGCAGAAACATCAGCTTTCTTTATAGCCAAAATGGTGCAATGAAAATGTACTCCTACCCACAATCCAACGAAGACTTCAGCCTGGTCTCACAGTTACCTGCAATCACAGGGGAAATGCCGTGCAGTCTCATTCACCTCTCCCTAGCCTCAGCTCCAAAAACTGTGCATGGCAACAATATTAGTAGGTCTTTCCTACCATTGCTGGAACACCAGTGCAAATTACGACACTGTGCTCCATTTTCCTGTTGAAACAGGTTCTTGAGAGCATAGGTACCTGCCTCCCAGGTGGGAGACCTGGGTTGGCGTCTCTGCCCCTGACTTCAATCCTGGTTGGGGAACCACCACTGGTATCTGCAAAGAGAACCAGGTGACTCGGAGATCTCTTTTTCTGTTTCCCCAATAATTTCTTTCCAAAGACCACTGAACTAAGCATCAAACAAGATAAGACAGCAACTTGTAGAAAAGGGTCCTCTCAGCTTCTACATTCAACACCTGTAGGAAGGAGCCTTCATTATGAACAGGTGGCTCCATCAGGCCCGCAACAGTGCATGAAAATCACAGTGGGAACGGTCTCCACGATATGTCAGTGTCTATATCAAGTTGAGGTTCATGGCTCACGAAGGCATGATTCCCTACTCTCCAGGAATTTGTAGCCTCCTTGCATGAAGACACTAACAGCACAGAGAGGGGCAACAAGACGGTCGCAAAACATGGAGGTAGTGCCCAAGGCAGGAACACCTTGACTAAAAACTTAAAGATGAGGTGACGGGAAGGGGAATACTGCAAGCGAGCAGCCTTGAGCAGAGACAGAGCATAGTGCACCACAAGCACCAAGGTAAGCAGTGCCAAGAGGAGGGAATGATGCAGTCAGCCAGCAGGCAAGGATTCCTTCACCCAGCAGGCAAGGCTGCAGGTCCTGAGGGCCTGCTGGGGTGATCTCCCTCAGGCCAGCAGGTGTCCTGAGCAACAGTCTAATATGGTTAGAGGTTTCTGTTTGGAAACTGTTGGCATTGAGGAAAATGCCAGGCACAGGAGCCAAAGCAGGAGGGAGACCCATAGTCCCTGCAAGGTGAGGGCTATAGAACGTAATGTTCTAAGTGTGTTTAGGCTGTTACGAGGCCTCAGGAATCACAAGCGAGCTGGGTATTCCTTACTTCTGTTCATTTGAAAATTAACAATGGTTCAAGAATGGAATCAAGGGGACAAGTTTTAAATTTTCACAATATGAGAAACAACAGAAGATGTTTCATTACTTCAGGATGCATTCCCTAGCAGCATTCTCACATCCAAATGCCTCTAATTATAAGCATGCATTATCTGCAGAGGAAAAACTGAAGCCCAGACATATGTCGTTTATCTGAGTGATGTGGGTAAACTACTATCAAATGAGCATTCAGGCTTCAGTAAAGAACAAAGTATTAAGAGCCCTCAAATTGCACAATAAAGACTCTTCCTGCCCGTAGACGTCAGCACAGCCACTGCCTACAATCCTAACACAGTTCTACAGGTCTATGAATGGGCCTTCTCAGCCATCAGCTGGAAACATCCGGAAACAGGGAGCAGAGCACACAAGTCGCCCAGCTGTCTCCAGATTGGCTGCTGCCTATTCCTGCACAAAGAAACATGTGCACAAACATGAACATCCACCCGGCGTAAATGTCCACCCGGACAGGAGGTCAACACCACTGCCCCATCTCACAAGGGCTTCATTCTCTTTTAGAAGTACACAATCTACCAAGTGATTTCACAGCACTTTAATCGATCCCCTGGAAAACAGAGCTGAAAAGCATTAAGATGTCAATTAACTACCACTGTGATGCACAGGATTCCTTCTTTTCCATTGCACTGCCCTTGTCTGTTACTTAAATGCCACGGGAATCATTATGATCTTACGCTTTGCCTCCCTAATCGTCTCCCCTTACATCCTGCAGACTCCATTACTGCAGCCTCCAGAGCTGCAGCTCAGGAGTGTTAGCACCACCTACAACTGACTCCCCTTTCACTAGTCTTTAATGACTTTTCTACCGATAAATAATGCCAAAATCAATTCATTAACTTCTAGACCACTGAGTTGTTTCCACTGGGAATTCATTGAGCTATATTTGTTTTTCCCAGCTGTCTAAACAGTCATGTTTAGTCCTCATTTCTTTTAAAAGTCATTAGAGAATGAATAGAATACGATAAATCATTAGCTTCTCTTTTGAACCCTCCTCTGCCTTCTACTTCCTCTTACAGCCTGTGTGGGAATCAAAAAGAAGACAAATAACTCACAGCAGGGCTCAATGTAACAACAACAACAAAACTTTGCAGGTGTATTTTGTTTTGTTTTTGGTTATTTTGCTTTTTTGGTTACAGGAAAAGAGCCACTACAACCCTAACATAGAAGTTCTAGAAAACTGAAGTTTTCCACCTTGTTCTCCTATTTTATACATTGCAAATCAGTTCTGAAAAGGAAATACAACTATTAGGGGAAAAAAGAGTATAAGAAACAGCTGTCCACGGGTTAGCTCTCAAATCAAGGTGTAAGAAACTCTCCCAAAATATTGCTCCAAATTTTGTATTTCAAAACAATACACAGGGAGCTCACATGGTGGCTCAATAGGTTAATCTTTCTCATGGGCACTAGTTGTCGTCCTGGCTGCTTCAATTCTGATCCAGCTCCTTGCTTATGGCCTGGAACACAATGAAGAATAGTACTGCACCTGGAAGAAGCTCCTGGCTCCTGGTTGGCTCAGCTCCAGTTGTTGCAGTCATTTGGAGAGTAAACTAGTGGGTGGGAAGATCTTATCCTTTTGTGAATCTGATTTCTAACTTTCAAACATATCACATATGTATCTAAATGTGAAACTGTAAAGCTTTCTGAAGAAAACATAAAAGCAATGTCCCCATGGCTAAATTCTTGCCTTTTATGAGCCAGCATCCCATACAGGTGCTGGTTTGTATCCCTGTTGCCCCACTTCCCACCCAGCTCCCTGCTTGTGGCCTGGAAAAGCAGTAGAGGGCGGCCCCAAGGACTTGGGACTCTGCACCATGTGGGAGACCTGGAAGAAGTTCCTAGCTCCTGGCTTTGGATCTGATCAGCTCACCTCTAGCCATTCAGGCAGCTTGGGGAGTGAACCAGTAGATGAAGACCTCTCTCTCTCTGTAAATCTGCTTTTCCAGTAAAAACAAATCTTTAAAAAATAAATTTCATTTCCTCAAAAGTTAAAACTCTTGCTCAGAAAGTCATCACTATGAGAAGGAAAAATTAATGTACTGAGAAAAATATCTGCAAGCACCAAGTCAACACACACAAAAAAACTGTATCCAAATAAAAACAGCTTCTCTCCCTCTCCACACCCTCTCTAACCCAATTATGCAAACAATCCAATTAAAAAAAAACCTGAACAGATCTTGCATCAATAATACACAAATACAAGTGAGCAAATACAGAAACGGCCCAATGAGATTTTATTATGTATCATAAGTCAGTTATGTATCATAAGAATGGCAAAAATTAAAAATGCTGACAACTTGACACTACCAAACGCTAACAAGGATATGTGTACTCAGCACCATAAACTCTACCTGTTGTCAGTAGAAATGAAAAAGAGCACAGCTACTCCTAAAAAAAAAATGGCTTAAAAGCTCTTAAAATGTTGTATGTGTCCAGAACAGTCCACTGCTAGAGAACTGATTACCCAATGGAAAGGAAAGCACAGGCTGATCCAAAGACTTCCTTGCAAGTTCACAGTAACTCTGCCTCTAATATTCAAAATCTAGAACAATCCCACGTGTGCTTCAGCGGGACACTGTATAAATAAACCACAGCAAATCCATACAAACCCCAATCCAATTAAAAGAACCAGGTATCTACAATTTGATCAATCTCAAAAGCATTACACTGAGTGAAGAAGGCAGCATCCGTAGAGGACATCTCCAAGAGGTGTACACCTCAAACAGGAGAACAGATAAGTGGTGCAGAGAGCCTACAGGGAGTCAAGTACACAGCGATGGGGCAGCTCCACGACCCAGACGAGTTAAAATGCATTGGGCCTGCAATGTGGTGGCAAACTGGCTAACGCCACCGCCTGTCATACTGGCAAACCATTTAAGCTTTCTTTGGTTTGTGTCCCAGGTGCTCCACTTGAAATTGAACTCTCTGTTAATGCACCTGGGAAGACAACAGAGCATGGCCCCTGCTACTCCCATGTGGGAGACCTAGGTGGAGCTCCTGGCTCCGGGATTTGGCCTGGCCTGGCCTGGCCACAGCTGCTGCAGCCATTTGGGGAAGTGAACCAACGGACTGAACATATCTAGTCTCTCCCTATAACTCTGTCTTCCAAATAAATAAATTTTAAAAAACAAAACACCTCACTGAAGTAGACAGCAAAAAAAAAAAAAAATCAAATCAATATTCTAACAATGTTCTTAAAACCATAGGCATCTGAAAATTACAGTAATGTTTTATTAACATACTTATGTAAATAATGTACTATCACAGCACTGATAAATTTGATTACTTAAATCAAATTTATTCATAAAATATTACAAAACTGTTTCTGAAAGTAACTGGTTGATCACAAAAACACCCTTTAAGGGCAAACATGCCACACCCTCCAAGGAGACCAGCTCTAGTTGTTTTGGCTTCCAGTCAGCAGGTCAGCAGGAAAATGCCAAGAGCTGGAGACATCCACCCTGTCTCCACAAACAAGCTGGTTCCCTCGGCCCCCAGGTTCCCTTCACCCCAGCAAAAGGCAGCCAATGCAGTTTGCCTCAAAACTCACCTTCTGCATGTACACAGAAGGAAAAAGTCAAGGAAAGCAGTTTCCTGGGTGCACCTGACTTCATCATCACCAGCGTGGGTAGGCAGTGGCTCCTGGGCATGCTTAACACCATCCTAGCTGGCAGGAAGGAGTCAGGGCCCAGGATTGGAATTCTCCTCCCCAGAGAGAGAGGCAAGCAACAGCTTTCACTAGCACCACTAACGTGAAATGGGCCACACGTGGTTCAAACACTACCACAGTTCCGTACTCTAAGGCACCTCTCTCAAAATACTGCCAGTCTTCCAGCCCCTCTGAGCATCTGCCACTGAGTTGTTTTTACTTTATTCAAACCAGCCCCTGGAAGGCTGGTGGCTGGGCTGTCCTCAACACACCTGCACGGACTGCTCTCTCCCTCTCTCTAGGCCACTGCACTGCAAACCAGGCCCTGGGCATTCAGTTGCCCCAACAACCACAAATGTGATGCTCTGAAGGAACTTCTATTTTCATGAAAAAGCTATGGGTGATTTTTTTCTCCTACGTTAGAAAGTTCCCAACACTGAAACAGCAAGATAGGTAAAGAATTCCTCTCCCTCGGGCCTGACACAGTAGCTTAGGGGATAAATCCTCACTTTGCATGCACCGGAATCCCATATGGATTCCAGTTGGTGTCCCAGTTGCTCCACTTTCCTTCTAGTTCCCTGCCTGTGGCCTGGGAAAGCAGTAGAGGGTAGCCCAAAGCCTGTAGACCCTACATCCACATGCGAAACCCAGAAGAAACTCCTGGCTTCAGATCAGTTCATTTCCAGCCATTGCAGCTGGGGGTATAAGATTTTTCTGTCTCTCCTTCTCTAAATTTGACTTCGATAAAAGTAAATAAGTAAATCTTTAAAAGAAAAGCATTCCCCTCCCTCTACTCCTGACACAATGTGGCAGCAATTAGGACTGGGACTAACATGCTCTAACATTGTTGGGGAAACCAAACTTTTTACTAACATTATCTAGTTCCTTACCATTACATCCAAATAAAATAAAAATATGAAGAAAATAGGGGGAATAAGATTATCTGAACTTTCAGATAACACTCTTTTCACCAATTAATACCACAAAATACTTGTGCTACAAGCATCAAGAAGGCCCAGCTACTTTGAAATGGGAGAGTCGGCTGTGGGAACACCACACCAGCCTACTGCAGCCTCAGGAATGGAGGAGCTCTGAGCAAGCTTGCTTTGAAGCTACCAGTTCAAGCCTAGAAATAGACTGTGCCATTCCTTAGGGAGTGGGCCTTCCTGGAGTCCTATTAGACATATACTTAACAATCATCACCTCACAGCATCTTGGGAGCCTTGGCTCACAGGCCCGAGGCTGGTGGCTTTCTTGTGACTGCACTGGCCACATGCAGGCAGAGCCATGGGCACTGCTGGTTGCACAGCAGTGCTCTCCTTGCTGGGGCCTGACACCCCATCTCTTCCGTCAGTCTGAGCGGTCAACAAAGATGTTCTGCATTGAAAATAAAATCAATGCACAGCATTCCACACACACCCACAAGCACACAATTTTAAGAAAACTCATCCATTTTACATGACTTGGAGACTGAAATTTTTCCAACCTAGAATACGTTATCAATGCCTACTGGCAAAAACACAAGCTGAAAAAGCAGGATGAAGAATGTAACTATAAATAACTAAATGAAGAAAAGCTGGACTACAGTATGTGAAGCTTGCTAATAAATACCAAGTCAGGGTATCCACAGAGTCCCACAGTTCCAGTGCCATAACTGGACTGATTAGGGTATGGGGGCAGAGAGGACCCCAGGCACACCCTCAGATTCCTCCATCAATCCTTCCAACAAATGAACAAACAAAGCAAACTGCTTAGAGGCCAGTAGCCCCCAGCAGGGACCGTCCATGGGAGCACGCAGTGTACTCCTGTCTGGACCATCAGCAGTGACCTCCACTTTGCAGGAGAACAGTAGAGTAACTCCACAAAGGAACACTGTAGTTTCTTGGAAAAACTCACTTTTCAGTTAATTTCACAGCTGATAATACGGCATCCTGGGAGAAGTCTTCTCTCTGGCAAAAGATTACAGCTCCTTTGTGTTTGCATTATCAACTTTGCCTTCCACCCATGGTTATCTGAAGGCCTCTCTTAGAGCCGGCTGTCAATATTGCAGCTGTAATTAAAACAGGCTAGCAGCGTCTGCAAGTCTGTGCAGCAGCATGTGAGCAGAGCAGAGCCGCGGGCACAATGGGAAACACATCTGCAGCACTTGGTCCCAGGGCAGCTGAGGTCCAGACAGGGTGCTGGCCCTGCAACACGGGACCCAAGAAATCCCAACTTCATCTCACTGTGAAGTAAAATGCCCCTGACTTACAGTGATCTGATCCAGGATATTTCAACTGTACAATGGTACCAAAGCAATGTGCATTCAGTAGAAACTAACCTTCCTGACATTCAGGCTGCACCTGGCCTGAAGCCTTGTGGCAGGAAACTCTCAGGATGCTGACTGCACGTAGCCCCACAGTGATCAGGGGCACAACAGGTGCCTTCTAATGCACCAGATGCTAAATCGCAGGAGAGGAGTGCTAAGTGCACCCAGTTAGGACAGTTTAAATTCCCTACCAGCTTAGCAGGAAGGAGCCCCACGCCCATGACAAGCAGCACCCTTGTCAGCGAAGCTCAGCCGTTCCTTCCAGCAGTTCATAAGCTATTCTAGCATTTTCCCCTGCATCCTAAAGGAGGCACTGCCCTGGAGAAGTCTCCCTCTGACGGCACCTCTGCTCACAGTTTGCTTCTTTGCTCCTTGTTCTGACCACAGCATCCAACCCCACGACACCCAAGAGTCACTGTACAAGAAGAATAAGGCCAAACTCCTTTTCCGGTTTCAAGGACAGATTCCTGACTCTTATCCATAAGCAAAACCTGTTTGCAACCCTCCCTCCTTAAGTACCCAGCTTTGCTAAGGAAATGACAAGAAAGCAGTTTCAGGAGCAGAAAGATCAATAAAGTTAGAGTCTGCATCCAAGTTCTGCCATCATCATCTGTGCCATAACTTGAGGCTTAGGGACAAACCAATGTGAGATGTTCTAAAATGAGAAAAAGTATTCTGTGTTTCCCTATCTTGCCTATGATAAAGATTAATAACTTAAAATTATTGCTGAATTACCATTAAAAATAATTTCATTTTTATACTTAAAACAAAGCATGTTATTTTATATATGATTTAAAATGTAGGTATTTGCTTATGCATTAAGTATAAACACTACTATTGTAATAGCTAGAAGTAACCGACTCTACCCTTAGAAAGTCATTCTATGAAGAATTAACCCTCAGCAGCAACCAATTCACAAATCACCCCATCACCAAACTAAAAGGTCACAAACTGGAAACTAACACCCTTTAGCGTGGAACATCAGAAAAAAGTTTAAAATGTGAATTCAAAGTCACTAACAGATAACACAGTTATCACCCACAGATAACACAGTTCTTAAAAACTAGGATCCAAGGCCAGCATCCTGGCATGTGGCTTAAGCTGCCATCTGCAATGCCAGTATTTCACTTCTCACCCACCTACTTGCTAATTGACTCGGGAAAGCAAAGTGAGATGGTCCCTGCCCCTGGTGAAGTTTCTGGTTCCTGGCTTTAGCCTGGCCAAGCCTTGGCCCTTGCGGAGTAAACTGGATGGATGGATGGATGGAGTGTGTACGTGTATATGTGTTTCTTCCTCTTTTTGTTACTCTGCCTTTCAAATCAATGAAATAAATCTTTCTAAAAAGTTAAACTGGGATTATGGTATATAAACTGCTTTTTACCCTTTTTAACAATATACTGTGAACACCTCTCCATTTACTTTCATGTTCTTCAAATATTACATGTTTGACCTCTGTATAGCAGTTCTGTGCATATACACGTCATAATTTAGCCATTTCTGGACTGTGTGACATTTAAGTTGCACCCACTTCTTACATTAAAAATATTAAAGCGGGGGCCTCGCACAATAGCCTAGCAGCCGAAGTCCTAGCCTTGAATGCACCGGAATTCCATACGGGTGCCAGTACTAATCCCAGCAGCCCCACTTCCCATTCGGTTCCCTCCTTGTGGCCTGGGAAAGCAGCTGAGGATGGCCCAAAGCCTTGAGACCCTGCACCCACGTGGGAGACCTGGAGGGAGCTCCTGGCTCCTGGCTTTAGATCGGCTCAGCTCTTGCTGTTGCGGCCGCTTGGGGAGTAAACAATTGGACTGAAGATCTTCCTCTGTCTCTCCTCCTATCTGACTTTCCAATAAAAAAAATAAATCTTTAAAAAAATATTAAAGTGGTAAGCATCCTTGCACATAAACTGATAACTTAAAATAAACCTATCTCCACACAATAAAAGCCCAGAAGAGGTACAACAATCATACAGAACCAGTTTGAAGACTATTGGAACACACTATAAAATTTTTTTACTAAGTCATATAAAACCTACCCTGAGGTAACTGGCTTGGTAATTGCAAAGGCTTGCTTAAGCAAGTAACTACAAACACTGATACCTGTATTTTATTTGAATTGATGCACTATATATTCATTTGGCTAATTTCTTGATGTAAAGTCCAGGCCTGCTTTATAAATGAATACTCTTCAATTGACTGTTGAGGTCATGATTGTTATACAATCTACAACAAAAAAAGAGCATCCTCAAAACTTGTCATTTTCCTTTCTAAACTCAAAGATTCAGAAAGTAATCTGAGGGCCCAACGTGGTGGCACAGTGGCTTAAGCTGCTGCCCAAGATGTGCCCATCCCATGTGAGCACTGCTTCGGGTCTGGGGTACTCCATTTCTCACCCAGCTCCCTGCTGATGCACCTGAAAAGCAGCAGTACATGGGTCCCCACCACCCACCTAAAAGACCTCAATGGAGTTCCAGGCTCCCGGCTAGGCCTGTCCCAGAGCTGGCAGTTGTGGCCACCTTGGAGAGTGAACTAGCAGTTGGAAAACACTGTGTTTTCTTCTATCACTTTGCCTTTTTCTTATAGAAGCTTAAATATTTCTATCTTTGATAGTCACCACGACCATATCCGATTTAATGGCACTGTTCTGAACACTTGCTTTTGAAAGCCTGTTCTCATGTATTTAGTATACGTCTGTAGAAAAGTAATACTCATAATCAGGTTATCTAAAATTTCAATTTTGTGACTACAATAAAAAACTAGTGAAAAAGTAAGCTTTAGTGCAGACGAATCTGATTCTTGGCCAACGTCTGACTTTGGGCTAGCTGACCCAGAAGGTCACAGAGATCTACAGAGTAAGCTGCCCAAGCCAAGCCACAAAGGTGTAAGCTTACCAGTGTGTGTCCCAGGAGGAGGTGCCTCAAGAGAGCTCCATGTCTCACACCCTGCAATATTATCACTTCAAAAGCACTGAGTAACTCCTTACACATCTACACAGAAGTGGCATAAGCTTACAGAGACGGGGGTAGCCCCACAACAAAAAGGCAGAGCAGTGCATGAGTGGATGTTTGGCAGAGGCTGGCTCAAGAGGAACCTGAGCAACCCTCCAGACCTGCAGCTTCCTCTGCCTGACGCCCGAATAGTGGACCTGGACTCAGTTTCCAACCCTCCTCTTCTCCATATAAATCCAATCACCAGCTGATTTCATCCACCTCCGAAGTTTTAAACACCACCACACAGCAAAAAGACTCAAGTGCAAATTCAGCACCGTCTCTCCAAGGCAGGCCAGGCTTTGAAGAACACACTTAACTCAGGACAAATGGCCGGGCTGCCCTGGACGTTCCTTCCTGGCTCCATACCCAGATGAGCAGTTTGTCACCGCCATGCATTTCCAACCACACTTTGTCTCCTCTCCTTCCATGGCAGCATCCAGAGGGAAAGGACATGCCTCATTTGTGCAGATATTCCGGGCGCCCAAAACAATTCCGCATACAATAAGACTTTAACTCACACAAAAGACTACAAAGAGCTCCCAAAACATGTCTAGCTTCCCTTGGGTGTTTTCAAATATATAATTAGGAAATTGGGAAGAAATTCTCCAATTGTTTCACAATGACACAACACAGATGGCTTGGAAGTGACCAGATTTAATGCTACCCTGATACCTTCATTTTATGGAAATGAATCTGAAACTTACACAGATTACCCAAGCCACACGGACCCAGAGATCCCAATGCAGACACTCTGTGATGGACAAGTGCTGCGAGATGATCACTCACCCAGGCTGTGTTTATTACCTCAACACAGCTCTTGCAAGTAGGTTGTGCACTGAACTGCACCAGTACCAGATATACTCAATGTTTCATTTGGAATATTATGGAAACACTCAGCAAGAGGCTTCATGCAATGCCCCCAGTCATACAGTCACTTCAGAAGCCCACAACCTGTCTGGAGGCTGCCAAAGGGCAAGATAGCAATTCACAGCGGACAGAAATGAAAAGGCCGAGTGGCCCAGATCCAAACTCTTACAGGGCCTGACGGAAGCAGGAGTTGCTAACTTGACTTCCCTCTTTTTACAAACCCACCCTTATCAGACTCTAATATACATTTCCAGTACAGTGAGAGTAGCTACATGTCTGTAATTTGGTTAACTGTCATCCGAGTTCATATTTACTGTTCAAAGGTTCCTCATAAAATGTGGTCATGCAAAGCCTCACCCAGAAAACTCCCCAAGGTAAGTTTCCAAAGGTGTAAGAAAATGCCACCTCACACATTTCCTCATTTTCCTATCTCAGGTTGAATGCCCTGGTGCACAAACTCTGCTTTAACTTCACCAAGCTCCCATGACGCACTGCAAGGGCTGCTCCAAGAACCACAGCCCCAGTGGAGGTGAAGGTGTGGGCCCCGCGGAAACAGGCACGGTGACCCAGGTCACACCTCAGCTCCAACTGCTCCACGTGACTACACCACCCCCTGGTAGGACTGAGCCTGCCTCAGGAACAGCCAGTTCTTGATTGGAAGTTCTGCTCAACATTTTTGCCAGAGTTGATGACTAATTGGCAATTAAATATTGGTAAAACAGAAACAGGCATTTAGCCTAGTAGCTATTAACATACCAGTTAAGATACCCACGCCCACACCAGAGTGCCTGCTCTGAGTTCTGGCTCAGCTCCCATTCTACCTTCTTGCTGGCACAGACCGCAGTGGTGGCTCCATTAACTGGGTTCCTGCCACAAGAAAGGGAGACCCAGAATGATTTACCGGCTTTGGCCTGGGTGGGTCCAGGGTTGTCAGCTTGTGGGCAGTCAGTCAGTTTCAGTCTTTGTCTCCCAAATAAGTAGCTTTTACACAAAGGTCTCTTTCTCTGGTCCCCATAAACCGCCCTCCCCCCCAAGGAGCATTCAGCAGCATCACTTCCTACGAGAATGTGGAAGCATCGGAGATCAATGTCACTGTGCCCTGAAGTACAGACCTGCAACCACGTCCTTCAAAACAAAAGGTCTTGCTCTTTTGCCCACACTAACTGCACAGCCTCTGGGGAGAGGGCTGCACCAGCTTGCACGTGGCACTACTCTTTTACAAACAGAGGGGGCATCATTTAGTTCACTCATTCATTACTGTTCTGTGTCGCTTTTTACTTGTTCTTTGCACATGGGAATGAATGGCTTAGGAAACACAAAGCGTTTCACCTCGAGCTCTCTGTTAATGCACGGAGAGGAATGACATGATGAACACATAACAGGAAGAAAAATATGCAAGAAAGACGACAGTGCTGCCCACTTGCATCTGTACTACACTTCCTCGTTTGCAAAGCATGGATTTTCATGTAGACTGAATGGGCATGAGAACAGAAACAGCACTAAAGTGATGCTGGCAGGAGGGGAATCAATTAAGATGGGTGGGGAAAGGATCTTGGAGGCGAGACTTCAATGGGTTCTAACAGATGCAATAAGGCCTCAGAGAGGTGCCAAAGGAGAGGGCAGTCCAGGACCTTCCAGAATCAGCATATGCCCTGAAGCTTTGTGGCGGCAAAAGTCAGTCAGTCAGGAAACCCTGGGTTGCAGCACTTGCATAGATTGACAGGCGTTAGAAAGCAAAACAAAGGAGATGGCAAACCAAAAGCAGGCGCACACAGTTGATCTGAAAAGCAGGACCAGCCTGCAAGAGAACCATGAATATGATCAGCTCTGTTTTAGGTAGCTGATATGGATTTCACAGGCTTTATATACAACTAAAACTTTCTGTGATATTCAAACAATATGCAGCAGACAGTGGACAGAGACAGACAATAAGCAAGAGATTTTTCATCTGCTGGTTCGTTCTGCAAATACCTGCAATAGCCAGGGCTGAGCAAGAGCCCAAGGAATTTAGAACTCCTGGGTCTCTCACCTGGGTAGCAGGACCCAATTCTTGAGCCATGATGGCTGCCTGTCAGGGTGTGCAGCAGCAGGAAGCTACATCAGAAGCAGAGGAGCTACGATTCTACCCAGGCACGCTGATGATGCAGTGTGGGCATCATAAACAGTGGCTTAGCCCCTGTGCCAGTGCCCCACCCCTGTGACGAGTGTTTACACTTCTATTCTCCATCATCCAAATCCACCTTTTATAGGACTCCATATTCTGCTTTCATTACTAAAGACTCGGATTTTGTTTTTGTTGTTTTTACTTATATGCTTGTACTTACAGTAAAACACTTGCATTTTATACATATCTCCATGGGGCTACTTAAATATGTTTCAAGTTTTCAGAATATAGACTGTAGTCTTCATTTCTTTTGTATGCCTCAGAGAAATTAGAATAACGCTCAAAGTGAAAGTTACCATATAGTATCATTGACAGGTCAGGCCTATTTGTCAAAAACTGGAACTGATTCTAAGTCAGTCCCTGCACCAGCCTTCCCCGAGCCCCGGCCCTCTTCACAGCCTCCCTGCCACACCCTTCCCCAAGCCCAGACCCCCTCCACAGTGTAAAGCTGTGCTCACTGTGAGCCAGGCACTATGCCGGACATGTTAGGCAGAAGAGTACATCAAAACACTCATGAAATAACTGGACTCCAAAGATAAGGGTACTTGGTGCCTACGTGTTTCTGAATCTGTTTCTGATAACACACTGTTCAAGATCTTTGTGAAGACCCCAACACCTTGTGTAGATGGATTTTTTAAAAAATGGTCCCACAATAAATTTACTTTCAACTCCATTTACCAGAAGCATTTTAAAATACCCTCACAGACTGACTGACGAAACCCTTGCAACAACCTTCCGAGGTGTATGGGATCACTTTCTAGGCTGTTTTACTAAGGAGAAGAGTGAAGAACAGTAAGTTGAGTCATATGCCCACTTACGTTGTGTGTAGATAAAAGGTTTGAACCCAGTCTATCGCGAGAGTTATGTACACAACACCACCACACATGATAATCTCCCTCCAAACAACATATTAGCCCTGTAAATGCAACAGCTAGTTTTGGTTTCTTTCATTTTTAAAGCTCTGGAGGCAATGACACACTTAAAAAAAAAACTTGATACAATGTAAGACACAATTACTTTTATTACAAGCACCAAAAACTATAAGATTTTAACACGCTTCTAAATAATGCGTTTAGATGGAAGCCTCGGTGTGCTGACTTTATTGGAAGGGACGTCTTCTCTGGACCACCATCAGCAAGATCGGCTACGTTATGATGACACAGTAAGAACGTCAGTGCCATCAACTGATTAGTGAGGGATTAATGCTACTTTGAAAAATTTATTTTTAAGCATGTTAACATTTAAATGTTAAACATTTTCAGAAAGTAGTCTAACTCAAATAGCCTCATATATCTACAGACAAGGGAATTGTTGTAAAAAAAAATTAAAAATATAAACCAACAATTAATGTCAGAATACTTAAGATCTACATCGAAAATCTGTAAAACCTACTATACCCTCAATACGCTATGTTAACCTGTAATGGGGGGGAGTGCAGGGAAATCTTTCAGGACCATAAAAAGAGTGAGAAAAAAGTACAATATAGCCTATCAAGATCAAATCTGGTAATTCATAGATAACAGACTCAAAGCGGCACTAAACAACACTAAAACTACTATACCAATGCATGAGGGGGGAATCGGGTGCGATCCTGACAACCTCTTAACAGGAGGTCATGTGCGTGGAGCAGGGGAGCACTCCAGAGTGGAGCAGGTGGTAAGGAGGAAGCTTGGATCCCAACCATGAAGACTCCCAGACCTTCACCACAAACTATTAATACGAGCAACAAGGACTATATCCCAACTGCCAAGGAGGCCACAGGGAATTGGATGCCCTCGGAGGCCGAGTACTCTGAGGTCACCCACCCCCAACCGGAGCTTCCACAGGGGATGGAAGAAGTCCAAACACTACCGTGCAGAAACCAACGTCATCGGAAAGACAACCAGAAGCCCTGAGTGGTCTGCAGAAACAGAAGAACAATAAACGTCCTTCGGGACCAGGGAGGAGAGCTTTCTCTGGTCCGAGCCTGGCTCCACCTCTGGACCCCACCTCCCTCGCAATGACCATCGGGATCGCTTCGAAAACCCCTCACAGCAAACAAACAATCATACAAACTAAAAAAAAAAAAAAAAAAAAAAAAAAACAAAAAAAAAAAAACAAAACCTAAAATAAATAAACAACAGAAAGTAGAACTTGAAATCTGACAGGAAAGAGCTGGCATGGATTGGCTCATGCCTCGCTGGGTGGGTCACAAAGATTAGTTTTACTCCTCACCATGGTGTTGAGGATTTTCCTGCACACCGCCCCCCCCCAAAAAAAAAAATGTTCTGCACCTAAAATGTTGACATATATCTTGTTAGAATTACAAGCCAGTCTGGATTATCCTAAAATCTGCCAAGATCAGCAAAATTTTACTTCAACACAACAACTGGCTAAATACTAAGATGAAATGGACACGAAACAGCTGAATGGTGCCTTATGGCCATTTTAAGGTATAGAGCAGCCGGTCCTGTATATGAACTAAATTGAAATGTCAATGAGCTAATCATAGGTTGTGGCTAGGACTTGTTTTCCTTTTTTTTTTTTTTTTTTTTTTTTTTTTTTTTCTTTTTAATACACTGGTTACTCAAAACCATGTCAACTCCATAACATTGCAAATTGCTGTTGATATTATATTGGGACTCTTAATTGACTGTGATGATATTCTGCCAGCTCAAACTTCAGACCAGAAAAGGTCTCCCCAAGAAACTGTTCAACCAATCTGGACAATAAGTAGCTGGACTCTATGCTTGGTATATGTTTGCAATGAAAGAATCTTGATTGAATTTGAACTGTAATACTGCATCAAGGTGGAGGAATCCACCGGGGGGAGGGGAGGGGGAGGGAGGGGGGGATTCCCAGAGCCTATGAAACTGTCACATAATGCAAAATAATTAACAATAAAAATAAATAAATAAATAAATAAATAAATAAATAAATAAATAAATAAAAAAAACCTTGCCAACGCTCCCTTGAACAACACGGCATCCAATGGTGTATTTGTCAGTACTCACAGAAATAAAGTACTGGCTCAAAGTATCCCCTCGGCAACAGTAAGTAATTAATGCTGACATAAATCCAGATGCTGGGATGGCACTGCAGAGGACTGCTGGCTTCACATGACAACTGAAAATGCTGCTCCAAGCATCCAGGAAAATTTTTTCCATAGAGATATTCCAAAACTCTGGCTATGATGAGTTATGAGACAAAGCAACCTTGCCTTCTATCTCTGAAATCACTACTACTACTACACACACACACACACACACACACACACACACACACCCCACATATCTACAGCAAAGGCACTCAGATAGCATGACTTTATTTAGTCAAAATGGAGAGAACCGCTATGAATGGTGAAAAATTTTTATCAAAGGTCATTAAACTTGGTATTTTTATCTAATAAAAAATGGTTGCTTAAAACAACCTGGCCAGTGTGCTTGAGATTATAAATACCCAATCTTGTAAAAAAAAAAAAAAAAAAAAAAAAGGCAAACATTAAATAAAACAAGAAAAGGCATTTAATTTAGCTTATGGTGTGTATAAATTTGCACTTTCAGGACCATTATTTTACATTTTTTAACCCTGCTACAGGATATAATTAGAGCACAGTGAATTTTCTTAACTGCGGCTATCAGCATGGCACTATTAAGGCCTGCTGTTCAGGTACACAACTAAAGAGCAGGCTGGGAACTGTCCTAATTTCTTTGCAAGTTATCAGCTGAAATTAAAGTTTCCTTAGAGGGAACTCCACCATGGGCCTGGCCAGTTTCCTTGTTGTTCACATGGACACAAGCAGGATTTACAGTACCCACAGCTGAATCTCCCAACAGTCCTCATGGGCTTCATTTGCTCAAATAATAGGCAGTCCCTCCTCCCAGTAAATGGCGATTTAAAACAAATTCAGTCATGCATGCTGATGGGCAGCACTCCAGAACAAGCGAGCCTCCCTTGGAGAAGAGCTGCAGCTTCTGTCGACCTAATCCTGTCGTGCAGTGCCCTGACCTGTGTGTGATCAGCACAC
Organism: Ochotona princeps; assembly: GCF_030435755.1. Lineage (NCBI taxonomy): Eukaryota > Metazoa > Chordata > Mammalia > Lagomorpha > Ochotonidae > Ochotona > Ochotona princeps. Next base: position 20,931,371 of record NC_080857.1, read on the forward strand.
AGAGTACCCACCCATCCTTACACCTTCCATGTTTCAGAGCTGGCTGGATTACGCATGCACTGCAGTACTACTACCTAGTTTGACTTATACGAAGCCAGCACTCAAAACACTTACCGGAGAACTATGGTCTAGTCCCATATACTGTGCCCAGGTGTGTGACTGGGAAAACCTCTGTAACCCCCTCCCAGCCTCCAAAGACACATCTTTAAAATGGGAATGGCATGAGAAAGACAACACTTAAAGCAAGGCTAGTATGCGTCAATAAACAAGACAAAACCTACTGCTGAGCATTCCCTCCAGTCTCAGAGCTGGTAGGAACAACTGCTGGCCACTGCTCTTCATGCTCAGACAACTCAAATAAGGAGCAAGAGTAGCTCAAGGAAGTGAAGGCGCAGAGCTCCCAGAACGTAGCAGTAAAAACGATGATTTAGACCAAACCAAACGGCTGAACAACTCAACTTTCATTTCAGCTCCTTATTGTAATACACTTGGCATCTTGACTCAACAAGTGAAACCTACCAGGTCAACCATGCATAATATTTGTCCATCAAAACAACCTCTTTACATCTATGATAAAATATTTGCACACAAGCTCTGCAGTTATGCTCTACACTTACCACCACTGGTTTTACTATGGGATGAATCCAGTCACCAATGAACATTTGTTAATAAAGATACTTTTGCAATGTTGGAAGCATATCCAAAGAAAGGTTTTTGACACACACACACCTCCAAAAAAACCCTATATATGGATTGGTCCTAACATCTACCTTCATTCTACTCATCACACCAAAGGTTCTAAACTTCCACATGAGTACACTATTATATATCATTTGTAAAGTGTCAGATTCTCACAGTACCAAAACCCACATTTATAAAACATACAGAATCTCGTTCGTAAAGGACTGAATGCATGTGAAACAAATTTAATCCAATACGGCACATAGACTTATGAATCAAAACTAAACTGATGGCACTTTCAAAAGAAAACAGAATATTTTCAAGTTGGGAAGGTCAGAAAGGGCTTCTAAAGACACAAAATTTAATAATCATAGAAAAAAAGATCAATTAGATCCCATCATATGAAACAATTTTTATCATCAAATGCTTCAACCTGGGAGGAAATAGTTTAAAAACTTAAACCTAAAAAAAGGAGAATTGGGATCTAGGATATGTAATAATACAATGTTTACTGCTACTGGTTTACAATGGCCTGCTTGAAGAGGGTTAAGTCAGTGGAGGGAGAATAAATGCTGGCAATTTCTTGCCAGTGAAAAATTAAGGGCTAGTGGCTAAAGGAAGAAAACAGATGTGTACAAGACTACTTGAAGCAGAAGGCAAGAAGCAAAGGTTAGACAGGTGTCAGGGAAGTGTGAGTTTTTTAAAAACATACTGCACTCAGTGCCACTGTTTCCACCTAAGAATGAGTTAAGATGGCATTTTTGACATCCTGATAAGTTGCTTTCAGAAAGCTTTTTCCCAGATTTAATGCTGGGAGCAATGATCCTTATTTAACTTTACTCAGTTCTCCAGATCAAAGAGTATGTTTGGATGGGTGGAAAACACATTTTCCTTTAAAAATGATTCATATCATACTTTAGATATTCTCAAAATCTAAAAATGAACTTTTCTAAAAATTAGCTTTAACTCTTCTGTAAGAATAAGACAAAACTCTAAGGACACAAACAAAATAATACAAAATCTCATAATTAAAACTTTTCAGCCATAAGTCCTGAGCTGTGACTTTTACGTAAAACACTGATGGCTGTGTCTCTGGCTTTTGTTGGATTCCTAAAGCACACCACCCTGCCCCACAGGTGCTGAGAGACGAGTGTGTAATAAACAGTTACCTGCTGTAGTGGTTGAGGGTATCAAATGGTATACTTTTTAAATATGTACTTGCAATAAACACTTAACATATATCGAAGGTTTTATTTTTTAATGCAAAGCTAAATACATGAAGAATGATGGATCAAGTAAAGCACATGTGTACCATCTCGTCTGATGGAGCCCCTCTGTACCTCTGACCACAGTGTCAAAGGACCACTTCACTCTATCCTTGCAGTGAACACCATCACATGTGATTCTACACACCCTGGTACTAGAAGGGTCTAAACGCTAGGATTCTCACAGAATGGTTAGAATCCTATACTGAACTGCCATTTTTTTCTTGCCAAACATAAACCAAAACACGATTCAAGTACCATCAACAGAACAGTGAAGAGTTTTAACTAAAATAACGAAATACCAAATAAACGAAAACCAATACTGAGAAATAGTATTAGTGAAAAATCCAAAGTATGTTGTTTGGGCTAAAATAACACTGCATCTTACTTTCATAAATGAAAGCAGAGACATCATAAATATTCGGTTAAAAAACATGAAGAAAAGAATCATTTAATATACAGCTCAATCACTGATGGCAACAAGATATAGGTCCAAATCCCAGCTCACCCACTAAAGAGCTATGTGACCATTTAGATGAACCTTATTAGTAACTTACATGAGAATATCTATAAACATTTCATAGGAGAGTAAGGAGAATTAAATGACAAAGGATACAAAAGTCTTTAGCAAAATTTTGGACAGAAATTGTACAAGGGTAACTTTTGTTGCTGTTAATAAAAAACTTTCTCAACAAAAATTTGAAAATACCAAAAGGCCTCTGGCTTTAAAAAAAAAAAAAAAAACAGAAAACCACAACAAGCAAAGACTTCCAGTTTGCGAACTTTGTCTTGTGGTCAGAATAGCACTGTGGTAAACAATAAAATTCTATTTTCAAGCAGCAATAAGGCAGCCTTCTCTTTTCCAAGTCCAAGTAAGTTGAGCATAGGAATATTAAAAACAATCACTTGTAATCAACCATTATCAGCAATTCTTCACTTACGCAATGGCACACATACACTCCAGCCAAAGAAGCTCACTATCTTCTAAGTGAACTAGGAAAGTCATAACTTCGTTCCTCTTACCTGGTAGCCAACTTGCTGCAGGGACACTGGAATGACTTCCCAGCACAGGCCGCCACCATCCGCACGAGTACCTGCGATTAAAACAGATTTATCAGAAGGTGTGGCATTCTATTACCTTTCACCTGCACATCTCCTTGTGAAAGATCCGGCACATCCTTACTCCGCACAGACCCTGCCAGGTCTCCATCTGGCAAGAAGGGAATCTGTGGGAGAAGAGCATCCAGGAAAGCGGGTTACAGGCACAACAGGGCCTGCCTCACCTGGCACATCACTGAAGCTCCCTGTGAAGACAAAGGGAATACCGCAGTGACAGAGACAGTTTCAGAGCTACAATGAAAGGGCCCCTGGAAGGCATTTTCTGCCTGATCTTCATCTGGAAAGTTGAGGTTTAACAACACACACCACTTTGTTGTTCATGGCTAAGGCTCTTGTTGCATTTTATTTACAGTATACTTGTTGGATGAGGGCACCGATTCACTTTATGAAGCCAGCAATTCTCTACTAGTGTCTGTGCCACAATCCAGGGTCCACCTCCTGTCCCTCATCCAAGGGCTGTTATAAAAACAGCATCCAGAAAGACTTTCTGATAATGTTTCACTTGGAAATCATCCCATGTTGTGAATTCTAGTGGCATATTGCTGGCATCTGCCTTCTGACTGTTTCCTCTCTATCTTACAATAATGCTACATCTCTATACAGGCAGGGTCAACAAAGGCACTCATATATTGATGTCTGCTGTCTGTTAACACTGCAGTTAGAGCCTAAACGTGTTTAATGTCATCAAAGGCTGTTATGAGCTTTACTGATTCATATTTAACCAGGATACTTGCATGAAAACAGTTACTTAACACAAGAAAGTATATCTGACAATTCTCCCTGCTTTGTCTTTGATCTGAGAGTCAACAATTCCAATCCATTTTTACGTAGGGCCAGTACCCAAAGTGTCAAAACCATTTACAGAATGCTGTTTATTTTAAATCATAAAGTCCTTAAACCTTCTAATTATGTGACCTCCTTTAAATTTTTTCAGCTTCCATATCCTCATGCAAAAACTGACAATAACATTGCCTACCTGATGGTACAACAGAGGATTAAGTAAGAAAACATGTACAACAAGGCCCAACATCAAGGTTGAGAACACAGTTACTTTCTCAGTTTCCATATTATTTCTAGATGGTAGACTCAAGTTCTACTGTCAAGTCTTCTTCTTTAAAGATATGTAAGCTCTCTTGGTTTTATTTTCTAATAGAAGAAAATCAGACTACTGAGAACACAAAGCTAACTTTGCTTACCATATAGAATACATATTTTACCTTGCTCAACACATGGAATACACATCAATTAAAGGGGGAGAAAAACTGTACCTTGATTTGATTCTAATCCTCAACTCTGAATGAGGCCTTGCTCATAGAGAACCCTCCACACCAGAGAATACAAAGAGATCACAATTTTATAAGAACATAGCTTTTTCTTTTTCTTTCCTCTGCCTTGTTCAGCCAAATGTTCCTACTCAGATTTTCAGTTCACTAAATCAATTTTCTAATTTTTCAGTAAAAATTGTCAATGAAGCCACAAGAGTGAATGATATTGTCCATCAGCTACAATTGTTTCACATGGACGTGCCATCTCATCCCCACCTAAAATACATGCCCATTTTAAAGACCCTAATGTAAACATTTTGTTTTACACTTGGCTTGGTCTTCTGGTCCCAAAGAACCTGGTCCTTAGATAAAGGTGTTTGCCCATGTCTGGATGTATGCTCAGACGTACCTTCCCCTACTAGGTTTTAGTACCAAGGTTCACATCAACTTGTTCATTATACTTCGATAAAATCATGGAAGGGAGGGCCTCTACCACAGGAGTTAAGACACTAATTGTGCTGTATACGTGCCAGATTGAATTCCCTGAGCTCCAGGCCCGTCTCCACTGCTGACTTCTGTCCGCTTCTTGCTAACGTACACCCTGGGAGACAGTAGGTGATCACTCCAAGGACTTGGCTTCCTGCCACCCACCTGGATTGAGACTCCAGCTACAGGGGGTTTTGCAAAGTGAACCAGATCTTTATCTATCTCTTTCTTCCTCTCAAATAAATAAAAATGTAATAACTTTCTCAAACGTTTGTGGAGAATGGAACACTGATACAACTAGAGAAATCCATGCGTAGGTTTTCCATAATACATGTTTTCCAATAACATCTGAAGACCATTCATGTGCATATCTGCATGTGTATGTACACACACACATACACACACACAAAACCAGTCTTCAGAAAGCACATTAAAAAAAATGTATCATGAGGGCAGGTGCCGTGACCATAACAAGTTAAGCGTCCCCTTGCAGCATCCCACTTGGGTCCCAGTTCAGGTTTCAAGTGCTCCACTTCCAATAGTCTGTGAAAGCAGTGGAGAACAGCCCAAGTGCTTGGGACCCTGCACCCGCATGGGAGACCTGGAAGAAGCTGCTGGCTTCTGCTCAATTCTGGTCCAGCCAGTGTCGCCAGATGGGGTGTAAACCAACGGACAGCAGCTCCGTCCCTCCCCAGTCTGTAACTCTGCCTTTCAAAGAAAAAAAATAATCAACCTTTCCTCTACAAGTTTACTATGAAACAAGCAATGCATGGACTTCAAAATCAACTTAATTATTAATCCCATTTTTCCCATGCACTTTTCAAAGTACCTTCATAGCGTCTCCTGCAACTTAGGCATTCCGGATTCCCTCATATAATATAAAAAAAGAAAAAACCAAAACCAAAACAAAAAACTTCAGTTCCATAGCATATGGAGTAAAGTCTAAATCAACTCTATCTTCTCACACAAGGAAGCAAGCCTGGCCCTGACTCACAAGTACCCGATGTGATGGAACAAAAGAGGAAAAAGGCCAATGTCGTTTCTCATGGTTACACTGACTGCAAAAAGAAAGAAAGAAGTAAAATTCAGTGTCCCAGGATGAGACAGAGAATCAGTAAGCTGGGAAATGTCTCATCTCAACCACTGAAAAGTGTGAGACAGTCACATCCCATTGTAAGAGCCACAGATCAGGAGAGTCTGGGAATTTTCTACTTCTTTCTTCTGAAGCTTCTCTGATTTCAAAACACTCCCCTGTAACCCCAAGAAAAAGTACTGAATGGCATACTTTTCTTCTTCTAGAATGAATGCTAATTTGACTGAGAATTTTATACTGGTCCCATTGAAGTACATGAAGCTGTTCTTTGTGTCCACAGAGAGCCCAGAAGGACTGACATTCAACACTATTTGTAATGACTCCGGGAACCTACGAGGTGGCAAAGGGTATTAGTTTCAGGAACATGAATTGTCTTGACTTTGTCCCTAGGTATGAGCAGAAACTAGACTCTGGGCTCTGAATATCTGAGCCTTAAAACCCGGAACATTCCAACACCCCTGCCATTTCACCTTCACAGTGCCTTGTTCTGCTTTATTTTAACAACAGCATCGTCTAGACAGAAGCCGGTAACCGCTAACTAAAGAAAAACACGTCTGAGACTCCCTGCCTTTCACACGATATTTATTTCCAAAAGGTACATGCATGCGGCCCTAGGCTCTTCTTCCTTCTATGCAGACAGGTGTCCCGGGCTGTAATGCACACCGGGGCGGGGGAGGGAGTTCCTGTGTAGCCTCATTTCACCAAAGCTGACAGTGGGTCCCCAAGGGGAGTCTATGGCACCTCTGTCATGCAAATCTTCCCTATTGGCTTCTTTCCTTCACAAGAAAAGGGTGGTTGCACTGCAGCTACTGATACCTACACCCTCAATATTCCTTTTTAGTTCAGCAAAGGCCTAAAATGCACATGGCAGAAATGATCCTGTTTAATCAGCTTAGCACAACAAGCTCACTACCATTAAGAAAAAAAGTTTAGTCATGACAGAAAGTCTCCTGCATGCATATTTGCTCATTTTCCAAAGGCCTTTTTGCAAAGGTCTTCTCTAGTGCATTAACTACCACCAGTATCCTCATCTTCAAACCGGGAAACGGTTTCCATTTGAAAACCAATGCTTACATCACATTCATTCAGGACAAAAAGAAAAGTGAAAACTTCTTTAGAAAGGACTAAATTCAACAAGTTTTCAACACATCTTATTGATCAGTCCAACTTTCTCACAGCAAATATGGCCAACAGGATCTAGGAACATCACATGAAGTCATCTCTCCAGTGTACTGAAGTTTCCTATGCATCAGACATTGACTGCAAAACTATAAAATGGAATTGAGAAAGGCTCAGGTTTTCAAACACAGTGTTGGGCCCGGCGGCGTGGCCTAGCGGCTAAAAGTCCTCGCCTTGAAAGCCCCGGGATCCCATATGGACGCCAGTTCTAATCCCGGCAGCTCCACTTCCCATCCAGCTCCCTGCTTGTGGCCTGGGAAAGCAGTCGAGGACGGCCCAATGCATTGGGACCCTGCACCCACGTGGGAGACCTGGAAGAGGTTCCTGGTTCTCGGCTTCGGATCGGCGCAGCACTGTCCGTTGTGGCTCACTTGGGGAGTGAAACATCGGACGGAAGATCTTCCTCTCTGTCTCTCCTCCTCTGTGTATATCTGGCTGTAATAAAATGAATAAATAAATAAAAAAAAGCAGTGTAACACTGTGAAACATTTCACACTACAGTATGAAAATCAGATCTCAGGACTCTGAATTCAACTGCTGCTAGCACAAAATCTATCTTCTGACGCTGGCATAACAGAATGAGGTCTAGCAATTTTGAAGAAAGATGGCAACAGGAACAGCAACCAGACACACAGGTAGTCCTGGGGAGACCAAATTTTCAAAGAAGCATTTTTTCCTTGTATTTTTCTATTGCCGTATTGGGAATTTTTTTTTAAATCTTAGTATTTTAGGCTACCAGTGTGGTAGCCTAGTGGCTAAAGTCCTTACCTTGCATATGAAGGGATTCTATATGGTTGCCAGTTCATATCCCGGCTGCTCCATTTCCATCCAGCTCCATGCTTGTGGTCTGGGAAAACAGATGGAGGATAGCCCATAGCCTTGAGACCCTTGCACCCATAGGAGACCCAGAAGAAGCTCCTGGCTCCTGATCAGCTCCACTCCAACTACTACGGCCAATTGGGTATTGAATCAGCAGACGGGAGATGTCTCTCTACAAATCTGACTTTTCAATAAAAAATAAATCAAAAAAATATACAAAAATTCATTCATTTCAGCTCTCTCTATTCAATGTTAACATTTCTTTTCTATAAATAAGCATCAGAATTAGAAAAATAAACTCCAAATTGCCAGAAGGGAGGAGAAAAATCTCATTACCCTACCTCATTTTGGCAAAGCTTCCTGCACTTCCATCAACACTTTGAGGTTTGACTCAGGTAAGTGTAATCTTGACTAGAAAGCAGATATGTTAATTTAGGACAGTGACCCTTGCTACAGCAAAAGAAGAACATTGGTATTACGTGATCTGAATGTTTAAAAGTAACCCACACGACTTCCCATTGTTAGTGATTTCTGTTCTATTTAATTATCTCATTTGAAAACTATATCAAAGTGTTATTAAAGTTCTGACACTACATATTAAAAAGCAGATCAAAATTTTTATCACTAACCTATGGAATTAGCAGAAAGAAATTTTAGTTTAAATAACCACTTTTTCTATAATGACTACTCCATAGGAAAAATCATTCGAGATTCATTTGACATTAACTGAACAAGCATTTATTTAGCATTATATTCAGCTACAGAGAGACAGACACGAACAAAGAGACAGCAATGGACATGGACTTCCTAGACGCCAAACACCTCTAGGCTCCACTACAAACCTTCGTCACAATCAATCCTCGTTTGTTTCCAACAAATCTGTCACTAATAACAATAGTAATAGTGGAAAAATGTGTAATAAGTAATATAAAAAACTGAATTATCTCCAAATAACAGGATGATAGCTGTATCTTTATAAATATTCTATATTATGAAAGATTCAGCCAGGTCCTTCTGGGACTCCTTGGCAATATTACAAGCAGAAGCTGCCAGTCTGGCCAGAGCTGTCTCCTGTCCTGAAAAGCGGAAGCCAGCATTGGGAAGGCTTCCCAGGGTCCCCACCAAATGCTTCCAACAGTCTTACACCCCATGGGAACGATGCGCCATGTAAGACTTTGGATATTAAGCAGACTATAAATAAGCTCCATTTGACACCCTACACAAGGCTTTGGATATTAAGCAGACCATAAATAACCTCCATTTGACACCCTACACAAGGCTTTGGATATTAAGCAGACCATACCTTCTATCTGTGGTAGATTCAGTGAACGTGCATAAAGTACATGCAGAAATTCCTCATTAAAACACACTTATGATAATATGTTTTCAGTCATTTCAACACCATGAACTCAGTAAGCTTATTAAATTCTGAAAATTTATACATTCAGAATTAACTCAACAGAACAACTAGGTTTAATGGTCTTTCCTCAGTTGTGGAAATTGAAGATTGGAACTTTCTTTAGCCATATCTTTCAAAGAACTTAAAATTTCAGTTTGAAAAAGATGGAGCTAGGGCCCAGCACGATGGTGTAGTGGTTAAAGTCCTCGCCTTGCACGTCCAGGATCCCATGTGGTTGTCGGTTCTAGTCCCAGAGGTCCCACTTCCCATCCAGCTCCCTGCTTGTGGCCTGGGAAAGCAGTTGAGGACGGCCCAAAGCCTTGGGACCCTGCACCTGTGTGGGAGACCCAGAGGAGCTCCTGGCTCCTTGCTTCGAATTGGCTCAGCTCCAGCAGCTGCACTCACTTGGGGAGTGAACCATCGGATGGAGGATCTTCCCCTCTGTCTCTCCTCTCTGTATATCTGCCTTTCCAATAGAAATAAATAAATCCTTTTTTTTAAAAAAAGGAAAAAAATGGAGCTAAAGATAGAATTTAAATTCAGCATGAAAAGTAATCCTATCACTGACCTCAGAGCCATCAACAACTTGTCAATGCCTCCATTAATAAGCACTTCATCCTAATTTTTTGTTTTTAGATTTTTAAAATTTTATTTATAAGGTGAATAACTTTTATTTAATATAGATTTAAGATCATGATACTGTCCACCTTACTCTCCTTCAAGCCCACTCCAATTTTTTAATTTTTATAATGACCTGCTTTCAACTTATTTTATAATTACAAGCTTAACCCTGCACTATGCAAAGAATTCAGCAAGTAGTAAATAGAAAAGCCACTGTTCCTCAAGGGTATAGACAAACCCTGTATAACAATATTCAAACATGAAAATGTCAATTTCCCTCATATATTACATTTTTGAGTTCTATATGTGAATTACCACAAATCAGGAAAAACATAAGCCAAGTGCAGTAGCCTAGTGGCTGACACCCTTGCTTTGCATGTGCCAGAATCCCTTGTGGGCACTACTTCATATCTCAGCTGCTCCACTTCCCATCCAGCTCCCGTTTGTGGCCTGGAAAAGCAGCAGAGGTTGGCTATAGGGCCTTGGGTCCCTGTGCCCACGTGGGGGACCAGAGGAGGCTCCTAGTTCCAGACCGGCACAGCTCCAGCCCTTGCAGCCAGTGACCCAGCAGATGAAGATCTTTCTGTCGCTCCTCCTCTCTATGTACCTCTTTCCATTTAAAATAGATCTTTTTAAAAAAAAAAAACATTTTGGGGTTTGGCTTATTTTACTAAGCATAATGGCTTCCAGTTGCTTGTTTTGTGTTGCAAAATACAGGATTTAATTTTTTTTTACCACTGAGTAGTATTTCATAACGCATATATGGCATTTTCTTTATCCTGTCATCAGTAAATGGGCAAGTGGATTAACGTCATATCTTAGCTACTGTGAATTGAGCTGAAATAAGGTACAAGGGTACAAATAACTCTTATGCTAATTTAATTTGTGTATCCTTTCCCTCTATATCATTTGCATATTCCCCATCACTCCAGCAATCTGAACCAATTATCTTTTTATCATGTGAACATCCTCACTGTATTTTGTTGTACCTCTCTTCCTAAAGTCTATTTGCTAAGTGCCTGTCACTAACACTGGTCTAAGATTCCAAACTTCGTCCACCTGACTCTGCCTCACTCAAGGGCTGCCCCATTTAGCATCCACTAGTGCCCATTTTACTGAATTTCAAAAGATACACTCCCTTCGCAGAATGAGCATGAGCTTTGGAGATGGTCAACATGCAAATTCAACTCCATGTACTGGTTAGGCCTTGAGTTAACATACTTAGTCTCAACAACTTCAATCTAAAAAATACAGTGACTATGCTACCTACTCTCTAAGGTCTCCGTGCTCCAAGCAGCACTGGACACTAAGGGCTCAGATCTAAACCTCAGAATCACAGCCACTCTGACTTTTGAAAAGGAACTGAAACCCTGTGACCCTCTACTTTCTCAAAGGTCAGTTGTGAAGAGCTGCATCTATTTCACAGAGTACAGACTGCAGAAGGTCAAGGGCAGACTGACTCCCGCTGCTCTGAACCTGCTCACTCCCACTCGCCCTGCTCAGGATCAGCAGCCACACACGCTGAGCTCCCACACACGCCTGTGACAGCCTCCCCCATCAGGGTGGCGCCTGCTTCCTCCAACTGCACTTAGAAAACAAACTGACCATTTACAGGACCCCCAACAAAAGAAGAAGGAAAAAAACATTTGAAAAAACATTCACAAGAACACAAGCCAAAAAAAAAAAAAAAATCTGAGGCTTCAAAGAGATTCTGAGGTTTGGGAATTAAGGGGAAATGCCTAGTGAAGGTACAGGCATCAGGATGCTGCACTTGTAACTGCTTCCCTCGACGCTGGCATTTCACGTGTGCTGGTTCAAGTCCTGACCGCTCTGCTTCTGCTAACGTACCTGGGAATGCACTTGACAATGGCCCGAGTGCAGACACTGGCCCAAGTGCTTGGGCTCTTGTTCTCCAATGAGAGACCTAGACGGAGTCCCAGGCTCCTGGCTTTGGAATGCCCAGTCCTGAGTATCATGGCCATTTGGAGAATGAACCAAACAGATAAAGATACCTCTTTCTCACTGCCCACAACAATGGCCCTCCCCTCCCCACTAATGACCTTGCCTTTCAAATAAGCAAACATTATGTGTATGTATTTTTAATGCTTACTGAAACATTAGTCACTTCTTAAGCTCCTGTTCCAATCCTGTAGCAGGTCTCCCCGAGTCGGCACGTGGTCCTAGCAGCTGCCTCCTGCCTCCTCTCTTCAGCCACTTCCTCCGGAAAGGCCCCTTACTGTGAGAGCTCCCATTGTCCTCCATCCCCTCATCTCTAGGACTTTCCACATACTTCCTTTTACCTTAAACTTTTCATCATTTTCCTTCTGCTACAAGATCAGAGGCTAAAAGAAGACCTGATCTCTGTGACTGGTTTTTCTTTCCAATCCCTCCTCTGCCCCTCTCCCCTCAAAACAGGAACTAAAGGAATAGAGTGTTAAGGCTTCTGTGGATAAATTATTCAAATATACAGGTAATGCAACATCTCTTCACCTCTGACACTCCCAAAGTCAGGGCTTGCATAGATCCAGACGGCTTTTCTCACAGCGAGACAAGGAACTCAACAAAACTCTCTCAAGGCCAAAGACAGCTTTACCTGAGTAAGGTGTTCATTAGTGATAAAAGAATCAAACACTGAACTGAAACCAAAAATGCAGTCGTGGAAGGGAGGAGAAGCCTGTCCCATCACACTGTATTTCTGTGACATATTAATAATCCTTTCTCCTCAAAAACACTTTTCTTCGAAAAAAAATTAGTATCTTGCACTCCATACTCATGAGTAGTTATAAAAATAAACTAGCACACATTAGGATGCAGGATTTTAAGTTACTGATTAATCAAATTAATTAAAGTTGACTTACAAAATGGATTTTGATCTTATATCTGTTTTCGATGTCCAACATTTCAGGATCAACAAACCCATAACAAAGACTGCATGCCCCACACCACCTTTATTTCATGCAAGTGGTAGCAATGAAGCAAAGAGAAAGGCTGAGGAACTGGAATTAAACACTGATTTTTCCCTCCCTCCTTTGGCCAGCACATTCCCCGATACTGTAACAAGAAACAGAAGCTTACATCGAATTCTGAATTCAGGGAAGACCAAAATAGCCACGGCTAAAACAAAGCGACATGGAAGATAGGGGGATCTAGTATTATTCGGCCTCTCCTTGAACTCTTCCTGGATGTCAGGGGTCAGTTCCTAGAAGGGCTCGCCCACAGTTAAAATCAAGTTCATGAATCCAATCAAACAATGTCAAAAAGGGAAGCCAGGGTGGGAGGGGAATCCTGCTCGCCTTCAATTTTTGGATCATTTCCAAGATTTTTGCTTCTCCTCCTACCAGCAGTACCCATCAATTCCCATAGTAACCAGCCCACAGCTTTTCAACTGGTCCAAGGATAAAGTAGGCAAGCTGCACACAGAAGCACAGGAGAACACGACCCAAAACCCTAGGCACCAATCTCTTAGTGGGTTAGCAGCTCATGCATGCCACTTCACCTGCCCGCTAGCCTCGTTCCCCAACTCCCTCCTGGAAGGGTCCTTCCTTTCTCCCTTCCAGCTGAGGTTCAGACAATGAAGGAGATTTTTTTCCTGTAAGTCTGCACAAGGCAATTCTGTTTTCTGATGTCATCTTGGTTGAAGTCTGGTGCTAAAGTAATCATGTCCCCTTTAATACATGGTGTGTAAATGTTTACTGAATAAAAGAATTCCCTAGAACAGATATGAAGATTGGAAAAATGAGGCAGGTAGAAAGGATGTAAGCTGCAGAAACAGGGATTAAAAGGCAGGAGGAGGAGCCAGCTGAGCAGGCTGCAGGTCTCTGTGCAGAACTGGGCCATCTGGTTAGCAGTTCAAGGCCACAAAGGGGCCGTGGGGGACAGAGCACTCTGTCTCCAGTACATCCTCAAGGACCCTGCAGCCTAGAGAGGGTGACTTTCAATGGAGAAAAAGGAATCATCAGAAATAGAACAGTTGTCAGTGATTTGTCAACTTTTACATGGGAAAAAAAAAGTATCTAGCTGATCCTAACATGCTGGTGTAAGGAACTATTGACAAGGTCTGTTTTTTTGTTTTTGTTTTTTATCTAAAAGCTAAGCTTGTATTCTGCAGAATTCAACATAACGGCTGAAAGGAAAGGAGAAAGAGAGGTGCCCATGCTGCCAAGATGTACATGTGTGTACACCTGGAGGTAAATGCTGAGTAATGCAACTGCAGAGTTACAGTGCAGGCCTGTGGACAGATCACATTTTAATACATATGGTCCAAAATTATGTTCCATTGAAGACTGTCCAGGCAGTGCAGATCAATTCCTTAAGCCTTTATCTGTTGCATACATGGCACCCTACTAAGAATATATAACAAAACAGAAGGCCTGGGCCCGGCACAATGGCCTAGCGGCTAAAGTTCTCACCTTGAATGCACCGGGCATCCCATATGGGTGCCAGTTCTAATCCCGGCAGCTCCACTTCCCATCCAGCTCCCTGCTTGTGGCCTGGGGAAGCAGTCGAGGACGGCCCAAAGCCTTGGGACCCTGCACCCGCATGGGAGACCTGGAGGAAGTTCCTGGCTCTGGCTTTGGATCGGCACAGCACCAGCCGTTACAGATGGAAGATTTTCCTCTCTGTCTCTCCTTCTCTCTGTATATCTGACTTTGCAATAAAAATAAACCTAAAAAAAAAAAAAGGCCTCAAAATATGATTCAGCATTACCACCAGTATAGGGGAAATGGAAGGAACCAGATGACAATGTTTGCTGTGACAGAAATAGGAGGTTATGATTAACTATTAACAGTAATGAATGTTTTTAAACTGAAATTGTTAAAGAAGCTTAGAAGATGAGAAACACTCTAGCTATACAAAAAAAATCTAGATCAATGCATTTAAACATAAATTGAAATTTATAAAAAGTCACAATCAAATTAAGAATATATTCTGCAAACTCAGAAGCTGCACTTACAGTTAATGTGTGAAAACACATGGGCAATAACAACGAGGGCAACTGTGACAAAGAAGAGTAGTATCTCCGGGACAGAAGTGTTAGCAGCCCAAAATAACTAACGCGGTGTGAAAGCTGTTTCATAAGCAGTTCCTCAAATAAATAGATAAAAATTCTACGAGTACTTAAAAAAATGATAAAACATAAAATGTGACACTTAAATCAGTGAAAAGAGAAATGGTGTAGGAACCACCATGTCGTCCTATGGGAAAGAAAATGGTGCTATCAATTCACATCAAATCAAAGGTGAGGCTGACCAAGAAGGGTAAACACAAAGAAACCATAAAATCTATGAAAACAAAGCAGAAAATATTTTACACAGTCATGCAGCATGTAAGCCCTTTCCAATTAGGCCAAAAAATCCCTAAATCACAAAGTAAAAATTTAATGAATGTTTATGAAAAGCTTATATAAAGTTAAGCACAAACAATAAAACATATATTCAGTGGAAAAAACTGCCAACCCCTATCACAAGGGGCTAATTTGCTTTTTACATAAAGCGTTTGTGTCAACAGACTCACTGCTCTTACGGATGGGATCTTTTGTCCAACTTCATTTAAATAACAAGAAAAATTGGCCCGGCACAATGGCCTAGCAGCTAAAGTCCTCGCCTTGAACGCGCCGCGCCAGGATCCCATGTGGGTGCCGGTTCTAATCCCGGCAGCTCCACTTCCCATCCAGCTCCCTGCTTGTGGCCTGGGAAAGCAGTCAAGGACGGCCCAAAACCTTGGGACCCCGCACCCGCGTGGGAGACCCGGAAGAGGTTCCAGGTTCCCGGCATCGGATCGGCGCATCAGCCAGTTGCGGCTCACTTGGGGAGTGAATCATCGGACGGAAGATCTTCCTCTCTGTCTCTCCTCCTCTCTGTATATTTGACTTTGTAATAAAAATAAATAAATCAAAAAGAACATAACAAGAAAAATGCTTAAGGAATCGATAGTGCAGCCCATCTTCACCTGTGAAATTGGCAAAGATCACAAAGTCAGACCACACACTTCTAGCAAGGAGAAAGAAAAATATGTATTGCCAATGGGTGTGCGAATTTGTTCAATACCTAAGAAGGGCAGTTCAGTAATACGTAAAGGCAGATGTTATGTGCTTTAACCCAAAAAATTCCTCCCTATACATTGCAGACTTGCAAGTTTAAGGATAACCACTATAGCACTGATAATAATACCAAATGAACAGAAACAGTTTAAAGCCAATAATTAAGATGCTGGGTAAGAAGGCAAGACCATAGATAGGAATGAAACAGAGTAACAGAACAGCATGCCACAATCTGTGTAAAAATACATTTTCATAAAGCGTAGATCTAAATGCAATGTGGCATCTCTGGACTTCATCCTGGAAAATAAACGGGATAATTGCAGAAAAACTGAGGGAATCCAAATACCAACTACGAAGTTTAGTTCATCTCATAACCTTGGAATCTTTATTCCTTGGGTGTTTAATAGGTGTTTTAAAACATGAAATTTAACTTAAAAATGAATTATTTCTTTATTAAAGTTACATCACTCATGTATTCATCTCTACAGACTATTAAGGAGTGTATATATATATATATATATATATATACACACACACACATATTATATATAATCATTTCAAAATACTTCCATTAATATACCTAAATATACATCTGCCTCCACTACTTGAGTTGAGGCCCTTAAGGGTAGGGGCTGTATCAAAGTCAACTCTGTACACAGTCCAGAGAATACCTGCCACATGCTGAGAGTTTGGTAAATGAAAGCAGAAATTAGTACGTTCTAGTTCAGTGATCCAATCAGCAATTAACAGGAAATTTTGTATTCCAAATATCCAAGCAAGGTCTTCAAGAACTCCCTTTGATCTTTACCTACAGTAACACAAAGAGGAAAAGCACCAAGGGACACAGAAAGGTCGAGTGATTCCTACTGAGAACTGGAGCAGGAAGAGAGGAGCGCCAAGCTAACTGACGGGACATGTTCTAAACATTCTGCAGCGTGCTAGAGGCTACAGGAAATACACACACGGATGAGACATGGTTTTTACAGCACAAGCTGGCCAACAGTAGCTGAAAGTAAGCACTCTGAGTTTAAATTGCCTTGGATTCTCAGAAATGCTTTGGACGGAGGCTCTTAAAATGTTTTCAAAATATTTTTTCTTATTGTGCAAAGAAAAAAAAAGGATAAAACTCCAGTTTTCACAAACTTTTGATTTTTTACAACATGTTCCAGGAAAACCTCCTTGATGGCACGATTAGGAAGTCAGTCAAAAGAGTAACCTTAAACTCCATCAATAACCTAATTTTCTAAATAGCCAAAATCCAAAAGTAAATTTGAAAATATACTGTGTTTTCCCATGGTTGTACTCTGATGATTCTCCCAAAAGCGTACAAATCAGAGCTCTGAGCTCCAGCTCCACCACTGTGCAGCAGCCTGGCCCCGGCAAGTCAGCTCAGCTCTGTGATGACCCACCTTTCTCTAAACAAACAACAGGCAACCAGGGTTCCTTCCAGCTCCAAAATCCTGATACTTCTTTCCTTCATATTCCAAATAAAAAGCACAGACTTCACCATCGTTCCATACAAATAAATACACAACAATAATGCATTTGTGTGTGAAGCGAGGAGCTTCCCAGAACAGTTGCTTCCTATTTCCAGAGTTGCTCAACACACGCATACACACTAATATGTTATGCAAAACCTCACTAATTTTAAAATTATTCAAAAGACAAGGAGACACACAATGATTTTCCATCTCCTGATCCACTACTGAAATGTTCCCAACAGTCGGAACTCAGGATTTCAGTCATGATCTCAATTCAGGTCTCTCACATCAGAGCAAGGACCCAAGCTCTCCCCATGGTGCTCAGCAGAAGGAAAACTAGATCAGATGTAGAGTTGGAACTCGAACCAGCTACCTCCTGAAAGCGGAGGTTAGAGTCCCACGGAATGCCCCAACTACTTCATGTCTACCCCGAAAGTAATACTTGATTACAAAGTGATCACATATACAAGTAGTTCTCAAATGTATGAAAATGCGATTTATCCAACAGCCTGTGAAAATTAATTTAAAATGTGGATGTCTAACAATGAAACTTTCATTCAATTGTTCACTCCTTCACGTCTTGAATTATCAAACCTTCCACCTCGGCTGACATGTGACCTCGTACAAGCAAACTTCTGTGTATCTCTTTCAGCGGTGGATCCTGCTGCCCTGGTATTTATATTTTGTTTGTAATTCCTAGGACATGGAAGGAGAAGGAAGACACTAGGGCATAATGCCAACACTCATCTGTATGCAAAGACATGCAAACTATCAGTGGGGTTTTCTTCCCAACATTAGCTCTGCTCCACCAGCTGGGAAGGCAACCGTACAAAATGCAAACAAGCATCTACACTCGACAGAAAATGCATCAAAACCACACTGAGGCTTTATCATTGTCAACTGAATCGCTTTCTTTCAAAACAGTGAAAACTTTTATTCCCTAAACAGTCTTTTTCCCTTAGTAACCAGCATTTCTTGACATAGATCTAAACCAGGGAATATTTTTTCCTTTTGTTTTGTTTATTAAAGAAAGTTGTGCAAGAAAAGGCCACAAAGTTCAATTTTCACAGCAAAAGTCAGTATGGGCGGGATGAGGATCTACTCCGCGATCTGTGATGGGGAACTAAAAATGCCTTCCTGTGGAAATGAACTTGTACATGTTTCAAAAGGCGGTGAGACTGTCAGACAGGTAGTGAGGAGAAAAGGAAATCAGAGGCAAGAAAAAATAACCTTCACCAAAGCAGCCACCAGGTGAGGGGGGCATCAGAAAGATCACCGTGGTGAGGACAAACCCAAGGGAGACAGACTATGTTACACCAACGCCCTCTGCCTTGGTTTCCTCATCCGTTACAGCGCAAGGCTAGACAAGAAGAGTTCTGGCCCTTTTCCACTGAGACCTGCTTCCTTCCTGTGAGGCACTGAGCTGTGCTCCCAACACTCCTGCAATCCTGCACCCTTCATGGCTTCTTATTTACACTGGGTGAATGAAAGCAGTGGTACAGAGGGTCCCACTGAGGTCTCCAGCTCCGACCTTCAAAACTGATCTGAACCACTGGGGAGAAACAAGCAGATAGGAAGACTAACAACTTCAGCAATCACAGCTTCTGCACAGAATTTATTGATAAAGTTGGACATTTTTAAAACGTTCTTAAGAGATCAAAGGGAACAAAGGGACCTTGCCAGTCACCCTAGACAGTTATTCAAAGAGAAGCAGGGCCCAGTGCAATAGCCTAGCAGCTAAAGTCCTAGCCTTGATTGCACCGGGATTCCATATGGGCACCAGTCCTAATCCCAGCAGCTCCACTTCCCACCTGGCTCCCTGCCTGTAGCCTGAGAAAGCACCTGAGGACGGCCCAAAGCCTTGGGACCCTGCACCCACGTGGGAGACCCGGAAGAAGTTCCTGGCTCCTGGCTTCAGATTGGCGCAACACCGGCCGTTGTGGTCACTTGTGGAGTGAATCATCAGACGGAAGATCTTCCTCCCAGTGTCTCCTCCTCTTTGTACATCTGCCTTATTTGAGAGAGAGAGAGAGAGAGAGAGAGAGAGAGAGAGAGAGAGAGAGAGAGAAGCAAAAGAAAGCAACAGCCCTTTAAGGGAAAATGAAGGAAGTGTCAGGTCTCTCCATGCCTCAACGTGCTCTCATTTAATTCTGGATTTCCTCTGCAGTGGTGTCTGTAATGAGGCAGGTGTAATGCTAAACACACAACACATTCCTCAGCCATGAGAACAGATTAGCAGCCAACTGAAGGGACCTCTCCTGCCTGGGAGCACCTAGGGCAAAACTCAGCTTTGGCACCAAGGTGCAAACTCTAAAATTAGGTGCTATTTCACACAAAAGTTCAATGGTCGTTATGATAAGTTTCCTCAAATCTTTTAAATTGCAGTTTCTATTTTTAAATTTTTTCAAAACTGATTGCAATAAAATTAGTCATAAAAATTATAAACTGAATATTATCATTAATGAGATGGCCTTATTTATGAACTACGAGTCAGTTCTACATACTGAGCTCCTACCTGACACCATTTCTCTACATCAACACACAGAATGAAACAACCAGGCCCCTGCCGATGGGAGGCTCCGGTCAGTTAGAGCAGGACCTGACAACTGCACTCGACAACACACACTCACACGCATGACAGTCAGGACGAGGATACTGTCTGCAGCCTTGTTTGCAGTCAGGAACCACCAGAAGCCACCCAGAAATTCAGCAATGTGAAAACGACAGAAAAACGTGACACCTAACTGATCCATCTAAGTAACATTAGGCAGCAGTTACAACAACAGGCACAAACTACATTTCCAAGAATAAACACAGACAGGTCTTTGCAGCATGCAATTGAATGAAAGCAAATGATAGATATTAAATGCAAGACCGGGGCCCGGCATGATAGCATAGCGGTTAAAATCCTCGCCTTGAATGTGCCGGGATCCCATACGGGCACCAGTTCTAATCTCGGTACCTGGCTTCTCTCCCAGCTCCCTGCTTGTGGCCTGGGAAAGCAGTCAAGGACGGGCCAAAGCTTTGGAATCCTTCACCAGCGTGGAAGATCCTGGCTTCAGACTGGCTAAGCTCCAGCCATTGCGGCCGCTTGGGGAGTGAACCATTGGATGGAAGATCTTCCTCTCTGTCTCTCCTCCTCTCTGTATATCTGACTTTCCAATAAAAATACATAAATCTTTAAAAAAAATTTTTTAATATATTAAAAAAAAGAAAAACAAAATCTAAAATGAAGCAATGCATTACACTGAGAACTAATTTTTAAAAATGTCTCGGAAACTTTTGCAAAGTTAAGTGGCTTACAAATAAAGAATACACTGAAATAAAGATAAACCCCATGTAACTGCTGATGAATTAGACTCCATGTGGGCCGGCACTGTGGAACAGAGGGTCAAGCTGCCACTTGGCATATTCACATTCCACACTGGAGGGCTCGGACTGCGCCTGACTGCAGCCTGTATCCAGTCTCCTGCTGGGGCACATGAGATACACCCCACTAGAGTCCAAGCACTTGAGTCCCACCACTCACCACCTTTCTGGTCACCTAGGACACCAGTGGGTGGTCAAAATGAAGTTCTTGCACCTGGCTCTGACAGCGCCCTCCTAGACCTGGAAGTGAATCAGTAGGTAGCAGCTTCTCTCTCTCCAAATGGCTAAATCCTCGTCTTGCACACACCAGAATCTCATACGGGTAGTGGTTCACACCCCAGCTGCTCCACTGCCCATCCTGCTCCCTGCTTACAGGAAAGCAGAATAGACCAAGACCTTGGGACCCTGCATCTGCATGGGAGACACTGAAGAAGCTCCCGACTCCTGACTTCAGATAGGCTCAGCTCCGATGTGCAACCATTTGGGGGAATGAACCAGTGGACAGAGGATATTTCTGT
The DNA here is from genome assembly GCF_030435755.1 of Ochotona princeps. Lineage (NCBI taxonomy): Eukaryota > Metazoa > Chordata > Mammalia > Lagomorpha > Ochotonidae > Ochotona > Ochotona princeps. Next base: position 20,952,706 of record NC_080857.1, read on the forward strand.
CTCTCCTTTCATTTAAATCTTCCAATAAAAATATATAAATCTTCAAGAAAAAAAAAGAAAGACATGGCAATGTTTTATTGTATCTATCCATAGAATGAGTTAACAAGAGAACTTTCCTATTTACTGTGGGACATTGTTTTACCTAGAAAATACAGAAAAGAATTTAGTAATAACTTCTTTCTAAAGAGAGAAGGGGTCAGGCCTGCAGCGGTAGCCTAGTGGCTAAACTCCTCGCCTTGCACGTACCGGGATCCCATATGGGAGCTGGTTCTAGTCCCAGAGGCCCCACTTCCCATTCAGTGCTCTGTTTGGGGCCTGGGAAAGCAGTTGAAGATGGCCCAAAGCCTTGGGACCCTGCACCCACCCAAGAAGCTCCTGGCTTCAGATCAGCTCAGCTCTGGCCATTGCGGCTACTTGGAGTGAATCACCGGTCAGAAGGTTTTCCTCTCTGTCTCTCCTCCCTCTCTGTGTATCTGACTTTCCAATAAAAATAAATCTTTAAAAGCAAAAGAAGAAGAAGAAGAAGAGAGAAAGGAAACAGTAGCCTTAGTAAACAAGAGTTCACATCACAGGTCTGCAAAGGATTTCAGGTAATTTTCCTTTTTTAGAACAAAGAAGAGAGCTTTAAATAAGTTCAATGAAATAATTCTAAAGTGACCTCAGGGCAGCCAACTCAATTCAAATTATTCACATCCAAAGATAATAGGAAAGACTCTACATACATCCATGCGTTACTATACATTTTTAGTATTTTTATCTTATAGTCCACATTTAGAATTTTGTCTAGCACTTATCTCATCTTTTTTTCTTTGTCCTTTGTGCCACTGTAAGAACTGTCAGATTCACCAAAACCACCTCAAGACGATCCAGCACACGTGTGCGTTGTTTCCGTCTTGGAGCGAACATATTCCAAGTTCTATTTTTACCTGACCTATTGTCTTTGTCACTGGATTATGTTTACAGACAAGACTGCACTGGATGTGAACACATGTGCCCTGTGGTTCCAAGACATCCACTGCAGAACAACAAAGACAAACGAAGCAAGCACAAGAGAGGACACAGTGGTCCAGTCGCAATTCTCTAGGCTAGACAGCCAACCTGGGAGAAAGATGCTCCAGGCTGGCATCTTACAACTGACCCCTCTACCTACTAGCCACTGCATCCTCTCGCTGGGCACAATAAGGACCCATAATTATTCAGTTTGTTCGTATTGCCACACCTAATACGAAAAAGGTGTAGAAGAATTGCCATAATGCATTTTTATGTTTCCGTATCACTGTACACCTACTGAGTGGTTGAAAATTCTCAGAGTTAGGGCCCGGCACAATGGCCTAGCGGCTAAATTCCTTGCCTTGAACATGCCCCGGGATCCCATATGGGCGTCGGTTCTAATCCCAGCAGCTCCACTTCCCATCCAGCTCCCTGCTTGTAGCCTGGGAAAGCAGTCGAGGATGGCCCAAAGATTTGGGACCCTGCACCTGCGTGGGAGACCTGGGGGAAGTTCCTGGTTCCTGGCTTCAGATTGGCACAGCACCGGCAGTTGTGGTCACTTGGGGAGTGAATCATCGGAGGGAAGATTTTCCTCTGTCTCTCCTCCTCTCTGTATATCTGACTTTGTAATAAAAATAAATAAATCTTAAAAAAAAATTCTCAGAGTTAACCTTTTCTTTAATATACTATATACCAACAAATACTTCAAGAAATATAAATGTGATCAAGGTTAATCTTTCACATTTTCATAAACAGAAGTTGCATCACTTGCTCCCCCTATTAAAGACAGAATGCTGGAATAAAAAATGCAAATAAATAAACGAAAACAGTAGTGAAGTTTAAATACTTCAACTAAATAGATATATGTACAAATCCCCTATATAGGAAGAAGAAAACCCAAAGCAAAAATACAGCAGTTAGGAAAGTTGCTTAAATGTTTTAATATGTAAGTAACACAATAGAAACTTAAGAAAGGAACGAGGGTGGAAGCAAACGAGAAATGGAGGGAAGAGTATTATTTTGTTTGCCAAACTATGTGGGGGATTTGGGAGGAAGGGTGCGCCAGCACAGTGATGCAGGAAGCCAGCCAGCCTGCAAGAGCATCCCATCCAAGTCCACCCCATCCCCCGTGATGGCCGGGAAGCAGCAGAAAATGGCCCCAGTACTTAAGCCCCTGTCACTATGTGAGAAACTTGGATGAAACTTCTGGTTTCAAGATGCAACCCACCTAGAAAATGGGCCAGTGGATGAAAGATCTCTCCTGTCATTTTAATTTTCAAATAAATAAAGCCTTTAAAATTAAAAAAAAAAATGTAAACTGCATATATGAAATACATGAAATTTGTTCCCTAAGTGTTTTTTTTACTAGTTCATGAAAAACAAATGAATATTATGAAAAAAATTCATGGCCTTTAAAATTTTCCTATCGATATATAATTTTTAATGCCATAAAATGTATTCACTGCAAAGTTAAAGTATCAGAAAATTTAAAGGAAAAGTAAAAAATGAATACAATTTAGTCAGATCCTATCAATCAGTATTACTCTGTTCCTGATTGGTATTTTAAAAGAATTAATAAATTACAAAATTCTTTTAAAAATTTATTCATTTTGATTTGAAAGGCACATTTAGACAAAGAAAGGAAAACATTTCAGTGGTTCACTCCTCAAAACGCTGTGATAGTTGGAGCTAAGTCGATCTGAAGCCAGGCATCCTGAGTTTTTCTGGATCTCCCATGTGGGTGCAGGGGGCCCAAAGGCTTGGGCCATCAGTGTTTTCCCAGGTGCAGCATAAGGGAGCCGGATTGGAAGTGGAGTAGTGGGAACTTGAATCAGCACACATATGTGATGCTAGTTCCACAAGAGGAGGATTAGCTTGCTAAGTCACCTTGCTGGCTCAGAAACCAAAGATAGTTTATGAATGAAGTATTCTGAGGCAAGCACTTGGCTCAGCAATGAAGACATCATGGGGTATGACACCTACATCCCATACAGAAGTGGCCGGTTAAAGAATCTTGTCTCCACCTCCTACCCAGCTTTCTTGCTAATGCACACCCTGCAAGACAGAGGTGATGTCTTCAGTTATCAGGGCTCCCTGATAGCTACAAGCGAGACCAAAGCACAGTTCCAGGCTCCTGGCTTTGGCCTGATCCTGGTCCTGGTGCTGATCTTGGTCCAGCCCCAGCCCCAGCTATTATGGACATTTGGGTAATCAATCAGCAGATGTAAGATTTCTCTATTTCTCTTTCAAGTGGAATGAAAATAAACACAAAAAAGGCAGCAGAGAACAGCCCAAGTGCTTGGGAACCTGGTCCCACGTGAGTCCCAGCGTAGCTCCTGGATTTGGAACAGCCTACCTCTAGCTCTTGCAACCATTTGGAGAATAACCAGCAGATGGGAGATCTGTCTCTATGTCTCTCTCTGAGTCTCTCTTGTAATTCTAAATGCCGTAAATCATACAAGGACAGCACTGAAGGTGCATAAGTCTCTAACATATAGGTAACTCAGGAGGCAAAAACAATCCTGAAATCAGGATGAAGATGCAGGTAAAAACCAGAGGGCATTCAATCACATGCATGTCTTCACAGAGCTGCTCACTTCAACACACACAATGGGCTCTTCAAATAGCTAAAAGGCACAAAAATCTAAAAATCCTCCTTGGATTCCAACTCTGTTAAAGAAGAGTTAAAAGGTTAAATAAATGGAGTCAGGAAAACATTCTGATGCTCTTTTAAAACAGCTTCTGAGATAATCAGTTCCCCGTCCCTCCTCCTGAAATTCAAGGAAGGTCAGAAATAGAAAGCCACTTTGAAAGCAGTGCTCCAATTACCCAGCAGGCTTCAGAGAAGCAGCCACAAGCTCTGCACAAAGGTTTAGAGGTGAGATGCTCTGATAACCTTGACCGTCCCTTCTTGGATATAGTTCTCCACAAGAGCTGACTTCTTAGGCGGTTTTCTCCTGACAAAGCAGAACACTCCCAAGGTCTGGGTTTAAGCATCTGGCTGAGATCAAGGTTAAGTTACAAGTAACAAAAGGGACCTTTGCAACCACTTGAGTGTTAGCTGAATGACTGTACTTAACGTAACACAGCATTTTCACCCTGCAGAAAAATGTCTCTCTCCATCTGAATTAAGGTGCTATTTCTCTCAATAAGACAACATCCTTTTACAATTGATGGAAATGTCTGAGAATAGTTCACATGAATCTTAGGATGGGACTAGCAGAAAACTATCTCTGCCTGGGAGTAACCAAGAGCAATAGTAACACAATGTCAGAGAGGAAATCACCCAACCACGACACGGCATGAAGCTGATATTCCAATTTACACAGCACTGCACCTCACTTAGCATAATTCCAGTCTGGAATATGGACAGATATTTATTTCCACCAAGTTTTTTTTAAAACAGGAAAATACTGTTAATGCCTTTACTATGCATGAGCATAATATAGAAGCTGCTTATTAAGTGCACAGAAAAAAACCTAAACTATTTAACTGTAACAATACCAATCCTGAATACAAAAATCAGCAAAATCTAAACAAGCTTTTGCTATCTTCTCCTTTTCCATTTATACCTCTCCGTAATACATCAAAAAGGGAAAGCCAATGGGAATATAGGAGTCACACTAGATAACTAGGAAAAAAAATTTTTTCTTGGCTAAAAGCAGCAGGTCTTATGAGAGTTTGAATGATACTCTTTCCCTAAAACTCTATGATTAATCCAGCAACTCACCTTATTCCACCTCAGAGGTGGTCGTCAGTCTTGCTTTTGAGTCTATCTTGAGGTCATCTCTAACACCTAAATAAAAACAATTATGAACTTTAGTATAAGAGTTGTCTTCAATTTTTGAAAAGCATACAATTGTATCTCACATAATGTCAAAAAGGTCACTGCCACAAGTATTATAAAGCATTACAGTTTGTACTTAAAACTCTCAATCTATCATTTCTCCAAGTGCATTTCAACACACATGTAAAGGTAAGCCCAACCACAGGCACTCCCAGGGAAGCAACAGCTTCCTAACCCCTAGCATTCTCTGGAGATTGCCAGCCCAGGGCCCGTCTGCAGAAACTCTGTTGGAGAAGTGTAGGGAGACCGCGGGAGCCTGAAATTTCTGTGTAGTTGCTCCTTCACCTGGGAACAGATACTTCAAAGCAGTTTTCAACGGGAAGCGATTTTATACACCAAGGGACACCTGCTAGGTCTGCTGATACTTCTGTTGTCACAAGTAGGGAAGGGATGTGTTCTGGGCATGTAAGGGCTGTAGGGAATGACTGGAACAGTGGCCTGGAAGATTGACCCCTATCCTGAATCCAGTGCCACCTTGAATACCTGCTTACCCAGCACTACTGTAAGTCCCCTAAATCTCCGCCGCCTTAAGGCCTACTTGCCTAAGTAAGCTTTGTGACCTTCAGGTTTAAACCATGCTCTCCACCAATCCCTGCACATTAGGACCCCCATACCTGCTCCGCCAATCCCGAAGCATTTATCCCTGGTGCCTACCTACACCTACAGCTGCACCTGCCAACCCCTGGCCACTCCCCAATAACCCACTTCAAAGCTAGGAAGATGCCTCTTCCTCTGTTCTCTTCTCCTGTTCTATTCATTCTCTCCCTCTCTCCCTCTTTTCCTCTCTGATCTCTCTCCTCCTTTCTTCTGTCTCTCTCACAGTCTCTTTTCCTGCTTCATGCACTCTCTCTCAGCTCCTGCTTTCCCTCTGCCCTGTAGCTGCCCTTCCTGCCAGAATAAAGAACCTCTTTGGACTCTGGTGTCTGGCATCTTGGGTTTGTGCTGAAAATAGCTAACAGGGACAATGCTAAATAGGAACACACATACAACCCCCAACCTCAAAAAACCACCCAGCCCAAAACAAGAGTCACTCTGTTCCAAAACAAGCAGACAACCAAACTACATAGAAATCCCACTGACTCTCACGTAACCTACAGGTAACAAGCTCATAGACAAGAGGACCTGAACCGGCGCACACATGCAGGATGTGGGCACACAGGGCAGAGGACTAGCATGCTGAGCCACTGCCCTGGTCCCACAAAAAAGTCAATCTTAAAACAAAGAACGAACTCCGTAACACTGAAAAATACGTGCCATGTTTTTTAAAATCCTAATTAACTATATGAAGAAGACATACCTGGCAGCTGATCTGCAGTTATAATCCTATTAGACGAATAAGCATGCAGGCATCAAGCTCAAGCACAAAGATACACGTTATGAACACACTTAAGATTGTATCACAACTACTCCATTCTAACTGGACAAGACTGCCATTTGCCACTAATTGCTTAATTAAAATTAAAGCCTACTCTCTCCTCTGAATCCTCTGAACCACACAGGAACAAGCCCAAGTCAGACTCAACCAACATTCAATCACCCCTTGTAGCAAGCATATCTGGGGCAGCAGCAGAGGGACCCAGAAGGATGCTCCTGCCTATTGAGGTCCTGCACCAGAGGTCGGCAGCTGGAGGCAGGACTGTGGGAAGCTGCACTGGATCATGCCCACGGAGGATGGCGATTCCGGGAGAGCCCACTGCTCATCCATGACAGAAAGGTGACAAGGAGGGTGGGGGAGTCCTGAAGAACCACAGCAGTGACGCTCGGGTCAAAGACAGTCATGTGTGACTCCGAGGACGAGGCACGAGGCCTGGTCCAAAGACAGGAAGGCCCAGAAGCACTACTGCACAACATGGAAGTTAACTACTGCCATCATGGTTCTAGATTTAAATGGGCCTTTAAGTGAAAACTTATAATGAAATCTCAAAACATAAGCACTATATACCCCACCCCCAGCAGTAAAATTTATTCTGTTCCAAAAAAGAAAGGCTGCTCGATTTCCTATCAAACACAGCCAGGAGAAGGCCACCTACATGGTTAGAGCACCAAAAAAAAGCAAAGCTCAAGAAAAGGCTGTGCGTGGGTGTATGCTAAGTGCCACCTAACTACACTCCTGGGTTTCTAAAAGCTCTTTTCCTAGATCATTCTGAGAAAGAGGAACATTCGTGCAACTGCTAAAAAGAAGTGTGGCCTCCAGCCTGTCCAAGGACACTCAGCCTGGGACAGACAGCTCCCCCATCCACAGGTATGGGGGCCGGTCACGCAGTATCTTTAATTCAAGGATTTCTGTGCCTGAGATTCCCTCACATACTGCTTTCACAGGAAAGCTGCTCTAAAGCTTCCCCACCCCACACCTCAGACTAGAGGCACACACAGTTCTGGATTAGGCCCAGCTTGTTTCTAAAATGTTTAGTCCTGAACCCCTGCAGCTAACCATTCACAAACAACACAAGCTGACCAGATCATGAATTAGCCACTGCATCCCACACACCAAATTCCCCTTACCCTGATAATACTTTAATACTTGAAATTTTACTTTTTTAAAGATTTATTTATTTTTATTACAAAGTCAGATATACAGAGAGGAGGAGAAACAGAGGGGAAGATCTTCTGTCCAATGATTCACTCCCCAAGTGAGTACAACGGCCGGTGCTGTGCCAGGAACTAGGAACCTCTTCTGGGTCTCCCATGCGGGTGCAGAGTCAGAGTCCCAAAGCTTTGGGCTATCCTTGACTGCTTTCCCAGGCCACAAGCAGGGAGCTGGATGGGAAGTGGGGCCGCCTGGATTAGAACCGGCATCCATATGGGATCCCGGCGCGTTCACGGCAAGGACTTTAGCCGCTAGGCCATTGTGCCGGGCCCCTGAATACTCCAAATTTTAAATTAAGTCATCAACCAGCCCGACAATGCAGAAAGTAAACTAAAGGCCACGGAAACATACTAGAGATTGTGGCGGATACAGTGTGGTAAAAGGCAGCTCACCAGTCAATTATGAAGAACACAAAACACAAAGTCAAAACTAAATATAGCATCGTTAAATTGTGAAAACAGCAGAGAGTCCTATTTTTATAAACCACAAAAGCCATTCACAGAAGCAGCTTGTCACAAAGGTAAAAACATGATGAAGGAAATAAATAATGAGCATGGAAAGAACATATTAGCAAGAAGATAGCAAATATTTTTTTTAAAAAAATGGCCTAGCAGTTCAACTGTCAGGATGTTCAAGTCCCACAAGAGAGTTGCCTGGGTTTGATCCCCAGCTTCCTGTCAATGCAGAGCCTGGGAGGGTTAGGTATGGCTCCAACAACCAGATCCCTGTCACCTAGCAGGAGGGAGCTCACAGCTTCCAGCTTTGAGCCCCCCAACCCACCCTGCTTCTGCTGCTGGGAAGGAAAGTGGCAGTTGGGAGTGTGCTCACTAGTGTGTGCTTGCTCCTAATAAATAAAAACCACCACAAAGAAAAATCATAATTTAACAGTAAGCCATAACTGCAGGGTAGTCGCAAGACAAGACAGCACATAAAATAAAGTTCCTTAAACATTACCAATTATTTTTTAAAGACTTATTTTATTTGAAAGTCAATCATCAAGACAGAACCTCCATGGTCCAATGGTTCAATGCTCAAAGAGCTTCCACAACCATGCCTATGCAAGGCCAGTCAGGAGCCTAGAATTCCATCTGGATCTCCCACACAGGTGCAGCAACACAAATAATGTGGGCCCTCCTGTGCTGCTGTCCCAGGGACATGAGCAGGGACCTGGATCAGAAAACAGAAAGCCTGGACATGAACCCGCGCTCTGATACAGGATGCCAACATCCCAAGCAGCAGCTTAACGTGCAGCACCACGAAGCCAGCAGTTCCCAAAGATTTATTCAATAAGTTAACAATTCTGAGCTCCTCGTCTAACAGGAAGGGTGGTGTTTCGTTTTAACAATACAAGGAGCTTTTTCACCTAATACTTGAGAGTAAATAGCAAGCATGATGGATGACATGTTGCACCAGGTTTAAGGAGTAATTTCTACAGACAACGGTGTTCTCTCAAAACCTAACACTACAACCATCAGAATCCAGAAATTATTACTTATATGACAGCATCATCTAACTGAGAGCATACTTGCTTCAGTTATCCCAACACTGTGTATTTTATTAAGAGGTTCCAACCCAAGATAGCATATTATACTTGGTTTTCCTATCTTGTTATTCCACTTCAATACAGAAGATTTCTTCACTTTCCTGGATTTTCGTCATCTTAATTTTGAAGACTTCAGGACACTTTTGTAAAGTCTTCCTTAATTTGGGTTTGTCTGATGGTTCCTTAGGATTAGAGTGAGGTTGCAAGTAGGAATGCCACCAAAGCACTTTTACATATTTTATCATACAGTACACTATTTTTAATAATTTTCCTCATAATGTTCATTTGCAGCATAAGCCAATTTCCCCTGCTACTCTCTCTTTGTATTGAGTAAGTATTGGGGGAAAGGTGAGGGGATGTTTAAATTTATGGAGATATCCAAGTACTCCACAAACTTCAATCAAAAACTTTCAGTGTCCACTAATAGTTCTTGCCCAAATGAAATTCCTTGATAACCACAGAAAAACAATGTTGCTAAGTGCAACAATGCCTATCATCATCTTAGGGGGAATGGCATTCAGCACCTGAATGACCCTGAGAACTGTGGGTTAAACCGTCACCTGCCTCAGCACTATAGAGCACCATGCTGGTCTGAGTCCTAGCTGCTGCACTATGATCCACTTCCCTGCGAATGCACCTGGCAGAGCAGCAGGTAATGATTCAAGTACTCAGGCCTCTGCCATTCATGTGGGCAACTTGGATGGAGTTCCAAGCTCCAGGCTTCAGCTCGATTCAGCATCACCTATACGGTCATTTGGGGAGTGAACCAACGGATGCAAGAGCTCGCTGTGCTTCAGGCTGGGTGGCCCGTCTCAGCCCTGAATGTTGGGGCCAGGCAGGGGAGGGGGAAGAGAGAATGATAACATGGGAAGGGGAAGGAAGAAGGAAACCAAATCAATAACCTGGGTACTGGCTGTATCTACTGCAGCTAATTTAGCATTGTGATTACAACTACACATTAGTCAATGTACACAGTCACTTCTACGTTTGTTTTTTTCTGAACAATTGTTTATACGTATGCCCTGAATTCTAATCCAACACCACAATTTACCTTTTAGTTTATCTCTTAGTTTTCACTTCCTTCTTACATGTAAGAGAAGTACATCTCATCCTCGTTAACCTTAATGCACTTACTGGATTCATTTCTCTTGTCACACAATGCCATCCTTCCTGTAATTCAGCATCAGAAAAACCTAGTCCAACCCAATAATCAGTGAGAGGGACACGTCACATCTCAGGATAAAAGCTGAAACTCCAATCTCCAGTTCCCATCAATAAAAATCATGTGTGTTGACGAACATCCCAAGCCAGCTGGAGGCACTGTTACAGAACCCCCCAAACTGGGTCTGCTCGCCTCAAGTACAGAAAGGCAATCACTGACATTGCGGTGGTGGAAGAAAGTATTTATTGCAAAACACAGAGCAAGGAGTTTGGGAAGCTTTCCTAATTCTCAGGTTAAGAGTTAAGAGTGAAAGTTCTTACAGACAGAAATTGAGGCTGAGAGGTGCTTGTGTGTGAAGCTTCTGGATGGTCAGCCAAGCTCGTGACCTTTCTTTTATTGGTCAATGATGCCGTGATCTTTTAGGAATTTACCATGGTCAGGTGGGCTCCAGCCTGTCTGGGAGTCACATGGATGAAGTTACATTTTCTCCAGGAATTCCCCCAGATGAAACCCTCCAGATAATCCTGGCCATTAAGGTTCTTATCTACAAAGGGGCAGGTGACTCAAATTCAGCAATCAGAACCTTGGCAGGTCAGGTGGGTCACTCCCTTTAGTCAGTAAATTCCTTTTGTTGGAAGGCGGACACCTGGGGCTAGGGGCAGGGCATTGTCTGGGTCATGTTTTCACGTATTGGGGTGAGGTTTCAAGTGGGGAACCAGGAGTTTGCCACGTGTCTGGCTGTGATAAGGCATCCATAGTTATAAATAAAATACTATATGATACCATTTTTATAAAGCCCAAATAGGCAAAACTAAAAAGAGCAAGCTTTTACTCAGCACACTCATTTGAAAAGCAAAATTCAGTACAAGAGCCACCTCCCACAGCAGGGCAGGAGGACAGGATCACAGCGGAACACGTACAGGTCACATTCAACTCAACAGAACTTGCAAGCACCAAGTGCAAGCTCCCCGACCCACAAGAGGAGACTCTCACCTAAGCACACTGAAGTCAACAGCATGGTCTCCACGTCACGTTTGAGGCTGAGGTGGCACAAGAACTCCAACACAGCTTTCTGTGTCCAATGCCAGCCTCCTCTCTGCCACACTCTGCTGCCCTCAGAGAAGGAAGATGGGCAAAAGGAATACAGCCAGGACTCCGAACCAACTGATAGCTCCCGTTGTGCCCTCAATCAGTTCCAGATGGGCTTCAAGGGTATGGGCAATGTGAGGCCCAAAGCCAGAGAAATAAATACCTCTCGTAAGGCAGGGGAAGAGGGGCAGAGGCACAAACATCACGGCCAGGCTATACAGAATGGGAACAACCTTCTCAGGTCTCTATTGTAAGCCACCGACTATACAGCTGGGCCCTGCTCAGTCAGAGGCTCAGAGTAAAATCATTACTAACGTAGTTATTTTGCTTGTTTTATTCTGAAATCCAAGCATGGATGAAGATCAGCAACCCACTTATACTGCCTAGGAAAATATGTACAGTACTTAGTTCAAACATGAAACATGAAGTCAGGGACAAAGCTTCGTGTCCTTTTGAAAAGTCATCACACGACGGACACTGAGGTAGAACGATACCTCTCTGAACATGATGCTGAAAAAAGAAAACTATCCAAATTTCATACTGTAGCCTAACATGATGCGGCATATGTCACGGTTAAGATACATAAAATCATCCTGTAAACACAATAAGGTGAGAAATGTATCGCAAAGGAAAATAAAACACTATGTAAGAAGGGAAGGCACTGAACAGAGCATGTAGTACAGGTTTTGCATTTTTGTAAGTTTCTATTTACTTACAAAAAAGACATCATCAGATGGTAATGAAACCAGCATCTGGCATCAGGAAGACAAGCTATCCTCAAGAACACGTGAACAGAAATAACAAAGCAAGCAGATTCACCTACAGGCAATATTACTAAGTTTATTAGCTTCATCTTAGGACTTCCCCATGTCAGCAGAAATCATCTGCTCAAGCAAAAAAATCTTTGATTCACTGTCCAATCTTTTCTTTCACATTCTTTTCATTCTTTCAAGAGCTTTAAATTCTACTTCTTGAAACTGACACTGCACTGACCCAAGCCACTATTATCTCTCAAACACACAGGTTCGATTCCTCTTTAAGCTGCTTTCTACTGACATGATTTTTCAGAAAACATTCACAGTAATTTTGTTTGTTGGTTTGAGGACAGACATGTATCTCCTATCCAGTTTCACTTCTAATTGTTGCAAGAAGCAGGGTTTGGTCAGGCGAGCACAAGGAACCTGAACCACTGGCATGTACCTCTGTCGGAAGAATGTTTGTCATGAGCTGTCAACTCTCATTTAGCTCGCAGAATCCCTATCACATGAGCCATCAGCACTGCCTCCCAAGATCTGGGTTAGCAGGAGGCTGCAGTTAGAAGTCAAAATCTGAAATCAAATCCAGGCACCCTGATGTGAGACACAAGGATGGCTACCTTGATGTGCTAACCACCCACTGCAGACTTCCTTTATAAAAGGTTAGACTGCATCTTAGCATTCCCCTTACAAAAGCTCTCCAAACGCTTCCTATGTCCTGAGATGTCAAGAAATACAGAGGATGTAAATGTTATCTTCATTGTAAGCTAAAAAATAAATTTGCCACAATTAAATGGATACTAGCAAAAGACAATAAACTTCTGGGCCAGAGACAAAATACTTCATTCCCCACATTGTAACGGCAAAATATTCACATTTCTCAGTGTTGGCAATTTAAATCTAATTCCCACCAGGTGACAGAGAACCAGATGACAAAACACAGCAGTGCACTGTGTTACAGCAGAGTGATTCTTAGCTCTAATGAACTGAAGTATTTTATAACTGGGCAGTAAGCCTGCCAACCTTTTCCCCTGGGAGGAGAAGCTGCCATTGTTACACAAAGAACAAGCACATCTTATCTTTGCTTTGGAGGTAGACACTATCTTCAAGGTTGTTCACTACACAAACCATTCCTGAACACAGCTCAGAATAGAGACTGCATGTGGAGGGGCTAGGGCAGTAGCTCAACAAGCTAATTCTCCCTCCCAAGCGTCAGCATCCCATTTTGACACTGGTTAATGTCCCAGCTGCTCCACTTCCTACCCAGCTCTCTGCTTATGGCCTGGGAAAGCAGTGGAGGATGGCCCAAAGCTTTGGACCCCTGCCCCCACATGGGAGAATCAAAAGCAGCTGCTGGCTCCTGGGTTCAGCTTGGCTCCAGCCATTGTGGCCATTAGGGGAGTGAGCCAGAAGATGGAAGATTTCATTCTTTTCTTCCTTCCCTCTCTGTAACTCTTTCAAATAAAAACAAAATAAATCCTTTGAATAAGATGACACATGGAGAACTGTCTCCCACCATGAGAACTAAGCCAAGGCCCTGACCAATTTGGTCCTTTCTCCTTTGTTTCACCTGGAACCTCTGTCCCCTCCCTACTGTGCTCTAACTCCCAAAGCTATGACTGGTGTCTTAAGTAATGCAAGCTCTTTCCCAGCTCAGGGCCTCTGCCTATGCTAAGTTAGATGTCATTTTCTCAGGAAAGTCTTTCCTGGTCCATCAATCTATGAGACTTCAGTCTCCGGCATCAGTCTTGGGACTGACCTGCCTTCCCCAACTATCACCACGTCCTTGTTTCTCTCACTGGGACCTGCAGAAACTGGCTTTCTCACATATAACAATGCCAGAACCGGGTATTTAGCAGAGCAGCTGGATCTCCCAACCCACACTGCAGTGTCTGAGTCAAGTTCCACCCCTGCTCCCAATCCGGGTCTCTGATCATGCAGGGATGTGGCAGTGCTGACTCAAGCCGCTGCATCCCTACTACCCATGGAGCAGACTTGGGCTGAGTTCTGAGCACTTGGTTTTGGCTTGAGCCCCCACTGTTGTGGACATTCGGAGAGTGAACCAGCACTCCAGATCTCCGTCTTCCTCTGTCTCCCTCTCTCCCTATCTTCCAGATAAACAACCTCAAAGAAAAAAATAAAAGGACTATCACTTTCATCATGTATTTACTCATGTAAAAAGCATTTATTAAGCTCCTACTAATACATATCCATAGGTTTTATAATAAGCATAATAATTAGGCTATCTCTAATTTACTTACTGATAATCATCCTTGAGGATAGAAACTTCACCTATTCATTTATTCTTAAAAGCTTAAAACTTACAGATGTTCCTTGAGTAAAATTACTAAATAAATTAATGTAACTATAATACCAAGGAACAAAATATCTATACATCAGCAGGGGAAAAGCAGCATGGCAATTCACAAAAAACACAGAATTAGGAGTTGGTCACCCTGAATTAAAACTCCAGAGTCACCACCTAGGGGTGTCCAGCCATTCTTCAGGTTCTCGATAAATCAGGAAAATCATTCTCCTGTCTGCCTCACAAGACAGATATTCATTCAACAAGAATGTACTATACTATACAGCTAGTCCTGTTATGGAAAATTAAAAATGTACAACTTAAAATAAAATTTAAAATATTCTACTCTTCAACCACCTCAACGGGAAGAACAACCTCTCCATTTTAAACTCTCCTTGGAAATGCTTGAAAATATTTCAAATAAAAGGTGAATTGCCTTTACCTGCTTTTGATCCTAGGATATTAAAAGAATTCTTCACCATTACTTATTCTGAAACAAGTCACTCAAACATAAAATTTAGGACCCTTTAAGACCACAGGTACACAGAAAATTTTTAGCAAGTTATGAATTGTTTAATTTTTTGTCCTTACTAACTTCAAATGAAACCAAAATGTGGTTTCCTCATTGTGTGTGAGACAGACAGGGAGAGGGAGGGAGAGAGAGAAGGAAAGGGGAGGGGGAGGAGGGGAAAGAGAGAGCGAGCAAGCCAGCAAGCAGCTTGAGACACCAGGCAGCAGGTGGTCAACAGCAGGAAGAACGGCAAGATCTTGAGGTGCCCTGGGCCTGCTGGCATCACGTGTCAGCGCAGAGCAGGCCATGCAGATGACTGTGGTTCAACCATACACTCCCCATCTGGAACCTCAGGGACCCCACTCAGCATTTCACTACAAAGGCACTGCTTCAGCTATATAAAATGACAATGAAATATAAGCTGACAGAAACAACAGCCTAAACAAAACCATCTTTTAAAAGTGGAACACACAAAACAGTACGATCAAGACTCCTTTTTCAAATTCAATTATAAATAACTATTAGATACATCATGCTGACCAAAATGGAGGAGGAAAACAGATTGGTGCCTCTAGACTTCAAAATGTTTAAAAATAGCAAATCAGGGAGAGAAGTGTATGGGAACTCCAGAAGTGCTAAGAAGGGCACCCATTTAATAGCAATAGATGCAGACAACCCACAGCGCACACGTAACAACCACTAACAAAAGGATGTGCTTAGATACATAGTTATAGTCAACACCTGTCCATTACACCTGTAAGGTCTCTAGAAAAGCTTTGTCAGCATTATTTTTAAAATGGTTACCTCTCCAAATTTGGGGTGGGGGGGGAAGGAGGTACACAGTAGCAGTCTTCAGGCTTATTAGCCATCATACCATTAACCATACATATTTTTCCAATAATAAGGATAAATAAAATCCAACCTATCTAGCAGCATCCTCTGTTTTTCATGTAAATAATCAAGCGTGTAAATCAGTCCTTCTATTAAGCAATTTCCCTCATAAAAAATATGGATACTTCCCATTTGACTATCTGGAGTCCACCAGAAACACAGTATCTTCTGCCTTACCAATAATCAATACAGCAACCCCAGGAAATGTGTCTAAGAGTAGGATACATAGAAGTCAGTGAAGTTTTAAATCTTGCCCCAAATCAATACCTGATGGAACCGGATTTAAGCCCCAGATGATCCTATCCACCATCCTTGTTATTTTTATGCAATGCCACATTACATTTCACTGCTAAGAATTAAGACTCCCCATGATCCCTGCACAATATGAATGAGCAAGCTTCACTCCTTTTTTCACCGAGTCCCTCTAACACCCCTGCAAGGTGATTATTAGTTATATTTGTTTTTCATCTGTGGGAACAGACTCTGAATTGTTAAGGTAACTTAGCCAAGCTCACACAGCGAATTTAATAATTAGACAAGCAGGAATCCAGGCCCAGCTTTGTCTGATACAAAGCCTACGCAGCCTCCATCTTCGTGTATCCAGAAGAATTGCAATTTAGGCATTATTTATAAATTACTAGTATAGAGCTCACAAATCGACCTGAAAAGGCTTCCTATCAATATCAAACTATGTTGAAATATGCATTTTCCAAATATTATTTCAGGAAAAACCTGAATAATTTACAGTTTAAAAAACCTGATGACACATGACAGGATCAATGGTAATTTTCTATTTTTCTAATCTCTTCTTAATTATAATACATCACTTACCATTGTTTATTTTTCTTATCACTCATTTAACATTTTATATTATTAGTTATGCCTATTTGTCCAAATTAAATCTAACATTCACTTAAAAAAATGTCAGGAGGGGACATTTAGCCTAACAATATGACAATCACATCCCATATCAGAGGACCAGAGTTCAATTCCCAGGTTTAGCTCCTGTTTCAGGTTCCTGCCACAGCAGGCCTTTGGAGGCAGTAGTCATGGCTCAAATAATTGAATTTATGTCACCCATGTGGGTCTTTGGGTCTCAGTCTCTCCCTACTGCCTCAAAGAAGAAAGAATTATATATATATATTTTCAAATGAACACACTAATCAAGGAAAGTGTTATAAAGAAAAATATGTAAAAATATACACAAAAAGTTACATTTTAGTACAGATATTTTCTGTGTTTTCTGGAACCCAGTGAAACTAAATTTCAAATGTAAACAATACAAGTTTAACATTACATCTGAACAAGTAAATAACAAAGAAACAACACAGATGTTAGGTGACATTAAGGAAAAATAACAATGACATGTTTTTATAGTTTTCCTCAAAACACAAAAAGCGGGAAAGTGGTACACTATTCCTTGTCCTTCCAGTCTATCTGAAACATTTAAAAATCATAAATGTTAATGATGTTTGCTACAACATTCATTCCTCTGAGCATAGCAGTGCTGGAGAAAACACACACACAACCTAAACATCCCCCCAGCCCATTACACATGTCCAGGGACATGTGTCCGACCACAGAACACTGTCAACGTCAGTGTCAGTGTCAGCTTCTCCAACGCTGAAATTGCCACAATAAAGAATGAAAAATTAGAAGTTCTCTATGCAGTGATGCCAAAACAGAACTTCATCGGTGTGTGTGTGTGTGTGTGTGTGTGTGTGTGTGTGTGTGTGTGTAAGCATTCCTAAATTGTAAACTAATAGGTTTCCCTCTTAAAATCATAGAATTCCATAAAGGACAGCCATAATACCCTAGGAGAAAAAAAAAAGAAAAAGAAAAAAAAGAAGACAGGCTCTCTCAGGACATCTTACAAAACATGCTACTTATTCTATGTTCCAAAAAAGCTACTTTGGGCATTAAAGTGAAGAAGATATGTTAACAGTACACTCAAGGCTTGAAAAATAGATCTTTCACCAAAAGTGAATTCTTGACTTTCTTCTCAACCAAAATCTACATTTGTGTGGTGCCTTTGATGACATGCCAAGAGGCACCAAGTGCCAACTGCTGTCACACATCGGAAACAGATGGGGTGGATAACGCAATAACGCAATCAGATAACCAACTGCCCATCTTCTCTAGAATTTAAGTAACGGCTAACGGCAAGATAGAAACCCAAACAAGAAATCCATACCTGTTACAGAACTTGAAGACACATCAAGGAATATGCTGTGGACATTAGACTTAAAAGACAAGAATAGCCAGCTCTGTAACATTACTTTCTAAACATTTTGAGCAATAATTAAAAGTTTATGATAGAACAAAACAATTTTAAAATCTGACTACAAAAGGAATTCAAAAGTTCATTAGCAATATGCATTATGTAAAAAATTAAGCACAGATTTCAAACACTTTCTTGCACCAAATTATTTTTTAATTCTACTTTTCTATAAGTTTTTTTTAAATTTGTAAATGGTGAAATATAGACTCAATTCGAAGAAAAACCAAACAGCTTCATGTTTCCTTAATCTCACAATAAGTGTGAGAATTGCTAATGCCCCAAAACTGTTATCCAGGGCCAGCACAGTGGCATAGTGCCTTCTCCTGCAGCACCAGCATCCCACATGGGCACCGGTTCAAGTCCCAACTTCACTTCTTATCCTGTTCCCTGACATGGCCTGGGAAAGCAGTGGAGCATGGCTCAAGTCCTTAGGTCCCTGCATTCACATAGGAAACCTAGAAGAGGCTACTGGTTCCTGGTTTCAAACTGGCTCAGCCACTGTGGAGTGAAGCAGCAAATGGAAGATGTTTCCTTCTCTCTCTCTCTCTCTCTCTCTCTCTCTCTCTCTCTCTCTCTCTCTCTCTCTCTTCTCTCTTTCCCTCCCTCTCCCTCCCCCCACCAACCACCTTTGTAATTCTGCCTTTTAAGATTTATTTTCACCAGAAAAGCAGTTTCATAGAGAGAAAGAGAGACAGTGAGAAAGATCTTCCATCCACTGGCTCATAACCCAAATGGCTGCAATGGCCAGAGCTGAGATCATAGTAATATAATCAGAGCATAACCTCAAAGATGGCAAAAGAACATGAAAATCAGAAGATCAATTCCACAAGTTCAAGAATGACGAGAAAGTTTCCAATGTATAATTCCTTCAGGGAAGGAAGCCCAGAGAAAAGGCTGTAGTGCTCTTCATGAGGTCTGAGTAAGCGGAAGAATGAAGAATGTAAGTGGCGAAGACACCCTGGAAACCTTTATGCATACGAAGAAACATTTTAAGGATGACATGGAAGTTTTCCAATGCCAAGACACAATACAGAAGCTGGTAGAGAGGACGATGATGCTGTCTTGCCTTACTGTCCATCCAGCACCTGTCCTCTAGCTTTGTCCTCACCCATCAGAAAGCCAGGGAGGGTGATAAATATCATTCAGGAACAGTTATCTTGTGATTTCCAAGATGATCAGTCTATCAGCGTCACAAGAGCGTCTGCTCTCTGCTGCACACGGCACGCCATTTGGAGTTACGGCTGGTGTGTGAATACTCAATTTCAAGTATAGGCAGTCAGGTGCACCTTGGAGGACTTGAAAACTTTCTCAGGAAGCTAAAGTATAAACAAGTGCATGTGCATTTCAAGCTCACATTAAAATATAGTCAAAAGATAAATCTACTCAAAGAAAAAAATCTGAAATCCCTGCAGTCTTTTCCCAATACACGTCATCCTAAACTTTACAAAGCATCCTTGCAGAAAATGGTATACCACTTGCTAAGTTTAGTCTTTATTTATTTGAAACAGAGGGACAAAAGGAGGGAAACAAGAAAGTGCAAGGAGAGAGACAAAACAAAGTTTCACTTGCTGATTAAATTCCTGAAATGCCCATACCAGCCAGGGATAATCAAGGCCACAGTTAGAAACCATAGCTCCAGGCCTGGCACAGAAGCCTAGTGGCTAAAATTCTCCACCTTGCATGCGTTGGGATCCCATGTGGCCACCGGTTCTTATCCCAGGTGCTCACTTCCCATCCAGCTCCCAGCTTGTAGCCTGGAAAAGCAGTCAAGGATGGCCCCAGGTCTTGGGACCCTGCAACCCTGCGAGAGACCCAGAAAGAAGCTCCTGGCTCCTGGCTTCTGCTCAGCTCAGCTCTGGCCATTGGGGAGTGAATCAGCAGGCAGATGATCTTTCTGTCTCTCCTTCTCTCTGTAAAATCTGCCTTTACAATATAAATAAATAAAATAGAATAAAATACATAATAAATCTTGAAACAAAAAAAAAGAAACCAGAAACTCCATCCGGACCTCCCACGCCAGAGGCAGGGACACAAGTCCCGGAGCCATCATCTCCTGCCTCCCAGGACACATACTAGACTAGAAACAGGAGCAGGACTTGATCTCAGGCATTTCAATCTGCAGTGTGGGCATCCTGAGTGGCGGCTTAACCCACTACACCACTTCATTTTATGCAGAAAAACAGTCCAGGTTTCAAATAGTAGCTAAACTGAAAATTAATTTTAAATAAACAAGTTAGAGAATAGCAATTAAATTTTAGTTACTCCATTTCATTTAGGTCATAAGCCTTTCAAGAATAACGAAATTCTATGTGGAAGTTGGCCATCCCCTAGGGAGGAGCAATTAAAGGCAGAATGCAAATTCTGCCACGGCAGATTCTAGAAATGCCAGCATGTACTTACAAATGACACTCACAAGGAAGAAAAAGTGGCTTTCATGATTCAAAAGCGGCCCAGAAAAAAACAAAGTCTGAGTACTCAATTCTGCAAGTACTAGCAACAAAGCACGACTAACAACCACAATGCCAAGACAGGACTTCCGTCTGCTGCACCAACTAGAAGGAGAAGAGCTAAGGGATAGGTACTGGGCATCTGAATACATTCCATGGCATTTTCAGGCATCTGCTAAGAGCTCAAATAAACAAATCAGCAATAAGAAACTATCAAAAGATGTATCAGGGATTGTCACAATTGCAACTACATATGCTTACATGTATGTGTGCATACATACACACACAACTACACATTTCCCCCCCACCAAAAAAAGATGTTAGCAGTATTTTAAGAGAGCCAAAAGGAGGAAAGGTTTGAATAAAGCAGGTTTTCTCCATTTTCCAGGTGAAAGATGGGTGGGGCCTGAACTAGGCTGCTGGGAGTAAAGAAAGGAATGAATTTCAGACAGACTTAACCAGGTGCTAACTTCCTGAGAGCTGGCCCTGGCCATTGACACATGCCCAGGGTTCAGTACAGTACCTGCCATACAAGTACTCATGAAGTATCTTTTGAATGCAAAGATGAGTAACTGGTGGATACACAACCAACAGATGCATGGGTATTCTTTAATTATGTAGGACTTTTCCACATGTACCAAGAAGATCCTGACACCTCAGGAAAGGGACAGTAAGAAATGTTTCCAAGCCAGCACTGCTGCATTCTCTAAGGGGCACAAGATGTTACACAGAATGAAAAAAGCCTGGGCTCTTAACATCCAAATCGAGGCAGGAAGCCAAGTTTTAGACTTCGCCTTAACTGTGTCCCTGGGCAAGATACTACTGTGATGTTGAAATATGCAGCCATCCCTAATGACGCTGCACACAGCCTTCACTGAAATGGCACACACAATGTACAGTACCTGACATACACTTGGTACTTTGTGAATTCCTCCATGTACTGGGATGAAAGACACTTCCATGTTTCTGACACAGTCTTGGACCTACACAGAAAGTTCAAGCAAGGGGTCTCAGGGAAAGGAATCCTAATGGAGTCAGACCCAGCCCTTGAAGTCATTCCTAACCAGGGACCCGAAGGGGGCAGCTCATCACATCATGTCCAAGGTGTCAGCAATCATAGCAGGGTCTGTGCAGAATTCAGAAAGAACACTGAACTCTGAGTCAGACAGAACACAAAACAAGATAACCAGCACCAGCTGTCTGCTTGACAACTTCACACTGGCCAAAATGAGCATTTTCTTACTTATTATGCCAAAGCTATTTTCTTGACTAATCAGAAGTGTACTTTAATTAGGTGACAAAATTATGGATCCTCAAGAGTCCTAAACTCTCTCCACACTCTGTCTCTGAGAAAGCAAGATAACTGCATGATTGGCTTTCATTATTGCCCTTACACATCCTAACTTCAGTAGCGTCAGGTTATACAACAGAAGCCAATCAGAAAACAAGACAAAAGTCCCCACATTTCTTATGCATAATTAAAATGGAAAGACAACTGTTTAAACAAGTTCCCATAGGTTTTTTGAGTTAGTGAAAAGAATGATAGTGACTGATTTTACTATTCTGTTTCTGGTCACTTCTTATCCATCCATCAGGCAAACAGCAGACCACCTTAAATCCACCTTCACTTTAAAGGGTACATTTTCTTAACGTTTTTCTTTGAAAGGTAGATTAACCAGAGAGAGACTGATTTTCTATCTTCTGGGTCACTCCTCAAATGACCACAAAATTCTAAGCTGGGTTGGTCGGAAGCCAGGAGGTAAAAGCTTCTAATTGATCCTCCAGGTGGCCTCAGGGGAACAAAGACCTGAGCCAGCCTCCGCTGTATTCCCAGGTAGTAGGCAGGGAGCTGGATCAGCAGTGGATTAATTGAGATATGAGTTGGTACCCATACAGAATGCCACTGCTAGCAGGTGGAGGATTAGCTGGCTGAGTCACAGCACCAGCCCCTAGAAGGTACCAACCACAACTGGGAAGTTATTATGAAGAACTATGAATAACTTTCGATTCAAACCAGATGCCAAATCACAAGACCAATTATGCAGATACATAGATTGCTTTTGAGTAAGATCACTTTATTCACTATTGATTTTAAATAAACATGATGTAAGCGGCAAGAGAGACTGAAGAACAGGAAAAGAGAACCCAAAGAGAAGCACAGTCAACCACGCACCAAACTGAAGACACTGTGTTCTTTAAAATTAATTTTAAAAAAACACGGGGAGCCAGCATCGTAGTGCAACAAGTTAAACTGCCACCTGTAATGCCAGCATCCCAACTAGCCCCCAGTTCAAGTCCCAGCTGTTCCACTTACAATTCAGCTGATAATGTCTTGGGAAAGCAACAGAAGATGGCCCAAGTGCTTGGATTCCTGCACCCACATGGAGGAGCTCAATGAAGTTTCTGGCTCTGGCTTGATCTGTGCCAACCTGGGCACTGAGGTCATTTGGAGAGTATAGATGTTCCCTCCCTTTCTCTCTCTCACACACACATACTTTGCTTTTCAAATAAATCTTTTTAACAAAAAATGTCAGAACTGCTCTTTCAGTGCAGAGTACAGCAATGGAACAAGAAATCAACAATGTAGTATTTCGAGAATCTAAACTATTTAACTCAACGCAACAAGAAACAACCATGTGGTATTCTGAGAGTCTAGACCATTTAGCTAAGTCTCTATTTACTGAATAATGTAACAGAAGATTCCAGTTAATTGAATCAAATTTTGAAATGAATACTGGGTAATTTGGTGAATGAAAGAATTGAAGTTAGACTAGAAGGTGAGCATATCCTATTTTGCTTAGACCAAGCCAGAAGCTAGGGGAATTAGTGCCCATTAGAACAACTCCCTGAGGAGTCCTAGGACAAGTTTACTGGCAGGACACAAAGAACGAAACTTGGACAGCAGGTCTGAAGTTCTGCCTGCAAGTTATCAGCTCAGCTTCAACATCCTCCTCTGCTCCTGCCAGCTCTCATACCACATATGCACCAAGCAGCTTTCCAAAGATCATATCTGCCCTTGTAATATTCCCACTGGGAACAGAATTTGCTTACTAACTTACCCAGTACTTTACTTGGAAATACATTATCATCGTGTGTTCAAAAAATTGTTTACGCATATCAAATTTTCCAAGTTCTGATAAAACAGACCACTGGAGGTACTCAACTATGAAGCTTTTATTAAAGTAAGCCAAGTGTGATCCAGCAATGTTTTATAAATTAACTTTTGCAAACAATGCACTCCACATATAAGCACACCATCTGTTCTTTAGCTGTCCATAGTATACACCTGATATAATATGGAATATTTTTTACCAGGCATTTCCTTCACTCCCAAACTCTTTTATCTTTCTGTAAATGTCCATCAGTTCTTGACCCACACTTAACTGAAGAATGGTGACTTTCAAATTTCAATTAGCCCCAGTCTGATTAAAATGTGTTTCCTCTTAAAAACACAATAGATCCCAGCACAGAGGTCTAGTGGCTAAAATTCTTGCCTTACATGTGCCAGCATACCACATGGGCAACAGTGCATGTAATCGGCTCCTGCACTTTCCATCCAGCTCGCTGCTTGTGACCTAGGAAAGCAGTAGAGGACAGCCCAAAGCCTTGGGACGACACTGCACCCATGTTGGAGTCCCTGAAGAAGTTCCTGGCTCCTGGCTTTAAATCGGCTCAGCCCCAGCCATTGCAGCCACTTGGGGAATGAACCAGCAGACAGAAAATCTTTCGCTTTTTATCTCCTTCTATAAATCTGCCTTTCAACATAAAGAAAACAAAATTTTAAGGTAATCAATCCAAAATATAGAACCTAGCAACCCCGCTATATCACATTCTTACATTGTTATCTTTAATAATGAATTCAAGAAAACTGTATTCCCACACTTCAGGGTTTTTAACCATGAAAAGATCTGAAATATCAATCATGCATGTCATGGATGCAACGTTGCAAATCCAAAACCAAAACAAATTACCAATATGGTAAAGCAAATGAGAATTCTCTGCACTCATTCAAGTATCACTAAATGTCTGGGATATGTCATTTGTTGAGGGTTTTCACACTTTCAAACATCAAATGGAACATCTAATCCCTATTTTTAAGAATTTTACAGTAGAGGAGCAAGATACATAGTTAAGTAAAAAATTCTAAGTTACGCTGTATATCCTAGAAGCATAGCCTAGGAAGTCAATGACCCTAAGAGCCCAGAAACGGCCCACAAAAGCTAACCCTTATTTTGGTCCTGAAACGGCAATGAAGAGGAATGCTAAACAGAAGAAGTAACAAACGACAAGAATTCAGTTTACAAACAATTCCCCATGAGTTGGGAACAAACAAGGCTTAGGGACTTGAAGTGAAGAAGCAATAGTCAGAGGAGAAGGCAGAAGCCAGGTCAGGCTGGCCTTGCACCTTGTCAAGCACTCGGACTTCATTCAATGGGTGATGGGCAATCCCTGAAGCACCTGTTCGCAGCAGACACTGGCTACGGGAGCCGAGGCTTTCCTCAAGATTCCTAAGCCTCAGGATTCTCCCAGGATGGAGCGATAAAATGAATGAAAACTCTCCATGACTGCACTCTGGGGAAAATCCCAATCTTCCAGGTCCTCTTGGTAACCATGCAAAATTGGATGACTATTTAGATGACCTTGGAAGCACTGAATGGGAACCAGCAGAGCCATCTGTTCCCACCTGCAGGAGTCCCCTCAACACACCTTGAGCCACAGCCACCACAGGGCATTATTTAACATCCTGTCTTTCTCTCAGAATCTCTTGATTCAGTTTGTCTAACCAGCTGCCATTTACTACTGTTTCCAGAATCTTCTCTGGTCTCTCCTCAAGATGGATTTTGCCTGGTCATAAAGACACAAAGAATCCCAACACGCTCCAACCACGGCACAGGGCAGCAAGCAAAGCACGTCTCTGCATACAGCATGGTATTTTGGCACCAACCTCTCCAAGAGCAGAAGACATGGAGCACTTAGAGAAAACATCGGATCCTTGTTTCTTTAAGTTGTCCTCATAGGCAGCATTTATTCCTCCTTGCTCTTTATCACACTTACTTGTGTGGTGACCTGAGTAGTATCAGCATTTCCCCACCTCACAGAGTAAAACCACAGGCGTACATTTCTTTTTTTTTTTACGGTTGCTGCTGTTGCAGGGTTTTCTCTTCTTTGTGATTTCCTATACCATATTCACTGTGCCAGGACAGCGCAGCACAGACAACTAACTGCTGGGGAAGGATTACATGTGCCAAGTGTTGGGTGAAGAAGCAGGGTGGAAGGAGGCACAATATGTTAAGTGTCATGGAGTAAACAAATCAACATTCTGCAGAAGTCCTACGGGCATTCTTCCAACTTCCTCTGCACAGGAAAGGGATCACGGAGGAAGGAGCATCCAAAAGCATTCCTCAATGATGCCTCCACCAGGCAGTAAAACTGAAGAAGGACGTGGGCACCAAAATAACCAATGGAAACCTTGTATGGGTGATTACTCATGATATTAAATTAATAAACAGTATACAAACAGTATGCCCACTCCCACACGGTCTCCCCAGGAAAAAATTGAAAGGAAATAGCTTAAATGTTAGCAGCTATTGCCAGGATGTGACATTATCCGGTGGCTTTTTATTTTCTTCTTTGTACTTCATTGCAGCTTCCATTTTTTTTTATAAAAATCCTCATCATCAAGAGAAATAATAGATTTTAAATCACTTAGAATTAAGCTGAAATACAGCAGGTTTCTGGATTGTTCTTTCTCCACCACACGTACACAAACATTTTCTAGCAGAAGATAGGCTAAATAAGAAAACTTTAACCAAAAACTGGCACTGCAGTGGGTTACACTGCTGCCTATAACGCCACCAGCCTAAATGCATGCCAGTTCAAGTTCCAATGGCTACACTTCTGATCCAGCTCCCTACTAAAGTGCCTGGAAAGGTAGCATTAGCCAGTCCAAGTCCTTGAGCCCCTGCCACCCCCGTGGGAGACCTGACTCAAGTTCTACGTTACTGGCTCATGGAGTGAACCAGTGGATGGAAGATCTCTCAGATCTCTCTCTCTCTCTCTCTCTCCCTCTTTCTCTCTCTAACTCACTCACTCTGCCTTTCAAATAAATCCTGGGGGTAAAAAAGGACTGTATTTCCTCTCTAATCCTCTGAGCACTAACAGGAAAGAACTTTCATTTATAGGCAATTCTAGAAATCTAGAAGCAAGCATCAGTTGTGTTCCACGTTCTTACCTGGGCCTTTCAGGGATGAATGGCAAGAATCAAAACCAGTTAACAGCTTAAAAGGGAGGAAGATATCTGACAATGCCTCCATTAAACATAAGCAACACTTGAATACAATCATTACTCCACTAGCAAACAAGCTGCAAAGTGTGCCGCAAAATACAGTCCATTACACCAAACCCAAGCAGAAGGACATTCCTGAACATGACACTTATCCCCAGCAATCCAGCCTACATCTGAAACGGCAGTTTAAAGTACCCTTCTATGCAGAAAATAACTTAAAATACAAAAAAACTGATGGAAAAATGACCACTTAAACAGATGCCAAATTTCCTACAAATGGTACTACCATTAACTTCAACAATAAAAGCCCAACCGTGAAATGTTTTCTGGGCAATGATCATCAATCATGTCTCTTTCTTATTCAATATGTAGCAAAAGAGAAGCATACAAATGAGGAAAAAACACACAGGACTGAGCAGGAAAGCGACACCTCAGAGTCACAGGCACATTCCTGGACCACGCTCTCTGTTCCTGCTATGGGGACTCTGCTCCAGCTCTGGTGTGCCCCTCACTTCTAGGTCTCATCTTTCACTCAGGACTTCCTGTAGAGGAGCCAGCCCTATTTCACCACTTCCCAAACAAATCACTCTGCTGAACACCTTGCAGATTCGCTAGAAATCCACATTAAAAAACAAAAAAGGTGATAAAAAGAAACATGCCATGCTAGTAATCTTGGAAATCTCTTCAGCAAGAAACTAGAATTCTAGCTGCAATGGAAGTAGCGCTAGACTTTGATTTCAAAGGAATGGGTGTGGGCAGCTTCCTGTCCAATAGCTTCACGGTAACTCTCAACCTCCACTGTCCCTGGAGTCCCCGGTCACATGGTCACGAGAGCTCAGGGAGGATCCCTGGGCACTCCCATCCACAGAGACTCCAGGTTACCCCATCATGAGAGCAGAGCAAGTATGCCTTTGCAGGCCACCAATGAGCCCCTTAAGTCTGTAATCTGGCACAGAAAGGGTAAGCTTAAATTCTCTTAAGACTAAACTTCTGTGAATTCATAGTATTCCTCGGGCTATGAGAAGGGAAGCTGAAGTGTGTGCAGGAGATATTCACTCTCAAGTCCTTGGTGTGTACAGTAGATAATGAGATGCCAATTTCCTAGGAACAAGTTCCCGTATATCAAGAATGATTAGCATTATCTCCTTTGCTTGCAGCTTGTGTTAATAAACATATGGTCAGTTATTCTTTTATGACAAAGACCTATACAGAAAGAGATAGAGAGGTACAACTGAATAACTTTCACATTTCATTTCTGAATTAAAAACACTTTCTTTTGGGGGCTGTTGTTGTGGTTCAGCAAGTTAAGACACCACCTGCAACGTCAAGGGAGTGTTGACGTTGCGTCCTGGCTGTTGACGTTTGCGTCCTGGCTGCGCTACATCCAAACCAGCTCCCCACTAATGAACATCTGATGCCCTGCCATCCACGTGGGAAACTTAGATGAAGCTCCAGGCTCCCAACTCGTCCTGTTCCAACCATGACAGCCATTTAGGGAATGAAGAAGATTCTCATGTTCTCTCTTTCCCTCTTTCCTGTAACTCTGAATTCCAACAGAGTAAATAAATCTTAAAAAAAAAAAAACCTTACCTTTAGTTCACTATTTTAAAATGGCTCTATAGTAACATCATTTACTCAGTCCTCTGAGTAACTCTCCATACATAACAACCAACCAGTGTTCACAGAATTGACAAGCACATCTACCGCCCGTCGATGAGGAGCCGCACCGCAGTGAGAACACAGTATTAGAACACAAGTCCAGAGATGGCGCTTGCTTTCTGGTTAACCCACACACACACTCACACAGGCTAAGCCTCAGCTCTGCAGCAAGACGTGACCCGTCTAAACCAATGCTGTGAAGCCAAGGTGTAAATGAGACAACACATTTGAAAACACTGTTAAACTAAAAAGGCCACTCATTCAGCTGTTGTTCTCATTAGGAACTGCCAGGACACTCCAAAACAAGTAAACAGTGTCCCTCTGCTTGTTCCTCTTATGAGCTTCACCATTTTCTTCTTCCCTTCCTCCTCCTCTGTGCCTCTCCTGTGGTTTTTTTCCTTCCTTCAATTAACAAACTATTTTCTATACTTCTACCATACACCACTTACAGGCTCACACTGTCAGAGTGGGCAATATTGATTTGTGGTTATTAACCTTATAAAACAAAACTGGTCCAAATTGAGATGCGCTGAGAGCATTAAATATATTTTGAAATCTGAAGATTCATGTAAACACAGGAATGTCCAATATCTGTAAATTTTCTATATTGATTACATGTTGAGATAGTAACATTTTGAATATAAGAGCATTTGATTAAATAAAACACTTCCTAAATGTTTATTTATTTATTTTTTTTACTTTCATCCACACGTGAGCTTGAATGAGAAACAACGATCTTCCATCTGCTGATTCAGTCTCCAAGTTTCTGTAACACTCAGGGTTGGGTCAGGCGGAAGCCAGGGGCCCAGAACTCCACCCATGCCTCCCACTTCAGTGCCAGGGGACCAAGCACTAGAGTCATCCCCGGCTGCCGCACAGGCTGATGAAACAGCCCTAAGTGGCAGCTTACAATGACTACCCCTAAATACACTTGTCATATTAATCCCATCTCTTTTTACCTTAATATAGCAACCAGGAAACTACATACATGTTCACACGCCATTTCTATTGGATAGCGTGATTGTACATCCTAGGGAGCAAGACAAAGGCAAGTGATATTACAAAAATCCAACCGCCCTTGGCAGAAAAAAAAGCTTCCCCGGTCCTGCAAGTGAAGTCATTCACACTACCAAGGCAGGACATAATCACAGCCAGTCAGATTGTAGGCTCCAACCTTGCCCAAACTGTACAAGATTAACTCTGCCCAACAAACACCAGGGATAATTTTAACCCCAATTTCTGAGGGAGCAAGGTTTTAATTTGGGCCACCAGTAGTTGCAAGACACATTTTTTTAAGTACTTTGGACTGTGCATCAAAAGTACTTACATTTTGAACTGTGGGAAGTTGTGTCTTCAAGAAAGGCTTCCCCCACAGACAATAAGGCGCTCCTTTGTGGTAAGAGTCCTTAATGGCGCTCCTCTAGGTAAACAGG
This sequence comes from Ochotona princeps, assembly GCF_030435755.1. Classification (NCBI taxonomy): domain Eukaryota; kingdom Metazoa; phylum Chordata; class Mammalia; order Lagomorpha; family Ochotonidae; genus Ochotona; species Ochotona princeps. The sequence goes on from NC_080857.1 coordinate 20,982,492, forward strand.
ATTAAGCCTGCCTCTCCTGGATACCCTTAATCCCCCCCCCCCATCAGAATCAGAGCACTTCTAGATAAAGAGCAGAAGCTGAGTGGAACACCAGGGCATAGTCCACCATGGTGATGCTCTGAAGGAGACCGACAGGAATCCAGTCATACTGACTTCAAAACACATCCCATTTAAACAGAAGGCTACTTGCCATTTTAAGACTTTCAAGTATTTCTGCAAGATATGTTAACTTTGGGCCACATGGGGCCATGCTTCTATAGCAGTTTGTCACCATACAAGCAACATGAGTGCTCAAATCTCATATACTAGGTGTGAGAAACGGACTACAAATTCAAATTCAAATCACAACATGCCAAATGTTTAGTTTCTGCCTAACTGAAAAAATAAAATGAAAAACAAGGATTAGGAGGCATATCCTAGGTCATAAAATGTTCTCCTGGAATAGCAGGAAAGTATGGAGGCTCGGGTTTCAAGGGAAAAGATCCTGTCCATTGCTCCTGCGCACTCGGCTGGGTGCACCCCCAGCCTTTCTGCCAATCCAAGTGTCACAACTCTGTTGAGGTTAAATCCAAAAGCCCCGGCCTTGCACAAATCCAGAATAATCTCCTTCCTTCATCGTCACAGGAACCCAAACGATCCAGAGTATTACACCGTAAATCACTATCTCAGACAGAAAGCAAAAAACTCAGGCTGATCTCTGAAAATTCTCCACCCTGCCTTGTATCCCATCGAAACATACTGGATCTTCATTCAGCAACACTGACATGTCTAATACTAGCAATACACAGAGGATATAGAATCTAAGTTCAAGTAACCCACACCAACAAAAACAACAAACAGCCAAGTAGAGAATACCCTTCCTTCCTAATAAAAGCCCTGCTGAGGGCACATAACTGGCAAAGGGCAGTGGGCATCACCAAGGAGTCCCTTCTTACTGGAAAGGCAACTGAAGAGAGAAGACATGAAAAACTACCACCAATGTCCCCAGAAAAGAGAGAAAGGAACTTCAAAAGCAACGAAGTCGGGCACAGGCAGAGGAATCAGAGATTATTTCAAACTCTCCTACAGAACTAGTAAGAAAGGATATCTTCCAGTATGTTCGGTGAATCAAAGTCCCACACAAATGCACCTTCTCCCGGCCTTGCTCCATTTCCTACACTCTGACATTTCCTGGGTATAACTCAACTTCTTCATGTATAAAATGTGAGTTGCAATAGTTCCTAATTCTTTATAAGAAATAATTTTACATAGCATTTAAACAATTAATACAAGATAAAGGATCAAAAAATACTATGTTATTATGAAACACTTTTTTTTTCTAGATACTTGGAAATTATGCAAATATGAACTTTCTGCTCCCCACATGAGCCCATGCCTCCATCCCAAAAACCCTTCACGGATCCCAACTCCATCTGCAAGACCTATTTCAACATCACTCCCATGTGACCCTTCATCCTCATTCATCTCCCTTCTTTAAAACGCAGGAGCACCTGTTGAGGCTCTTGGAATACTTGTCACTTTATTATCATCATGTCAATGTCCATTTTCTTCAGAAAGCTAGATTTTTCAATTTTAATATACTTTTTTATTTGAAAAGTTTAGACAGAGAGACATAAATCTGCCATCTGCTGGTTCACATACCAAATGCCTGCAAGAGCCAAGGACTGAGCCAAAGGACTGAGCTCCGGACCCTGGAGCTCAATCCAGAGCTTCCCGCACAGATGGTGGGCGCCAACCCACAGAGCTGTCCGTCACCTGCTGCCTCCCCGGTGTGCGATAGTGAGAAGCTGTACCAGAAGCTGTACCAGAGGCAGAGGAGCTGGGACTCAGCCAGATGCTGTGTTCTTCACGGATGAACATTCAGTAGTTGCTATTCAATGAGTGCACCCTTTAAATCAGTAACAGGCTAGAGCTTCTCACATTGGTGTAACATCTATAAAGCGATATTTTTTCTCCTAACCAAAAACCCTTACCCAGAGAGAAAACATGAGAACAATCTTTTTTTTTAAGATTTATTTGTTTTATTACAAAGTCAGATATACACAGAGGAGGAGAGACATAGAGGAAGATCTTCCATCCGATGATTCACTCCCCAAGTGAGCCGCAACGGGCCGATGCGCGCCAATCCGATGCCGGGAACCTGGAACCTCTTCCAGGTCTCCCACATGGGTGCAGGGTCCCAAAGCATTGGGCCGTCCTCGACTGCTTTCCCAGGCCACAAGCAGGGAGCTAGATGGGAAGTGGAGCTGCCGGGACTAGAACCGGCAACCATATGGGATCCCGGGGCTTTCAAGGCAAGGACTTTAGCTGCTAGGCCACCGCGCCGGGCCCGATCTTATACAGCTCTATCTTCAGTGACTCCTAAAAGGCGAGGGAACAAAATGGGTGTTCCTAAAGGTACTGATAACTCCAAAACTGGATCACCTTTAGATAGCTGCTGTGCAAACATCTCTCACTTTTCTTAAACACAATATGAGACTAAGCACGTTCAGGTTATTGTTCTTTCCTGTTATATATTTACAAAAGGGGGACAACGTTTCCACACAACAGCTTAAGCCAATGCCTCCGAGCCCAGTGTCCCGTACAGGAGCAGCTTTAGTCCTTGTTGCTCCAACTTTTGATCCAGCTTCTTGCTCATGTACCTGAGATAGTCTTAGTCCACTGGAGTGCTGGTCTCCAGATAAACTCAGCCCACAGAATGAAGGCACATGACATCTCAAGACACAAGTATGCATGGATTCCAAAACTGTTTCATAAAGAAAAAGTTCCTCTTAATTCCATTTTTCACAAACTTTTAAAAATACTTTTATAACTTTTTTATAGACAACACAGGCACTTCAGAAAAGTCTAAAAGCATCTGCATACATGAGCTTGCGCATGAACCATTTACAGGTCTCTAAGTTCCTAAACACTCCTGTGTAACAGCACTTGGAGAGCTGTCTAGTCGACTTTCATGCAGGACTGAATCTGGACTATCACACAAGGCACAGGATAAATGTTACACCATGAGTACTCAAACAAATTATTTAAAATGGCCATTTCAATTTACAAAGACTCAATATAGCAATATACTCAATATACCACCTGTACACATATACTCAATATACTCAAAATACACAAAATAGCTGGGGAAACAAGATGGCAGAATAGAGGAAGGAAACATTTAAACAGACGGAGAATAATTAGCCAGCGTGAAGCAGAGAGGGCGCAATCCCTAGAAATACGAGAGGAGCACCTGGGGCTCCGTGGCCATGGGGAAGCAGCAGCAGCAGCGAAACAGTGTTGCAGTGACCAGACAGACCAGCAGTGGTCAGCGATCAGCGATCAGCAATCAGAGAGCAGAAGCAGAGTGCCAGAGCCCAAACAGGGCAGGTGCAGGAACAAGGTGGGTTTCATGGCCCATAGCCACCAGTGCCACATTGGGCACCATTTTGTGTACTGAGGAAAGTGCTGCGGGGCTGAAGGCACAACGGCGAGCTGCACATGTATTTAGCCAGGAGTGAACTCATTTCCAGCTCCATGGCATCCTATAGATGCCACCCAGGATAGGTTCGTGTGGCCCCCACACCTAACAAATGGCAGACACAGACCTCCACCAGTGCCACCTGGCTCAACATTTTGTGTACTAAGTAAAATCACAGAGGGGTGGGAGAACAGCAGTAAGCTCTACATGCACTAAGCTGAGAGAGAACCCACTTCTGGCTCAACACATTGTACTGGCCCCAAAAGGAAGACAGTATCGACTTGGTATCCTACAGGTCCACGTAGCTTTCAGGCCTAATGGCCAGCAGACACAGACCCCCACCAAGGCCACATCAGGCACCATTCTGTGCACTGAGGAAAAGGCTGTGGGGCTGAAAAACTAGAAGAAGATGCATAGGTGCTGAGCCGGGAGAGAACTGACTTCCAGCTCAACACACTGCAGTGGTCTCACAGGGAAAATGGTATCAACTTGGCATGCTACGGGTTCCATCCAAAGTCCGTCTGGGTGGCCTTCAGATCTAATGGCCAGCAGATTTTAGCAAAACCACCAATGCTGACAACCAGTGGTTTAGGACAGCTGGCATTACAGAAAGAATACAAGATTTCAAATGGGTTAAACATACATATTCTATTTACTTTGTATACAAAAGCTAATACAGGATTGGTGTCTATTATCCTAAATATTTAGGTGAGCAGAAAGGGTGTTAAAAGGCTTACTGTGAATAAACTTCCAACAACCACACACAATGAAAAGTGGAGACGCTTACCTCTATCGTGACAAGAGAACGACAGAAAAGAAAAATGGGAGATAGAGAGGATGTAGATGTATCAAAAAAATCCACAAAGATAGAAATGCAACGTGTAAGTGCAAACTGGAAAATGTCAAAGCCTAATTGGGAACTGTGGAGAGGAGGTCACCAGGAGGGAGCCAAGGCAAAGGACACAGAGCTTCTCAGTAAGGCAGAGTGCTCTCACGGGGACCTGGACCAAGCAGCACAGTCCAGAGGCCCAGAGGCCCAGAGGCCCAGAGGCCCAGAGGCCAGACAGGAGCTCCGGGAGCTTCTCAGAGTAAGACAGAATGTTACCTACTAAAAGTAACCTATTGTCCTTCTAAACGGGGCAGATCCTAAAGGAAGCACAACCATTGTGACTGATACACACTCAAAATACATGAAGCAAAATCAGACACAGCTGGGCCCGGAGGCGTGGCCTAGCGGCTAAAGTCCTCGCCTTGAAAGCCCCGGGATCCCATATGGGCGCCGGTTCTAATCCCGGCAGCTCCACTTCCCATCCAGCTCCCTGCTTGTGGCCTGGGAAAGCAGTTGAGGATGGCCCAATGCTTTGGGACACTGCACCCGCGTGGGAGACCCGGAAGAGGTTCCAGGTTCCCGGCATCGGATCGGCGCGCATCGGCCCGTTGTGGCTCACTTGGGGAGTGAATCATCAGACGGAAGATCTTCCTCTATGTCTCTCCTCCTCTGTGTATATCTGGCTGTAATAAAATGAATAAATCTTTAAAAAAAAAAAAATCAGACACAGCTGAGGGACAATGACACTGTTCATATTGGATTTCAACATTCTGCCTCAGCAAATGACACGATGAAACAAAAGCACACTAATTAAACATTGTCAACTACTTTAACCTAACTATAGTCCAAGAACATGTATTTCTTCCAGATACACTTAATGCATTTACCGTAACAATCTACTTAGTGTGCTATACACAACATTCAACAAATTTTAAGACTGAAATTCCACAAAGTATATCCCCTGTTCCCAACAGACTCAAGTTAGAAATCAGTAGCCACATGCTACTGAGGAAAATCCCCAAGGCTTGGGAATAAAACCTCCAGAGTTCATGTGTCAATAATAAAGTCAAAATGGAAACTAGAAAACATGGTGATTTAAACAAAAACAAAACAAAAAAAGCATACAAAAATGAATGGGATATATCTAAAATAAGGGCTTGGAAGGGATTTTATAATTTTAAGTGTTTAACGTTACAGAAAAAAAATCAGATCTACAATAATTACCTACCCCTAAAAAATTGCAAACTAAAACCAAAATACAAATTCAGAAAGCCAAAAGCTTTCTTTAAAAAAAAAATAAATAAAGCTGAGGACTTCTAGTTAAATCAATCAAGACATAAGAACATTAATATTAGAAATGGAACACATGCCAGGGAGCCTACAGACATTTCTGCAAGGTGACAGTAAGAATACATTATATGCCAAAAAAAATCAACAATTTGTATGAAATGGATGAACTTTCAAAACAGACCCTACCAACAATGACACGTTAGAAAAAAAGAATCTAGGTGGCTCTCTATCTTTTAAAGAAATTCAATCTGTTATCAAAATTATTCCAGAAATGAAAACTCCAAGTCCAGACGGTTTCACTGATGAACCTTATCAAACACTCAAGCAAGAAGTAACACCAACCCTGGGCAAAAAAAGAGGGTCACCACCTAACTCATTTTGTAAGACCAGCACAATATTAATATCAAAACATTTGAGAGGCACAGTAACAAATTTAGAGACCAGGACCCTTCATTAATATAAACACCAAAATCCTCTAACCAAATTGTAGCAATTCCAGAACATTTAAAAATGTTCATCTCATGAGGAAGTACCTAATAATGTGAGATTATGCTAATAATGCAAGATTAACATTGAAAAATCAATAAGTATAATGCCCTACATGAACAGATGAAAGGAAAACCCAGGAAAAGTTCAATTAAGTGCAAAAATGTATTTAACGAAATCCAACAGTCATTCATAACTTTTTAAAAACTTTTTTGCAAGTGTTATGTAGTATCAGATTAAACTGCCATTTGGAATGCCCACATCAGCCACTGCGTCTGTTTCCAATTCAGCTTTCTGCTAATGGTGCACCCCAAGCAGACTTTCACCACACTCGACCGCAAAGCAAATCTTCAAGGCTGTTTCTTGCAGATTCATGTGGATTCAGGTCACAACAGACTGGGTGGACACATTCCTGCAGTGACCTCCGCTCAGACTCTGCACATTAACAGCAACCTCATTTTCAGAAGTCAAAAATCTCCTCAATTTCTTCATCAAGGGGAACACATATAACATACATGAAGACTTGGTGAGCACACCGAGCCACTTTCCACCACCTAATGAACCAGTCAGAATTGCTTACAAACTCTACCATTTGCCACTCTGTTATTCAGACAGCTTGGTTTGGTGGGGGCGGGGAGTCACAAGATAACCTTCCACCTGACTTGCACAACCCAAAATAAACTGCTTTCTGCTTACAGTTCAAACTATTGTCTTCATGTTTCCACTGGCACATACACTGAACAAGGACCCTCAGGTACTGGGCTCAAGAACATCAGGAGAAAGGCTGCCAAGATGTAGCAAGGATTTTTCTCTTGAGCCATCTACTTCTACCCTAACTGCTGTTTCATTTGGACATTATTTTGCTAACAACAAAATTTAAGTTACAAATGAGTACTTTCAGTAAAAATGTGTGATGTTCTACCACAGAGCATTTTTAACTGCATTTGTTTAACCAAGTTAACAAAGTTGCTATGAATGAAATACACAAGCAATGCTAACCATTAACAAAAAGTTGAAACTCCTACTGAAACAGGTGAGTCCTATATCAAATATACTGAATTTCTTTTAAGTACCACAAATGGCAAACAAATCAACTTTTATGAAAATATTTACATTGGTCTTAAAACATATACAACATACCCTAAAGGCCCTTCTATCCACTATCATAGGCATTCTACTCCATTTCTTCAGCTCCCTGCTGTAACATGAAATACACACACCCTGGCACAGTAGCTGAGACACAGCTTGGGGTGAATGCATCCCACATCAGAGTTGGTGGGTTCAATTCATCAGCTCTGCTCCCAATTGCAGCTCAAGTAGTTGGGCCCCTGCCACCCTCAGTAAAGATCCAGACTGAGTTTCTGGCTCTTGCCTCATCTCTCCCTCTTAAAATAACATTTTAACACATTCCGTTAGACGCTAGGTGGGAGACTATCCGGAAACCCTGGAAAACCACTCAGTTCATGTAATCAGAAAGATCCTAATTATATGCTAATGCAACTTGCCTAAGCAACATGCAGGAAAACTGTACAAATGGTTTTTGGAGTAGATCCCTTCCTATCCACAAATGCTCCCTTCAAGATGTATGTGACCACACACTCATCCCTGCATCTCTAAAACGTAATCTGTGATTATGCAATTCAACATTACAATCACCCCAGGCCACGCTGTGTTCTAAAAATGTGTTTATGGTCATATCCTGCCAAACAACCATAATACCACTAAAGCTAGGTTCAACCACTGCTTGAATGAACTTGTCAGGATTACAATGAAATACAAATGTAAAACAAGTACTAGTCAAAGGAATGTGATGTTGATATATTTAATTAGGAGGAAAAAATTAAAGAGTCCCATACAGCAGAACTTATGTGCGCCTTTGAATCCTTTAAGTTAGAAATTTACCTTTACAATAAAAGAAAAATATAACAAAGAAGTTAATTCCTCTATATAGCAGACAATGCCAATCACAAAGGCAGTCAGTCCCAGGTAGGTGGCATTAAAACATAATATTGTAGGGCCCAGCGCAATGGCCTAGCAGCTCAAGTCCTCGCTTTGAACGTGCCATATGGGTGCCAGTTCTAATCCCACTTCCCATCCAGCTCCCTGCTTGTGACCTGGGAAAGCAATCAAGGAGGGCCCAAAGCCTTGGGACCCTGCACTCACGTGGGAGACCTGGAGGAAGTTCCTGGCTCCTGGCTTTGGATCAGCTCAGCTCTGACCATTGCGGCTCACTTGGGGAGTGAATCATCGGACAGAGGATCTTCTCTGTCTCTCCTCCTCTCTGTATATCTGACTTTCTAATAAAAACACATAAATCTTTAAAAAAAAAGTGAAGACAGACTAGAGTGTTTATTAATCCACAGTTGATGAACATACAGCCAAGATGGAAACATGGTCCCCTGACTGAAAACCTCATGTTCTGGTTTCTATACTAGGGAACCCCCACCCCAAACTGAAAATGCTGGCACCTATACCAAGGCACTCAGAACCCCTGCCATGCTTCTGTTCATGCACAAGTTCACAATGTAGAGAAAAAGGCACACCACTGAAACCTGATGGCCAATTAAATTAACCATTCCCTGCGGCCAGTCTCAAGTCCACAGCAACTCTTTGGGAAAAGGCAGTAGAGGCAGGTGCTTGGTACTGAAGTTGAAACACCATTTGTGTCTAGTGTCAGAATGCCTGGGTTCTACACCCACATCCCCTCTGACTCCAGCCTTCTCCTACTGTACAACCTGAGGGGCAGCGGGCGACAGTGCACATCCCTGAGTCCCTTCCACCAGTGGGAAACCTGGATTGGACAGCTCACTCCTGCATCAGCCAAGTCGGTGTACTTTCTTAGCTGTAGCCATCTGGAGAGCACACCAACGGATAAGCGCTGTGTCCTTCTTCCGTCTGTGAATCTGCCCTCCACATAGCATATTGGCTCAAAGTTCCCCAGGTTATTCGAAAGTGCCACTTAGCTCGAAATAACTGCTTTGGGACATAACATCCTTATCTGATAAAAACGTAAATGAAAGATGCTCAGAATCACCTTGCTACATACTATGGTTGAAACAAGGATGATGCAAGAATATAAGGGATCTTTCAAAAGTTCACAGAAAATGCATGTTCTTATGTAAAAACCGTGTAGATCTCAAATTTAAACTTGCAGCTTAATTAACATCTTTCATCCCATTTCTTCATGGACTTTTTGAAGACCCTTCACATATGGGAAAGCTCCTTATAAACAACAAAACGTCTTACAAAATTACTCATGCATTCAAACATGCAGTCACTCTGAGTGCCAGACAGCTGCTCGGTCAGGACAGAGGGAGGAGGCACAAGTCCTACAAGACTTTAGCGGTGAGAAAAACTAAGCAGGAGCCCAGGAATTACTGTGACCAACAGTCACCTTGGGACTAGGGGGACAGAAAATAAATCAGAGGGGGCCAGGCCTGGGGCAGGTGAATGCATTAGGAGCTGGGAATTTTCTGTATCATCACTGCAGTGAACAACCACACACATTCAAAATCAAAATATGCCACAAACCCTATGCTAAGATGGCAGATTTTCACTGTACAGAAATTACACCTCAATAAATCCTTCAAAATTACCATTACTGGCAATTTATGTCCTCATTCCCTCAAGCGTATGTCTTCCAGAGCACAAGATTATGACGATGTCACCACTTGCACCTGAGGAATGCATACTTACATTTTCATGTTCACATTTTGTCTCCATTTTAATTACTGATATACTGAATAGTGCTGGCTATGATACTGGGACGGTGGGGTGCTCGCTCAAATCTCCAATCACGTTTAACAACATAGAAGGTTTTCTGAAACCAAAAAGCTTGAAAGCCACTGCTTAGGAAAGAAGGGGAGGACCCTAAGAGTTCTAACCAGGGCACAATACAAGAAGAGGAACACAAAGGGTATGATTATAGGGTCACACAGCATCCATCGTTTGTTATAAATCCCAGCCAACTTCTCTCTGGTGGCATTAAAGTTACATTAAAGTTTGTGAACAAATATCTGCCATCTGGCAACACAGTCAGGAAAAAGAATCTGCTATAGGAATTCTAATATATTACTAAAAATGGCTTTTCGTTTATTCAATTGCCACTGTCCCTCTCCAAAGGATATCAATAATTTAAAATTGACTTTTTACATATTTCAAACCTGAAAAGTAACCATGCTAAAGTACAAAAGCTAATTAAGAAATGACGTATTATCTCATGATCAATTAGGCAAATTCCATAATTACTTAAAAAAGCATCTATGTTATTTCATCTCTGAAACACACTTTCAACTACTACATACTACAGAGTTGAAATGAGGATCAACGCAAGAATATGAGGGATTTTCCAAGTGTTCACAGAGATCACGCATTACAGAAATCTAATCATGTATCCAGAAACACAATGACAATCCCCACTGAGCAGCTTGGTGGGGAAACAGAAGGATTCAGTTTTCATGGGACAATTTTCCCTCCTCCTGGGAAAAACTCATTTTGAAATTACTAACCCTATACATTTAAAATTATTTTTGATTACCGATCTTTCTCTGTTAACTTTTCCATGTGTGATTATCAATTTTTCTCTCTGTTAACTTATCCATCTCCAACCTATTATTTTAGTATGCCACAGCAACAGAGAACTTATTCTTAAAAGCTATGCAGGTCTTGAAGCTTTACATACATGGGTGGTTGGGTACACAGACTGACAAATCAGTCAATTGGACATGAGCTAGTGGATGAGCTAAACTCAGTTTTCTAAACAACTTTTTAAATAACCTTCTTTGTTTGTATATGTGTTAACACCATTATTTATTATTTCTCCAACTGTCCTAAACAGCCAACTCCAGTATTATCGCTTGCAAATACCAGACAGATGCAAGTCTAGAGAATTTAGCTGACCACCTTTTCAATAACTTACCTACATTTCTATTCCAGAAGTATGGTGAACTACTTTTGCGCAATAACTGCTTGTTTATTAGTAACAGAAATCAAATTAGACCCTTACCTGATTGTGTAGTTCTTTTGATTCTTCTTATAAAAATCTTGGAAATCAGGTCACAGTCAGCATTATGGGAGACTCAATTCTGAAGTTTCACCTGTGGATTGAAAAAAGGGAAAATAATTAATTTCAAATACATGCACAATATCTATAAAAACATCAATCTCACCAAAGATTGAATTTCCCAACACTTGTGAAAGCCACATGGTAGCTGCAGGAAACCTGCTGTGACTCAAATCCAAAATGGAAGACGTGGGTGGTTCTTCCTGTCTCACCATTAAGAGGCAACCAATCGCCTGGGAGGTTTCCACACACCCTCAGCTCACACCCGAGCCTCCATCTGCTCCGACACTGCCACACCTTAGTGAAATCCAAAAGGGATGAAAGCCTTCTTCATTCTCAAAGTAAGCCAGTAAGGGAAGCTTTGGCTTACTCTTTCTAAACCATATTTGAGTAAATCCAAACCTAGTATTTTAAAATGTAAAGCAAAGCCACAAAATAATGCACACTTTAAAGCTATCTATGACTTTGGAGCTGTTGATCTCTTAAAAAACATGACAAACTAATCTCCTAGGCACTACACTCGAATGTGGAGCAGGGGCTTGCTGCCCAGTTACCTTACCCAGAGTGGCATCTCTTCCCCCACCCACACGGCACTCACCATTTGCCAAGATGTGCCTGCCAACACACACCATATTAGAACTTCTAAACACGACTGCCAGAATGAGATAGGAATCTAGTAATTCTACAGTGTATTTTTGCATTTCAACCTAGAGCTAGTAAACTAGCAGCACAGACTTTTAGAAAACACAACATACAACAGCATGCCTGCAGTGAGAAAAAAGACCACCCAACAGGATAAGAGAATGGTCAAGCAATTACACATAAACTGTGTCCTTCCATCAATGGGAAACCTTTGAATAAAAGGACAATGAAAATCCAGAAGGACTTCAAGTGGCAAACGGCTCAGGACAGCAACTGCCAGTTCCCCTCAGATTCCAGGACCGACCTCAAACTTCTTCACCTTCAGGAAGCCTACCTAGTTCACACATCCTACCAGACTCATGCCCTTCCCCAGTGACTACCAGAAGGTACTCCCGGAGGATTCTTTGCCTTGGTGGTCACACAGCAACAGCAAAACCTACTACACCAAGCAACAGTGAAAGGCACAGCCTCCCTCAAGACCTCACATGCACACCTCAAAAAAATGAAAGAAGAAAATCTAAGGGGCAGGCGTTTGGTCAAGTAGTGAGGGCACTGTTTGGGACATTCGTATCCCGTGTCTGAGCTTGAGTCCCAGCGTCGCTCCCAATGCACACCTGGGGAGACAGCAGCAATAGCTCAAGCAGTTGAGCTCCTACTGCCCACACAGGAGAACAAGCTGACAAAGCCCCAGTCACTGCAGGTGTAAGAGAAATAGCAGTGGAAAGGAGCTGTTTCTCACATGCGCTCTCCACCTTTCAAAGAAAGAAAAAAAGTAAAACTTTGAAAAAAAACATTTCTCTTTTGCATCTGAATTTGAGAAAACATCTTCACGGAAGTACTAAGCATATCATGAACAAATAAAAATTATCTTTTAGAGCCCAAAGATCCCAATATTCCCTACTGCCATCACACTGTCTTCAAGACCTGCTTGATCAGGTCTTGAATGACCTTCTAATGATCAGATTTTTGTTAACAGGTGTATGTTTAAACACAGTTGCTTGATAAATATCTGACTTGCAAAAGAAGCACTTTACATAAAAGCTGAAGAAGTTAAAAGCCCTTAGAGGGGAGGGGAGGTTTGTAGGCCTTCTCCAGGCACCATCACATTTCGTCCTCAGGAAAAAGTATCTATGGATCATCTTTCTGCTTAAAGTTGGTAGCTTCTAAAACCAGGAAATCCAGCAAAAAGACAACTAATCTACTAACACACTGAACTTCTGGACACAGATCTATTTCCCTTCTATAATTTTCCTTACAGCTCTGACTTTTCATCACTTCTCAAATTATAAATGAATTTCTCATTATGTTCACTTTAGGAACTTTCAAATAATTCCTCAAATACGCATTTTTGTAATACTAAAAAAAAACAGATGCTGATACACAGAGTAAGACACAAATAACTCACACAGGATGAAATATCTATGAGTTTTTAAAAGTTTTAACATAAAACACAGGGTGCAAAACAAATTCACAATTTTTCTCCCTAGGTTATAATGAAAGCTTTACCTACTATCCTATTAAGGATATTTCAGTGCAAAATTAGTAAAAAAAAAAAAAAAAAATTAGTCTCAATCTTGCAATCAACTAGCTACATGTTAGGCCCATCTTCTAAGCTTTAGACTTAAAGCTCACGCAAAAAGTTGGCATATCTGACTTGAAAGTATTTTCTAGGTTTCTTACTATGTCTCTAATACATTCCATACCATCTTTATTTTCCCTAAATTGTGAAAGTCAGACAAATATTTAAAGCACAAAAATGAGCATTTTCACTTACCTAATGCGCTAAGACTTAACAGGAGACTCCCAACAGCTTAGCCAACAAAACTCCGGAATTTTACTGGATCTATGTTCATTAACTGAGCCCAATGTCCCATGTTCTAGGCTCAGAAAAAGCTTAAGTCTCATGCAACACACCATTCCATCTGGTCAACTCTACAAAGCGTAAACCAACTGCAGGCATGCCCAAGGCCATGACACACCCTCCTCCCTCACCTTCCTCCTCCAAATCAGGACCGGAAATCCTGAAACCTGACCTTTTGGCCACAGTGTGGATAATGAAACATTATAAACCAATTATGTTACAATCCAGCCATGTGCCAAGTCTGCCTGTACTCTTTATCATTTAGTTATCCAGGTTTTAGTCTCTAAAGAGTAGAAATTTTAAAAAAAAGTATTCTACTCCACTGACAATGTCTGCATAATTTAATTTTCTTTTTTCATCTAAGTCAGAATTTCCTATTTACTGCCAAAGAAGCAGAGACCCCAGACACTTGTATGGAACACAATTCCTGCACTAATTAATTTGCTTTACATGCTTACTCATGAATTTGCCATGTGCCCCATAAGTCAAAGGCAAACAACCACTGGCATGGAGAGTCTGTCACGTCACTAGCAGAAATCTAAAAAGCAGCTGCCTTTGCCAAGGTCCTACATGCATTTAGCATCCATTCTGTGGCAAGGGGCATACATTCTTCACCCTGGGGATACAAAGAGTGACAAAAGTCTTGGCCTCAATGTGCTTGGAGGAGACACATGATAAGCAGCAAAACCAACCTGAAGACAAATAACACAGGGCACACAGCCATATCGTCAGACGGAGCAGGTGCCACTAAACAAATAGGAAAGGGGAACACACAATGAATAGAAGGCAGGTAGAGATTGCAACCTTCCTAAGGGTAGGGTCAGGGTCAGGCTCGGTGGAATGACAGCGCCTGCATAAAGATGGGAAGGAGATGGTACAGTGAGGCCAGCTAAAGTTTCCCAGGAACTCAAAGCTTGCACAGACTAGGCACCCTCATGGCAAATGCCTTGGCAAAAAAGCTGTGAGCAAAGTTATGAACAACCCAGAAGAATACACAGATGGGGACAGTACACAAGTCCCCTGCCTCTACGAAATATATTCACTTTATCTGACAAGCAAAGAGAGCAGACAGGCAGACACCTTTCATCCCCTGGTTGTTTGTCCAAAGGACGGCAACAGGCAGAACCACATCAGGCTGCAACCAGGAGGCTGGAAGCCACATGGGGAGCAGGGACCCAAGCTTTTCCATCAGCTACCACCCAGAGTGCACATCAGCACAAGCCAGAACTCCAACAGGCTCTCTAATATGGAATGCAGGCACTTCAAGCACTGTCTTAACTACCGCACCAAACCTCTTCACCCTCATAGCCTATTTTACTAACTAAAACAACATTACTTTCTTCTCTTTAGTTCTTTTTTCCCTTCCTCCCTCCCTACTTATGTAACTAAGTATTACCTAGCCATGTGAAAGTCAGTGTTACAGAGAGAAAGCTTCCTTCTGCTGGCTTACTACCCAGATGATCCCAATGGCCAGAGTCAGCAATGACCTCCCATGTGGATGCAGGAATCCAAGCACTTGATCCATCTTTCACTGTTTTCCCACATGTGGGAGCAAGGAACTTGATTAGAAGCAGAGCAGCCAGGATTTGAACAGACACCCATACAGGATGCCAGCGTCAAAAGTGGCAACTTTATCTGTTAAGCCACAACACTGGCACCAACTTTTTTTTCATCAAAGGCAGATTTACAGAAATAAGAAATGGGGGAAGATCTTCCATCCACAAGTTCACTCTCCAAATGGTCACAATGGCCAGAGCTGGGCTGATCCAAAGCCAGGAGCTTCTTCCAGGTCTCCCATGTGGGTGCAGCGGCCCAAGAAATTGGGCTATCCTCCCATTGCTTTCCCAGGCCATAAACAGAGAGCTGGATGGGAATTGGAACACCCAGATGTGAACCAGCACCCATAGGGGTTGAAAGGTGATTAGCCAATTGAGCCATCTTGCTTTGGCTCCCTCCAACTTCAATTTTCAACCAAGCATATTCCTTGGTCTTCTCCCAAGAGATTCACTGAACTAAATACCTACTTCCGCAATTTATCTTCCTCAAAACTCAAGAACACTTGTGCAAGTGTTTCTGACACATAAAATAGCACTAGGGGTATGCATCTGATACAGCAGTTATGACCTCACTTCAGAGGCCTGTGTCCCCTACCAGAGACCCTGAGTTCAATATCGGCACGGATTCTGACTCCAGCTCTGCACTAATGCACACCCTGGACAGAAAGCTCTCACATTCAGGTCCCCGACACTGATGTGGGAAGACCCCAGTAGAGTCCGGCCCTGCACACTCAGGACACCTGGGGAGTGAACCAGCAGATGGAAGATCTCTGTCTCTGTTTTTCTGTCTCTGTCTGCTTTTCAAATATAATGAAAACACATTTAAAAACCTGTTTTAAATTTAAACTTTTTTTTTTTGTAAAGCACCAGTGTTACTGGGACATTCTACAGAGACACCCAGGCTGTATTTATCAGGATTCAAATCCCAGTCTAGGGTCCAGCAGGTATTGAAGCTTCTCCCTGCACCCCAACTGTGGAGCAACCTCTGCTCTCCTAGAGATCAAATGGGAGATGGGAGAAGACCAGGCTGGGTGCAAGAGGCCTTCTCCCCAGTCAGCTCTACACTATGCCCTGGCCCAGATCACTTGCTGCTTAGACTGGGGGTCTCAACTGTATGATCTTGGTCCACGAACACAGGATTCCTGAGTCCCTGCCAGCCCTGGGCCCCTCATAGAAAACAACTTCAGGTCAACAGCCATTTAGGTGAGGCCACAATAATGGGTTACCTTCCAACTATACATCACAGATTATAATCAAGTTACTCTTCCAGCTAGGCAACAAGTTGGCACTGACCCTTCCATAAAGTCTCAACTCACTCCCTGTGACCAGAGGAACAGTGTATTAGGAACGGGCTTTCACTGGCAGTGATATTCACCACTGACAAGAGCACACGAAACTTCCCTGTCTTTGGCTTTACTTTTAGCATCCTCTTAGTAGAGTACAAGGAATTCAAAAATAACAAACATAAAACTGCTGAGGTTTAAAATAATTTTTATGCACCACCTCAATTATTACCTTTTTAAACAACGTTATTTACTTAAGTGACATAAATGTCATTTACCATCTTGCAGGACTGATGACTTACAACTGGGTGCTGTAATGAACATCAGCTATTCAGCTAGCCCCAAATCACCTTTGCTCCATCTGCTCCACAGTTCCCAACGAAGCAAATTCACCTTCCTTCCCAACACAGAATTAAAAAAGCAAAGCAATAAACAAACCAGGAGCAGCAGGACTACCTTTCCTGCCCTCCTCCCCCTACAGTTCAAGCAGACATGCAATCAGACTCACCACGTGGGACGCTCTCAGAGGGAACGACACGGAGAAAGCAGCAGGATGGCAGCGAATGCAGTGTCCACACTGCTGGAAGAACACAGGGGGTGACTTCAGCTTCAACTTTTCAGTCTGAAGCATCCTGACCATGGCAGGAAAACCAGCTCCTCAGTTGGCCAGTTTCGCATAGTGGCACTGGTGACAATCTCCAGAAACAACCTACATTCTCCTCCTTTAGCACACCCAAAGATTTGCTAGAGCAGCTACCACCCTGAACAAATCACTTTCTGCTTACATGAACCAGAACAGAGCTTAGCATCTGTAACTAAACACCCTACCCAACACATGCAGCAACTATTCTCTTCATTATTTCCACACATTAAGAGCTGAGACAGCAAGAAATGCATAACACAGAGAATATTCCACTGTAAGCCAAGAGCTCTGTGTGTGCAACCAGGGCTCATACCCGCAATCAACACTTCGAACCTTTCCTTATATGTACTTTCCCATGAGTTTCACCACCTCTGCCATGCAAGGAGAAGAAAATGGTTTTCGTCTAACTAATTTTCTATCAATAACGACTCTGATGACAGTAACTTGGCAACATATTTGAGAACAGGATATAATAAACACCACTTCATATACCAGTTGAAGTTTATGGAGAATCCTGCAGAGTTAGGTAGCATCTTCAGAATATTCCCTAACTGCAGGCAAGATGATCTAATGTTGTGTTTCAATGCCAAAAGGATCAGCATTGGGTGCCAAGGCATCACTTAATTCACAAAGCAGCAGTGAACTTTCCACTGATTTCCTCCACCCCTCGGGGTAAGGTAATCATATTAAAACCACTGACACATCAGGTAAAGAAACACAACACTATTACAAAACACCAAAGGCAGACTGGAAACCCTGAGAGGTGATTACGCATGCTAAATCCTCTTTTGGTATAAACATATTAACTCCTATAAAATCAGTTGGCCAAGAGGGAAGAAAAAAAGCAGCAGTCAATACTATTGTTCTTTAAACAGCAACAGAATTTCACAAAGAATATTTGGTGTTTAGATAATCAAATCACTCTCTGCTCTCAAATGGTACAAAATATTGGTCAGGCTACACTCAAAGGCAGAACTTCATAAATATCACTTAGATCCTTCTGCAGTCCACCGGTAACACTGATTCTCCATCAGCAGCTCTCTTGACATCCCAGCACAAGGAAAATGGGTGTCTGAGTCAATGGAAAGCGCACTATGTGTCCAAGCAAACTTGTCACGTGAGCGCCAGCCAGGCCCTAGGGGCCAGACCCTCAGCAGTTGGAACAGCATCACTGCAGTACCACAGCCCACTCCCACTGCCTGAGACAGCTTTGCTCAAACACTCCACGCTCACTTACACTCTGGCACTGAGCGTGGGGAGAAAAGAATGCACAGACGTGAAAACATACACTGTATTTTTTTTCCCCAAGGGCAGGGCAAAACAATTTGCTCAAGAAAAATCAGCCTGGCTACTTCAAAACACAATCTGAAAAAAGGCTTCACAGAGGCCATCAGCAAGAAGCCAGTGACCTATGCGCACAGCTTCAGCATGCTCCCACGTGCACCATGTGTCTCCTGGGGCTGCACTGCCGGACACTTTATGTCAGGAAGCACAGCTAGGCTAGAAATGACACGTGGCTTTGTCTTAAATCTTTTTGGTTTCTTTCTCATACTGAGACTCTAATCCCAATCAATCTTACTAAGTTTAAGCATATGGAGCCACTTGTAAATTCACAGTTCTTCCAAGACCAAAGGATAAACACACACTACTGCATGCACATCAGGGACTTCCAAAGCTGAGGTGCAAAGCAGTACATCCACTTGGAGGGCCTCAGAAACATGCAGGCAAAAAAAATTTTTTCTTTTTAAGATTTAGTAACTTACTTTGAAAGTCAGAGTTATAGAGACAGCTGGAGACATAGACAAAAACAGATCCTCCACCCTCTGGTTTACTCCCCAGCTGACCACAACACTATTACCTAACACCAAATCCAGGAACTTCACCCAAGTCTCCCACATGCACAGCAGAGACCCGAATACATGGGTCATCCTTCACAGCTTTCCCAGGCCATCAGCAGGGAGCTGGATCAGAAGTGCAGCAGCCAGGACACACATCAGTGCCCATTTGGGATGCTGGCACCACACAGAGTGGCTTTACCCATAATGCTGGCCAAGAGGGGGGAAAAATCATTTTGTAAAGCTAAATATATTTTGAGTGTTTTATGAAGCTAAATTTAGCCAATTGAAAGGGTTGTCTTTTATTCTAAGAGTATGGGCTCCATTCTCTGGGTGGCCTCGCTTTGATGCTGAGATGGTAAAACACTCATCCAAAAAATGCACACATCTGGGTAGCACAGCTCCAGAGTCACCGTGCCGTCCCCATCTTCAGTCACTCACAAGAACTAAGCACCACCCAATGCCACTGGTTTCATTCCCCACCTCCAGCTCACAAGCATGTCCTGCTGGTTTTACACCAAAACTGTACACCCAACCACCCCATTTCTCACCTCCTGGGAGAACTGCAATAGCCTCGAGTGATCCTCCTCCTTCAGCCCCTGGCCCAGGCTGCCTGCGATCCTGAGGTCTCTCAGACCTCTGCACGAAAACCTCAAGAGCCCCACTCACTGAGAGGCAAAGCCAGAGCCCTCGGAGACGTCTGTGTAACCTGTTCCAGATGCCTCCCTGAGCTCATCTCGGCTCCTCCTCACGCCCTTCACAACATCGGTGTGAACACCTCCCTTACTTCTTTATGTCATCATTCAAAATCCAACTTCATCTTCCTGACAAGAAACCAAAAACTTTTTAAGCAGTCAATATTAGGAATGTAAAAGACCAGGCTGGTGTTAGGATGTAGCATATTGAACTGCCACCTGCAATGCCAGCATCCCATTCACATGAGCAACAGCTGGAATCAAGGTCCCAAGAATACACGGACCCAAGAATACACAAGGAACCCTCGTGTTTGAGCCCCTGCTATCCACATGGGAGACCAATGGAGTTCCAGCTCCCTGGCTTCAGTCTAGCCCAGCCCTGGCCATTGCAGCCATTCAGAAAGTGAATCAAAAGATGAAAAATCAGTGTCTGTTTCTCTCTTTCTCCTTCTCACTCCATACCTCCCCCAAAACTCTTTCAAGTAAACAGTCTTTAACAGAAGATTTAAGACTAGTTAGGGCCCATCACGAAAGGCTAGTGTCTAAATTCTCACCTTGCATCCACCGGGATCCTATACGGTGCCGGCTGATGCCCTGGCTGCTCTACTTCACATTCAGTTCTCCACTTTTGGCCTGGGAAAGCAGAGAAGGATGGTCCAAAGCCTTGGGACCCTACATCCAGATGAGAGACCCAGAAGAAGCTTCCGGCTTCAGATCAGCTCAGCTCCAGCTGCTGCGGCCACTTGGAGAGTGAACCAGCAGATGGAGGATCTTCCTGTCTCTCCTTCTCTCTGTAAATCTGCCTTTCAATAAAAATAAATAAATCTTAAAAAATACTAGCAGGTGGCAGAGCATATCTACAAAACATTGTTCAAAAAACTCCCATAAATCAAGAAGTAATAGTATTTGTTGGATTTATTAAGGCATTTTCACACAATGAGAATCGCCATTTTTGGTAAACATTTCTTTTGCGGGTTTGATGTCATCCTGTAATGAAGACACAAAACATCTACATCACCCCAAAAGATGGCATCAAAATGTACATGAAACAGTGTTCAAATGCACTGGTCTCCCACAGTGGAATGCATCTACAAGTACCCCAGGGAGCAACAGTTAAGTGGTAAGCAATGCAGAATGCTGAGCAAACCGTGAGCTCTCACACGCTGCCCGTGGGCACACATACCAATAACAGACCCACTGTGGAAAACTGCTGCTTGCCATTTACTCTAACAAACAAGCATACACTCTACTGCCTATCAAGTTCACTCCTAGCTATGTTCCCACAGATGCCTTAACTACAAAAGACACGCAGGAATGTTGATGCCAACATCATTCGTTAGCCACAGACGGGAAGCAGTCATTTGTGGCAGTGTCATACAACAAAATACTCTACAGCCACAAAGGAAAACAAACTGCTAGCAGCTGCAGGAGCAGGAAAGAATCTCGTATTCTGAAAGAAGTCACAAGCTGAAGAAAATCGCAACACACGATCACATCAATATCAGACTCACAGACAGGCAACACTAAGCTGATGCAAAGGGAAGAGCAGGGTGAACACTAGAGAGATTCTTCACCTAAGTGTATTTACTTTGAAAAAACACACCCAAAGTTTAATGAAGCTTTCTGCACCTGTATGTATGTATTGTTGCATTACAATATACAGCTGATTTTTTTCTTAAGAAATACTTTCTAGGCAAGGCATTCACTACCTATTAAAATTCCTACCATTCCTGCAGACCCACATTCTTCTCCACTCCCTCATTCCCACTGTTGTGTGCTACACAGATTGCAGATCTACCTTGGTTTCACCTCAGCCCTCTAACCTGTACACTCCACCAACAGATACTCTACCTATTTTGCTGACAGAAAACCAGCAGGTACTAAATCAACAAGATTTAATTAACTTATTCATTACACAGTTGCCAGTTTAGCACCACCTATGTTTGTAGACTCATGCAAGCGAGCAATTTTCAATCATCCTGACATGCCTAAATGGTAAACTATTGCTGTTCAGGCTGACAATCTCAACACGGTTCTGAATCTCTATCTTCTGGTCTCCCCTGAGCATGCTCAAGTGTTTGTTTCCATCCCAAACCATGGCCAGTTCACCTACAGCATAACAGAATTCCGAATCCTTCAGTACCATTCTGCTGCATTAACCTTTTTCACAGTAATGTGCAACTCAGCAACTTACACTGACTTTAGGATTAAATAAAAATTAAACTTAATTCTAGGCACAGCCAGGGACAGTAATTCGTAGGGTACTGGGGAAGGCGTTGGTGGGGGCATGCGAGGACCTGGGAATTCACAACCAGGCAGGTGGAGCGAGCCTGGGCACACACTTGGTACCAGGCAGGGTGGGGGTGGTGAAAGGAGAGACCTAGATTAGCACAGTGGCCTGGTGTGCTGGTGGAACTTTGGGCCTGGATATTGGGTGTCTGGAGCGGTGAGGTCCCAGGCCAACACATGTGCCAGGAGCTTGAGACCCTAGTGGGCAGGCAGAGCTCCAGGCCAGCACATCAGTCCACTGGAAGGCTGGGCTAGAAAAACCCATTCACTCCTGGGCATAGAGACTGTGGATTGATCAGGGGAAGGGGATATGTGAGAGGAAGGACCACTGAGGGAGTAGGTTGCAGGAGAGGAGTGACTTCTGAGGAGCTCCCACTGACAAAGCCACTGTACCTGTAAGTGAGTGAGTTGGCTAAGACCAAGCTGTTCGGAGGGGGAAAGCCACAGGACCTTTATGGGTCAGACTGATGCACCAGCCCACGTGGGAGACCTGAGCTGGCCTAGTTAGCTTGGATCACCACCAACACCCATTCACCAGCGCACACTAAAGCTAGGGCTGGGGCCTAGCTGGCAGGGTTAGATCATAGTACCAGCAAGGAGAGTCAGAACAGGGGATGGGTAATGTTGGATGGGCCATGACACTAACCAGTATGCAAGAGAACCAGGTCCGGTGGAAGATTCTGCAGGGGTATGTGGGCCCACACCTGTGTAACTGAAATTTCTGTTGGTTTGCTTAACAGCTCAAGGTGAAGACAGGCTGAGCTAGGCATGACCATGGAAGCCTCTGACACTCGTGGAGCTGGGGTTATGAACAGGCCAGGCTGATACAGACGGCAGCAACTATACAGGCAGCCAAGAATATGGTGTGGAGCAGGCTGGGCTACAACATACACCAGCCCATATAAAGGCAGGGACAGAAGGGGCAGACTTTGCCAGGTAAGGGCCTAACATCCAACAGGACATGTGAAACCTGGGTCTGGGAGTGGGCCTGGTTGGGGAACTTCCCTGGGGGGCTATAGCTCCCACTGGTGAGCATGTGATTCAGGCCTGGGTGTTAGGCCAGGCAAGGTAACTCCACACTGGCAGGTGTGTGGGGTGGTTCTGGAGAGGGGTGGACCAGGTACAGTCATGCCAACCTCAGCCCACTGGCATGTGCAGGAACCAGGCTGGAATGCAGATCATGCCAGGCTAGGCTATCATACCTACCAGTTTGCACAAACCAAAGATGGAAGCAGACTGGACAGGATTAGGCTGCAGCACATGCCAGTGAAAGTTTGGACTGGGGGTGGGCCAGGACAGGACAGGCTGCAGCATCCAATGGCAAAGGCCAAGAAAGGGTAATAGGCTATGCTGAACTGGGTCAGAGCAACCACTGGCACATGCAAGATCTGTGGCAGAAAACAGATCAGGTTGGGAAGCTAACAGGATTCCCCACTAGGTTGTGGTTCCACTGGTGAGCTCAAGAACTGAAATGGGGGCAGTGATCTGGGCTGGACATGTCCCTCGGGATGGGTGTGGTCTGGGTCCGGGGTGTGCCAGACTGAGCAAGACTCCAGCACCCACTGGTGCTCATGTGATCCAGGCTGGGAATAGGACGGGCTGGGCTAGGTCTCAGCACTCACTGAACCATGCAAAGCTGTGTTCTAGGAATGGACCAGGTGTGGCTGGGCTATAGCATCCAATAGTAAGAACCAGAATGGGTGTGGGCCAGTTCAGCAAGGTGACTGTTCCTGCCAGGACAGGAGTAGACTAAATCAGTCTGGACCAAAGACCCACTGGTGTGCATGAGATCTGCCACTGTGACATGACCTGATAGAGGAGCTTGGGGAACTCCTCTGTCAGGACACAGTCCCTGAAAGTGAACACAGAACCAAAGCTAGAAGCAGGTCAGGTTATGGTACCCGCTGGATATGTGGGGTCAAGTATGGGTAGGCCAGGTTGGGCCAGTTCCCAATACCCACTGGCAGATCTAAGAACCAAGACGGGGTGCAAGACAGGCCAGGTCAGGCTGCAACACCAGGCAGTTCACGTTAGGGCTGGGACTGGGGGCTGGCTGGGTTGGGCTGGGCTGGGCAAGGCTGCAACACCCACTGGCAAGTGCTGAGGTGAGGCAAGCCAGGCTACACTAGGCCACAGCAGCCACCAGCATATATGAGACCCAATCAGGACAGGGGGCGGGGAGCAGCTTCCCTGCTGGACCAATGTTCCCACTGGTAAGCATGAGAACTGGCATCAGGGGCAGACCAGGCCAGGCAGGGCCACAACATCTGTTGGTCTGCGTATGAGCTGGGTTAGGGGAAGAACCAAGCTAGGACAGACATGAGCCAGAGTAAATGTAGACAGGTTGGGCTTTACCACATCATCAGCTGGCAAGTGCTGGAACCAGGGATAAATCCTGTCAAGCTAGACTGTGGAACCACCTGGAAAGTACAAGATCCAGGACGGGGAGTGGATCTAGTACAGAAACTATGGACACCTCTCTGATGTAATAATGGCTGTAATTCCCACTGGTGAGCATGACAACCAGGGCTAGAGGCAGGCCTGGCTAGATATGCAGAGGCACTCGCCAGCATGAGTGTGGGCTGAATAGTGGAGTTAGTTGGTTGAGCTAGGCTGCTGCGCTTTAACATCCACTGATGTATGTGAGAGCTGAACGGGATGTGTGACAGACCAGTCAGCTGCACATACTGGCAAGCACAGGAACCAGGACCCAGAGTGGGCCTACTGAGGATTACCAGGTGCTGCTCCAACTCTGCTCCCCTTGGTGTATGTGAGGGCCGAACATGTGGTGGGCAGGGTTGGGCTGAGTCGAGCATTCATTGGTTTATTTAAGAGATAGGGCTGGAGACAAAACTGACCAAGTAATTGCAACTACCAGTGAGTGCAAGGCTGATGTGGGTGACAGACTGAGCCAGACCCTGTACTGGCAAGTACACACAAAAGTCAGTCTGGGATCAGCTCAGATGAGGTTTCTTCAGGGATTCCTCCAACTGAACTACTGGACTCAGAACTCCAACCATGCAGCAATTGCAGGTTCCATGGTCTGACCGTGGAGTGCATGTGTCAGAGCTGGGCCTCCTCAGTGGCTTAGGACAGTGGGCGACATACCCAGATGCACATGGGGATTCTCCCCTATCTCCTACCTTCCCCCAGGTACAGGGCGAAGAAAAAGAAAATTTGAAAAAACTGGTCTCACCTACTTTCCCCTAATCCTCAACCCTTCCTGCCCTAATCAGCTATGTAAACATCATCAAAAATAAAATTCTTCAAAAAAAAAAAGTAACTTAATTCTGGGTTTTTTTCCCCACTTTACATAAATCTACAAATCAAGACACATTCCCATCCCACAATGGTGCTCCAGATCCAAACTGTTTGAAGTAGTTCCACCTCTTGCTATAATACTTCACTTGCTATGATAATACTTCACACTACGCCAACAGCCGATTTCTTTGAAAGTACTATTTTTTATTTTTCACCCTGCTATTTTTTTTTCATTTCTATCCCCCCCCCCCCAGATTCATTTGGGAATTTTTTTTCTTAATCACTCTCCCCCATGAAACTGGACCCCTGCAGGCAGACACGCTGCGTATCTGTTCAGGTACTGTACACACTACACTGTGCTTTAAACATGACGTGTATGATTTCTGCCCCCAAACTCCCTCCAGGCATCATTTTCACCTCTCTGAAATGTGTGTGTCCGATGCTACATCACCAGCACTGTATCATTCTAATTTTACTTCACATGGAACTCTGTCCACAATAAAAACCATTTTGGTCACAGATTAAAGCTGTAACTCACAGAAGTCAAACACACAGTGCACACTGGCACAAGAAAGAATGCCTCCTGCCCTCTAAGGCCATCGCTTTGTGAAGCATATTTGTTCAAGCAGCTACAAATACACCTTATAACCCAGTTTATACCCCTCTCATTTATAAGGGACAGCATTTTGTTCAACCACTTCACTGAAATCAAAACACAGAAAGCATACCCTGAATTAATAAACTCTTTCACCTTTCCAGAATCTACTTTAAAAAAAGCAGGGGGGCAGGGATAAAAAAAAAACATTAAAACAAAATCACTTATTTTAGTTCGTACTAAATCCCTATGCAATCTGTTCCCTTTCTTGGCCTCTGGGAACCCACTGTCAAAAGACAAAATTACAACAATTTAATTTAGCAGTCTTAAATGCCTTTATTTTCTATTCCAGAACCCAGTTACAGGCTGAACTGAAAAGGCTGAGGAAAGAAGAAATGCTGTAAAACAAATTGATCACTTCAAAATTACTCTCCTTGCAAGGTGGAAAAAGAACAACAAAAACAATGGGTTGGCTGATATCGAATCACCGGGTTCAATGTGGTCTGTTCAGGAAATGTGGCTGTCACTGGGCGCTCAGGAAGATCACAACAGTGGCTTAGTTTTGGCTTGGTGACATGGAACAGCACAGCAAACTCCACTTGGATTTTCAGCCTGGTCTGTTGGGCCCAGTGCAGGAAACTCAGCCCAAACACTGATACCTGCAATTTCTATTACACACCAACCAGCACCTTCATGCGGACCTCCTGGGATCCTACCGTCACACTGAGGGCTGAGTTCCCTGCTTCTCCAGCTCAACCAGTCCTTGCTATTTTCCATGTTGCAGCACATCTTTTCAATACAAATCTGACCGTTTTGCTCCCTGGATCTGTCTCCAGATCTCTCTCCCCTCTGTAAATGTGCCTTTCAAGTAACAATACATAAATCTTTCTTTAAAAAATTCATGAAAAAGTTCCACAGGACACTTGTTATATAGGCTGCCTTGGTATTCATTCAACTTTGTAACCCTCTACCAAGAATACCCAGGACCTACAGAAATTAGAAACACAGTGACTAGGAGCCAACGTTGCACCATAGCAACAATACTACCCCCTATGATGCCAGCATCCCATATGGGCACCAGTTCAAGTCCCAGCTACTCCACTTCTGATCCCACTCACTGCTAATGCACCTAGGAAAACGAGAGATAATTGCCCAAGTGTTTGCACCCTTATCCACATGAGAGATCTGGAATAAGCTCCCAACTCCTGATTTTAGCCAGGCCCACTCCAAGCCATTGTGGTCATTTGGGGAGTGAACCAGAAGACAGAATATTCCTGTCTCTGCCTTTCAATAAATTATCTCTTAAAAAGAAACAATGCTTTCTGAATTACTAAAACCATCCTAGCTCTAACTACTACCTTTTCCTCTCAATGCTATCAAATCACCTGTTTAAAATTAACTAGAACTCTTCTAGAGATGCACACAACACTGAATGCATTCTCTCACCTTCTCATGTCTCACTTCTGAACTGGTTCTCCCCAAAACCAGCTGCAGTGTTTTTGGTGTCCCAGGAGCAACTCACTTTAGCTTGGCAATTTTTACTCATTTTAATTGGGCAAAAAAACTACTATTTTTTCTCGTGTTTTTTCATACTACTCTTCAGTCTAAAAACAGCTTTGCTTACTACAAATATGGAAGAAAGAAGTGAATTAATCTGAACTCCCTTTTAATAAACATGAATAGTGGGGTCCAGCCTTGTTATTTCACATTTTGTCTTATACTTTGAAACTGAATTCACCCACACTCTCACAAACATAAATATGAGGGCACCTGAAAATGTTCGTGGAAATGCAATAAACAGATCACTTTATGGACAAATGTTTGATCTAGCAGTTAAGATATAGTTGGGGTGTCCATGTCACACATGTTCACTTCTCAACCCAAGCTCAGTACTACTGGGTCCCTGTCACTCAGAGAAGACCTGGGGACTGAGTTCCTGACTTCCAGCCATTGTGGATATTTGGAAGTTAACCAACAGATAACGGCTTGCTTTCTCCCTGTGTAAATCTCTCTCTTCCTTACTGTCTGCCTCTTGAGTTAAGAAAGCTTTTAAATTTGGGAGCCAGCATGGTGGTGTATCAGGCTAATCTAACTGTGGTGCTGGCATTTTATATGGGCACTGGTTTGAGTCCAGGGTGCTTCACATCTAATGTAGCTTCATGCTTATAACCTGGGAAAGCAGTGGAGACTGCCTCAAGTCCTTGGGTCTCTGCATCCACATGGGAGATAGGGAGGAGGCTTCTGGCTCCTGGTTTCAACTCGGGTCATTTCAACCATTTTAGGAGTTGCTCATCACGTGCAACTTTCTCTTCTTTACAACACTGAAAATCTGATCTTGTAATGAAGTCAGAAACAACCCAGACAAATGGAAGAAAACTTGCCAACTCTGCACCTGATTAAAGGACTTCCAGCTAGAATATACATATATGGCATTCTCACAATGCAATACTAAAAAGGCAACCTAATATTTAAAGAAGCCAAAGGCTCTGAACAGATACATCTCCAAGTACCACAAGCAGGCATGAAACACATAAAAAGTTCTTCTTCATTCACGCCTGTTAGAACAGCCAAACTAAGAAGTACTAGAAGAAACACCAAGGAACTGGAATTTTCATGTACTGTTATGAGGAACTTAAACATGGCAAAAAGCAGAAAACCCAAAAGTACATCAACTTATAAACAAAATGTTATACGTCCATATAATCAAATGCTTTGACAATAAAAATTTTCAAGTACTGACACATGCTACGATCTCTAAGCACCTTCACAGCTTCAGGCCAAGGAAAAGAAGCCAGTCACAAAAGATCACACAGTAAATTACTCTACTGGCAGGAAACACCAAAAATAGGCAAATGTATAGACAAGAAAGTAGGCAGTGGGACCCAGCGCAATAGCCTAATGGCTAAAGTCCTTGCCTTGCATGTGCTGGGATTCCATACGGATGCCGGCTCCTATCCTGACTGCTCTACTTGCCATGCAGCTCCCTGGACCCTGCACCTGCGTGAGAGACCCAGAAGAAGCTCCTGCTCCAGATCGGCTCACCTCCGGCCATTGCGGCTACCTGAGGAGTGAACCAGTGGATGGAAGACCTTTCTCTGTCTCTCCTCTCAGTAAATCTAACTTTCCAGTGGAAGGAAGGAAAGAAGGAAAGAAAGAAAGAGAGAAAGAAAGAGAGAAAGACAGAAAGAAAGAGAAAGAGAGAGAGAAAGAGAGAAAGAGAGAGAGAGAGAAAGCAAGCAAGCAGGCAGGTGGGAGAGGGGACGGTGAGGGGACGGGAGGGAAGGGAAGGGTTGCATGGATGAAGAATCAGGGCAGAGAGTTAAAAACACACTCAAAGTCACAGAACTGTACCTTCAAACATGCTAACCTGTACAGTATGTGAATTATACAACAAGGCTTTTTTTTTCTTTAACCTACCTACTTCTACAATGGTTCTGAACACTCATGCTAACTTCTTTAGTGGGCACCTCCACCTTTGCTTCTCAGGGCCACTTCCAATCTTTCAAATCACAACGTCAATGTCTTGGAGCTCACTCCACCCCTGTCCCATCCACCCCAACACGCCTTGCCCTCTCTGTGGTTCCGCGGCCTTGCAGGTGCACCAGGCAGCTCTGGGTTTCTGAAGACCCTTTCTAAACCTCCACACCATGAAGTTTCTCCATACAGTTCTCACAACGACAGAAAGCCCCAGCAAAATAGTCAACCCTTCTCACTACAAAACAATTTTTCATCTTCCACCTTCCTAAAACAGAATTGCCGTGATGTCAAAGACTTTCATATCGCCATTAATACAGCTAAGACTTCCACAGATTTACAGACAGCTTAAAATATACCGTTTATAGATTATCTAGATGCCATTGTGTCAGATCTGAATTCATAAATATTTACTCAAGGATGTGCTTAAAATTAGTTTCTGGAACATGAAGAAGACACAGTCCAGGTCATCAAAGTCTACTGAGGAAAGCAAACACCAAATGATGACTGTAACACGTGTGGCAAAGCTTCCCCACTAAGGCATTCACATGAGGGTAAGCCCACATGCCGCATCGCAGTGGCTGCGCATGGGGACCAGCTCCAATTCTGACCCCAGCTTCCTGTTAACAAGAGTGATGCGCTCAGACCCTGCCACCCAAACGGGAGCCTACGATTGGCTTTCACCCAGCCTAGCCCTGACTGTTGGGGGCCATTTCAGAGAGTAAATCAACAATGGATCTTCTCTTTTTTGCCTGTCAAATAAATAAAAAAACTGAATTTTTTTTAAACACAAAACAGTTTAAGAAAAAAAATTAGCTGTAACATTCTGCTACTTATCTGTCCGCTTGGCTTAACCTCAAGACATGGACGCTTCCTTTGAATTCGGAGGACTGGCACAGTGCTGTGAGCACAGGAGAGCCTCAACAACCGCTGATTCAGGGACTGAGAGAGATCATGTCACAAGAACCACCTATTTCCCTCGCCATACGCCTCCTGCCCTTCTGACCAAAGCTAACAATTCTAAGTCCCAGCCACACTTGGCCACCGTACAGACCTTGCTGTGGCTAACAGGTGCCAAACTGAACCAGAAACACACACAGACTGGGTTTTCCTTTGTCCCCTTCCCCAACCCAAGCCCTCAGCTTTCTTTCCACTATCCTTTTCCCATGGAGGGGAGGGGCGGCCAGAAATGTTCAGGATTACTTTTTCAAGAAAACCACTAATGAAATGTTCATATACAATGTAGATCCAACATATTAAACAGTCCTAAGAACCTACTATTATAACCCGACTTTAATGTTTCTTTCCATTAGGACCCTTAACATATCCAAGCGAAAGATAATCAGTAAACTAAAAAGCTGAGAGGGCAGGAGGATGGGACCTCTACGTAGGGTCCTGTGCCTGCTGCATGCTACCTGACATTACAGTAAGATCATTCATCACTTAAAAATAAATGAACTGTGCAAAGGATGTGACACAGTGTCTCATTTTACCTTTACGATCACCTGGTTACACATCATCGTTTCCGTTGTTTTTTTTTTTTTAAAGGCTGAGCTAGAGGAACTGTCTGAAACTAGAATGCCGGTGTGGAACTCAAATTCTGGCCACTTAATGTGAAAATATTGGGACTCCCACATGAGCAACTTCTTCCACGCAGCACAGCTGCTGAAGTCCTCGCCTTGAACACGCTGGGATCCCATATGGGCACTTGTTCTAATTCCAGAGGCCCCATTTCCCGTCTAGCTCCCGCTTGTGGCCTAGGAAAGCAGTCGAGGACAGCCCAAAGTCTCGGAACCCTGTACTGTACTCGCGAGGGAGACTAAGAAGAGGCCCCTGGCTCCTGGCTTCAGACTGGCTCAACTCCAGCCGTTGTGGCCGCTTGGGGAGTGAATCAACAGATGGAAGATCTTCCTCTCTGTCTCTCCTCCTCTCTGTATATCTGATTTTCCAATAAAAATAAAAATAAATCCTCAAAAACAATTTTTTTCCAAATCTAAACTATGAGAAAAATTATCTTTAGATGTTTGTCCTGAAAAACTAAGTCAAACACACTTTGCAAAGGGTTAGCATACATAAGATCTTTGTAAAGTAACATACATTGGGGTGGCATTACGGCACACTGGGTAAAGCTGCCACCTGCGATGCTAGCATCCCATACTGGTGCCAATTTCTGTCCCAGCTACTCCACCTTTGATCCAGCCCTGCTAATGTGCCTGGGAAAACAGTAGTGGCTGGACCTTGGGCCCTTGCACCCACCTGGGAGAGCTGGAAGAAGCTCCTGGCATCAGCCTGGCCCAGCTTTAATTGTCTGTGGCCATCTGAGGAGCAAACCACCAGATGGAAGATCTCTTTCTGACTCTCTCTCTATAAAAACTCACTCAAAGTTCAAATAAATCTTAAACAAACAAAAGCAACACATTTTCTGTCTTTTCCTATTATGGCCATTTGTGTATTACCTCACACCTCTTACTCAACCAGCATAGATTAAAATGAAGTTAATATTTGAGAAGAGCATTTGGAACACCAAAAACCATCTTCTAAAATTTTAAGACACAACACACTGGCAGCTCAGGCACTGTTCTCACAGAAACCTGGAGCCAAGGCTGGCCTTGGTTATGCTCCCCAGTCTTCCTAAGCACTCCCACACACCCTTTCCCCAAGGCAGCTGCTTTCCACCTTACACTCCAAAGGCAGGAAGGAAGCAATTGTCCCAGGGTTTTTTCTCCTTCACCCCATCAAAGTTCACCTTAATGCCCCTTTTCCCAGAGCTTTGCATTCTGCTTATTTTTAGAAGCTATTTTTACAAGACAGGAAAGAACAAAATGCTAATGGTGATTATCCCTTGCTAGTACAAGCAAGTAGGCCTTTCCATTTCTTCCTCCTTGCCTGTGTTTTCCACGCCATCCCCAAAGCCTCGTGGCTTGGCCTCATAATCACAAAGGCAAGCAGACCAGACTGAAGGCCCTTCCTGCTTCTGCTGGACACTGTCCTCCACTCCTCCCGAGGTCCCCCATAGCCAGCACCACCCTGGAGACGGAATGGCACAGTCTCAGCAGAGCCTCCTCAATAGCTCACATCTCTCTCTGCAGCTCCCTGAGCCCATGCAGAGCGAATGAAGACTGCTCCCGCGACACGTGAACACGGGTTTCCTGGCTGCTGGAAAGCCAGGACTGCGGCATGTCCTTCACAGGCTTGGAGGAATGCTGCTCTGGAGCACTGCTGCTGATGCAGAAAGCCTGCATCTCACACACGAGGTGACTCACTGCTGGTGACATGCCAGGCACAGCGCCATGAGCGGCTCACGCCAAATTCAAAAAGCTCTGGGGCTCTCTGCCATTTCTGAAGACACATCAGCCACCAACGTTTAACAATATTCCCTAAAATTAATCTTTGTTCCGAAGATTAAGGAATCCTAAACACGAAAGCAAATAAAGGATTAAAATCTCTCCAGCTGCCAAAAGGCCTTATCTAATAAACCAAAGCAGAAAATCTCGAGGATTTATTTAACATGAAAGAGAAGTTTCAAATATTTGGTTTGAGAAAATGACCTGAACACGAAGCTTCAAAAGGTTACAGTGGATTCAGTAAACATGCAAAGCCCACAACTCAAATGGAAGTAAAGGTATTAAAAATATCCTCTTTGGTCATCACGGTCTAAGTTAACTTACTAGTGATTCCAGTTCTGCTGGACCGACTGAACATATCTAAGATTATATTTACACCTAATTTTTTGGATGTTCAATGAACTTCAGTTGCATTAACCCTTTTTAAAGAAGTATAGATTGTTAATATGCCCTTCCTGGGCTCTAAAAAGACTTTTATTTCAAAACAAAGCAGATGACAACTTGATGGCAGCCTGGTAATCTCAGGGAAACAGGGAGAAATCAACAGGAAGATGACAACTTCATGTAAGAATCCATGATGCAAAATGAGATAGCATTTCACTGCAGAAAATAAACGTGGTTAAGTTTCCTGTGTTGCACAGGTTGGGAAGTGAGGTGTTCTTACCAGAGAAAAGGACTGCGGTTATCAAGTCTCACCACAACTACAAATATTCATAGGTCATCCAGTTGTTCATACTAGAAACATTTGCAACCCTAGGCCTCAAACTTCTTCAGCAGGTCTGAGTTCACAGGGAATCTAATGGCCTCATCTAATGCCAGGTGGTCAAAGAGGACAGCGACAACACTGAACGTACATTCAGCTACCACCTAAGTCCCCTTAGTGGCGCCAGCCGCAGGAAGAGACAAGAGAAGGTGAGATGGTCCAGGCCTGAGTGTCCTGGAAAAATGCGATCAGATGGGAATATGAAAGCCAGCCAAGTAACTTAACCTCTCTAAGCTTCAACTTACCCATCTTCTAAACAGGTATACATAATACTCATTTCATAGGCATTTCAAGAGGATAAAATGAGTCTGAATAACTAAAGAGCCTAAAATAGAATGAGTATGTTAGTGAGGTTCAACAAGAGGCATTAACTGGGTACACTGGAGATCACCCTAAAGGACCAAAGTCCTATGAATGGTGCAGGGGAGAAAAAATAAAATAAATGGGTCACATAGAAGCTCTTGGAAATCTAGTTCATAACTGAAGATGCCAAAAGACTGCAGGACTCTTCCCTGTGGCATGACATGAATAGATAGTAAACTACATACCATACTTCAAACAATTATGCCAGTAAGACCAGCCTCTTGCTGGAAAAATGGGTGGAGAGCTTGTATCATTAGCACAGCATAATGTTTAAAACAAATTACCAGTTTAACAGGCTGGTGATCTTTAACTACCCTATTATAAGTAGACAGACTTTCTGGCATTCCCAACAATACAGTATTCTCTATGCACACAAAGCCTGACCAGGGCTCCTCTAGCCCCAACAGATGACTGTACCAGATAACTGCTCGACTCACTAGCTATCACAGTGCACATTAATGTAAGACAAAACCTGCGCCAGAAACTCAGTCCTCATGTCCACCTTGCAGACTTGTTACAAATATTAGCAATAATGTAACTCAAAGTGCCTAGAACATCTGGTACTCAGTGAGTGGTAGCCAATGTTAATGTGTTACTAGGAGGCAATAAGACAGGAGTGGTATTTTTTCAATGCAGAAGTTAAGCAGTTTGAAAATGTGTGGATAAAGAGCAAAATAACAGGCTGTACACCAAGGAACCAGTGAGTACAAGCGGGTTCTCATCGGCATAGACAAAATGTAAGACAAAAAATGTGAAGACTGAGGAATGATCTCCATCCTCAATCACTGTTTATCTCAGGAAAAAGCACACAGCTTCACCTGGTCCTCTGCATGCCCTCCCCCGCCCGTACACACACCCTCAACTACGTCCCAGCGAGGCAAAACGGAGACCTTCACGGTGCTGCACAACACAGCCACTGAATCAAAACCTGGTAAAGGAGGGAGACACTCCCGGGATCTCAGGACAAGGAGTGCCCTCTGACTCCAGGGTCTAGGCCTGGCTTCCCAGGCTATGCAATCTGAACTTTCCCAGATAATTCTGCCACTCTGCGAAGACTGAGAACCACTCAGCAGTCCCCTCAAACTCTCTGAAAGCCCTTTCCAATGGCTCTACGTGGACAAGGGCCAGCCTCACCCAGCAGCCAGTCAGCCTGGCACACCTGCGGGCAGCTCTAGTAAAAAAGAAAAAAAAGTTCTGCTGTTCATTCAAGCGATGACGTCTTCTGCGGCTCCTGTGCTACAGGATGTTGGGTGGGAGTTGGTGGCGGGCGGGGAGGACAAAACTGAGGCAGAGGCAATCTCCTCTTCCCTATGACAGAGAAACAGCTGATGGTCCTGCCAAGTCTTCAAGGCAAACACCCCTGAGGAACTAAGTACGAATTACATGCTAGATTCTTTATGGATACAACTCGGTACAACAGCATTCCAGAAAGGAGCAGAATCAGTGAACCAGAAAGAAGTCAAGCAGGGAAAGTGGGTCTTGAAGACACAGAGAGGCAGACTAGAGTTCAGGGGCTGGTACTCCATCAAGGGCACAACGTGCTGCTAAGAGGCTTGTTGAGCAGCAAGGAGCTGGGAGAGGCACATGGCAGGGAGGGAGCTCAGGAGACCACAGATACTTATCTGAACAGAACTAAATAAAACAGGAAATGAGCAAACGTTCAACGAACACCAGAATAGCTGGGAAGAGGAGCGACAGCCAAGGCTGTCCTGAAGAGGACAAAACAAACAAACAAACAGGAAAAGAGTGACCCAACAGCAAGATCATAACAATACTGGGAGGTCTATGGGGTGGGACATTTAGAGAGAAGACTCAGACAGTTCAGCCTGCACACTGGGGCTGCAGGAGTCAAGCTACTCCAAAAGGAGACAGGCACAGCCATTGGGACACAGAGGTCAAGAACCTGCTCTAAGATGATGCCTATAAAACTAAGAGGAAAGGTCAAAAAGGAGAATCCATTTAAAGGGAATGGGGTGGGATATGGCAAGGCTTGGTCACTGAGCAGAGTATTACAAAAATTTTTTGACGATAATTCCTAAGGAGGAAGCAGGTCAAGTCTGAGGCAAGGGGAGGGGAGCCACTTGGGTAAACACAGACCCTGAACTCCTCTGTGCATTAGGACCAGGGTGACTCTATTCTGTTTGCAAAAGCTTCAAAGTTCACTCCCAGCTCACCAAGCACAAGGGCAACTGGTGACTTTGCTGGTCCCTCTGATCCAAGCTCAGGCTTCAGTTTCTATGTCAGCAGACAGGGAGTGTCTGCTTCTGAATCTGCAATCTGTATTCTTACTACCAAAGCTAAAGTGCTTTCAAAAATAAAATGTGGGGGCTGGTGCGGTGGCATAGCAGGTTAGTCCCATATGGGTGCTGCTTCGTGTCCCAGCTGCTCCACTTCCGATCCAGCTCCCTGCTATTGGCCTGGAAAACCAATGGAGGATGGCCCTGCATCCATGCGGGGAAAACCTGGAAGAAGCTCCTCGCTCCCAGCTTTGGATCAGGCAGCTCTGGCTGTTGCGACCATTTGGGAGTGAGCCAGTGGATGGAGGACCACCTCTCCCTCTCTCTCTGTAACCTGGACTGACTGCCTCCTTGACTTCCACCTGTGTGTCAAAGCCAACCTGTACAAATCACTTCTTCACTTTCCCCACCCAAACCTGCTCCTCCAGTCACCTCCATTTCAACACATGGCACCTCCCTTAGTCCACGGGCTCAGACCTGAAACCTTAGTGCCACGGCACTCCAAGTCGCCCACATCATTGACTCTTGCTCTTTCCACCAACGACACATCCGGAATGCCATCACTTACTATCTCCCTGCTGCTATCATATCTCACCCAGATTACTGATAGAGATCTCCAAGATCTCCGCTGAAGTTTGGTGCCCCTCTCATTCTACTCACTACACAAAAGCTTGTCCTTCAAAAGTATGTCAAATGACAGTGGTGTGACTAGTAATGCCATTACCTCAGTCCCTGCATATCCCATATGGGCACTGGTTAGAGGCCCGGCTACTCCATGTCTGACCTGGGAAAAACAGCAGAAGATGGCCCCACTGCTTGGGTACTTGTCATGTGGGAGACTAGAAAAAGCTCCTGGCTTTGGGCTGGCCTGGCTGCCGCTGAGCGATTCAGTGGAATCAAGCTCGCCCGCTCGCTTGCTCTCCTCTCCATCCATCCCTAACTCTACCTGGCAAAAAAAGGACATGAGACACAAACCTTTTCTACATAACCCTCGGTGACTTCCCATCTCAGACCTGTCCACTGTGGTACCTGTCATCCAGGAGGCATTCAATGAACACAGCTGAGCAGTAAACTAGAGCAAAACAGCCAAAGTTACACAAGAAACACACAGCAGGCCAGTGTTCTTTGCGAACAAAGAAGACTAGGTTTGCAACAGAAAATATGGGAGGAAATCCTCAGTTTACTCTTTATAACTAAATTGTCTAATGCATAATATGTTGAATTTCTAACAACAAATTTAAATATGGAAACATCACCACTATAAAGTCTTGAAACCTCACACCAGGTGCTCTCACTGCTACATGGATCTGGCAGTCTGAGAAAACGCCAGCTTACTGTCACAGCACAGGACTTCGAGCTTCCATGGGACTCTTACATGATGGGAAACAAATCTCAAGATCGCAACCTGCACAGATGACCTGGACTCCGAAAGCCTCAGAACCCAGCACCTAAAACAAGGGATGCAAAGTGTTGCTACATCTACACTGGCATCCCACCGACCATGGGAACAGAAAGACAGCTTACTGGGTGTTAGCAGGAACACCTACAAGATTAGATGCAGAATTGCCTACTATAAAAATTTCAAAGAAAGATTCTCGGGGATTAGTGTCACAGGTTTTTACAAAAGAATTATTTATTTGAAAGCAGAGTTACAGAGAAAGAATTTTTCACCTACTGGCTCACTCCCCACATGGCCACAATGTCCAGGGTTCAGCCAGGCCAGGAGTCACGTGCTTCCTCTGACTCTCCCAGTTGAGTAGTAGGAACTTAAACACTTGAGGCACCCTGTCTTCTGTTGCTTTTCCCAAGCCATTAGCTGCAGCTGGAATGGAAATGGAACAGCTGGGACACTAAGTGGCGCCCAAATGGGACACCAGCATCAGAAGCAGAGGTCTTCTTGGCTATCCTACAACTGTTTTCACATCAGAATGAAACCATGTATCCACTTTTGGAGCCACCACATCTCCATTGGCTCATCCTCCACCATCAAACCCTGGCATCCCATAACGCATCAGTTTGTGTTCTCACTGCTCCACTTCCCACAGCTCCCTGCTTGTGGCCTGGGAAAGCAGTCGAGGACGGCCTTGGAACCCTGCACCAGCGTGGGAGACCTGGAAGAAGCTCCTGGCTCCTGATTCTTTGGATCAGCCAGTTAATCAGGGAGTAGAAGATGTTTCTGTCTCTCCTCTCTGTGAATCTGCCTTTCCAATGAAAAATCTTTTTTTAAAAACCCACTATAACAAAAATCTTTTAAAACATTTTAAGTTAAAAAAAACAAAAGCTCTAAATTCCTTCTGTTCTTTGAAAAACATTTCTATGAAAACCACTTCTATTATCTACAGAGAGGTCTAAATCTCACCAGCATTTTAACATCAGCTCTAAAAGGAAACAATTCGGGCCCAGCGGCGTGGCCTAGCGGCTAAAGTCCTCGCCTTGAACGCCCCGGGATCCCATATGAGCGCCGGTTCTGATCCAGGTGGCTCCACTTCCCATCCAGCTCCCTGCTTGTGGCCTGGGAAAGCAGTCGAGGACGGCCCAATGCATTGGGACACTGCACCCGCATGGGAGACCCGGAAGAGGTTCCAGGTTCCCGGCTTTGGATCGGCGCGTATCAGCCCGTTGCGGTTCACTTGGGGAGTGAATCGTCTGATGGAAGATCTTCTTCTCTGTCTCTCCTCCTTTCTGTATCTCTGGCTTTGTAATGAAAATAAATCTTAAAAAAAAAAAAGGAAAATTCATTTAAAAAAAATAAATAAATAAAAGGAAACAATTCAAGCTAGAACCTTCTCCCATTTACAAAGAAGAAATTATTTAGCATACAGACAAGAACAATGACGTAACAAACGAATGAATGAACTCTTCCAAGGTCTGAGAGTTAAGAGCAAAACACAGGGAGACCAGCACCGTAGCAACAGTACATTAAGCCGCTTATCAGAGTGCCAGCTAGAGATCCGGCTGCTTTGCTTCCAGCCTAGCTTCCAAGTGTTCCAGTCTTTGCAACCCATCTAAGAGACATGAATGGAGTTCCCGGCTCCTGGCTTAGGCCTGACCCAGACCTGACAACTGCAGCCATCCAGGGAATAAGCCAGCAGATGGAAGATCTCCTGCACTCTCCATTTTCCCTCTCCCTATCATTCCTGCCTTAAACCAATTGCAAAATACAGAATTAGCCAGTGGGAAAACAGCACAGAGTCGTGGGCTCCTGGCTTTGGCCTGGCCCGGCCCAGCCCTGGCTGTTGCAGGCACTGAGGAA
This sequence comes from Ochotona princeps, assembly GCF_030435755.1. Classification (NCBI taxonomy): domain Eukaryota; kingdom Metazoa; phylum Chordata; class Mammalia; order Lagomorpha; family Ochotonidae; genus Ochotona; species Ochotona princeps. The sequence goes on from NC_080857.1 coordinate 21,021,716, forward strand.
GTGAACCAGCAAATGAAACACAGATCTGATAAATTTATTTATCTATCTAGCCTCCTATCTCTTCCAAGTAGATGAAAATAAACAAACAAAAAAAACTTAATCAGCTCCATGACAACAGGAACTGCATATCCTAGGGTGGCCACTGATCCCTGAAATACAATGGTATTTAATGAAGGTGGAATTAGTAATTAACGACCCAGGTGGAAACAAATTCATTGAGTCACCACTAAGCAAAGCTGACAGGCCTTCTACATGCAAGCATCCTACATTTTTCTTCATAAAAAAAAAAAAAAAAAACTATTCCACCAGATGCTCATTTGAGCACATACCAAACAAAATATTTCCTGTACTTTCAATAAGTAAATGAGAAAATACACCTTGAATAATCCAAATTACTTACTAAAAAGGCAGCTTAATTTGCTCCAGTGTCTCCCTTTGATTCATATTGAACAGACTAATTTTCTGTTCTTTCTGTATCCAGAAAATAAACTGCTGCTACGGCTAAGTAGTCCACCTACACATGTGGCCCACTCCTATTCAAGGAACAGATACAGGCAATCAGAAACAGCTAGACTGCAACAGAGAAGGCAATACTGTAGCAAGTGACAGATCTAACAAGAACTGCTTCAACCATAACACTGATTAAGATTTTCCCCCTATCACTGGCTAATTAATCCCCACTAAGCTGTAAGTCCAATCTTCCAGGACAGCACCTCACAATCAGGGAGGACCAGACACCACACTGCCTGCCAGTTGCCAGCTTTGCATGGATTCTGCCATTTAAGTGAGAGTGAGACAGATCTCTCTCCTCCACTGTTCACTCCTCAAATGTCCACAACATTCCAGGAGCCAGAGCCAGGAACTCAGCCCAGGTCTCCACGTGGGTGGTGGGCATCAGCTACCTTGAGGCATCATCTCCTGCCTCCCAGGGTGTGAATTAGCAAAAAACTGGAATCAGGAGCTGCAGTCAAGTAACAAACCCAAGCCTTCCAGTATAGAACAATCTTAACTGGGATCTTTTCTAAAACTACATTAGGATTGATTTTAAAGGAGAACTTACAGGAGGAGGAGGCGGGGTGGGGGGAGCAGGACAGATCACTCCCCAAATGGCCTTGATGGCCGCGGCTGTGCCAGTGTAAAATCAGAAGCCCAGACTCTCCCCCAAGCCTCCCAGAGAGCCAAGCACTAAGGACCATCTTCCGCTGCTTTCCCAGGTGCACCAGCAAGAAGCTGGATCAGAAGCGGAAGATTTGGGACTTGAATCAGCATCCATGTGGGCACCAGCACTGCAGGCGGCAGCTTAACCTAACAGGCCACAGCACTGGCCCCTTAATAACTAGCATCTTAACCATTAAGCTAAACATCTACTCCTTAACTCATTCTTCAAGGACATTTGATCCTCAAAAAAAAAAAAAAACCCTCTGGTTTGTACTTCGTATTAATCAACATCTAGAACAGCATATTTTAAAAGCAAATGTCAGTATACAGTTCCTAACTTTAGAAAAAGTTCAGTAAGCAAAACAACACGGTACTGAACTTAATAGCAAACAAGCCAATGGAAAAGAATACAGTCCAGAATGTGTGGTCGAGTGATCTTCAATGAGGATCCAAAAATCCTTCAAAAATGCCTCACTAGGGAAAAAACTGTCTCAACAAACCGCATTAGAAAAATGCCCATACACGGATGGATACCAAACGAAAACTGGAATAAAAACTTAAACACAAGTATACAATACTTAGAACATAAAGAAAAAGCTTCATGACATCACCGTGCATGACAATGACTTTTTAGACATGACACCAAAACACAGGCAACAAGGGAAAAAGACAAGAAAAACTACTTGGCTTTAAACATTAAAAAGAAAATCTGTATCAACAGACAAACGCAATAGGCCAATTTATGAACAAGGAGAAAATACATGTAAATCATAGATACAGTAAGTGCCTAATACCTGCAATACATTAAGCATTCCCAAACACAACTGGCCAAAGGGATGCACGCTGGTACCATGGCCATCAGATGCTACCTGTGACCACTGCATGATATAACGGGGTGCCTGGGATCCAGTTTCACTTCCACTTGCTGATATACCTAAGAGACAACAGATGCTGGCCCAGGTACCCGGATGGACCACCTGGGAATAAAACAACAAATGGAAGTTATCCCCCAACCCTGTTTCTTCTTTTTCCTCTGCCACTCTACCTTCCAAATAATAAAAAGACAATCAAAACATGGGCCAAAGACTTACATGCACATTTCTGCTAATACAATAACAAGTAGTCAAAGAGCACAAGAAAAGGTGCTCCATGTCATTCATCAGACAGATCCACATCAAAACCACAATGAGATACCCTCACACAATTTAGGATGGCCTCTATCAATAAACAGAAAACAAATGTTGGTGCGACTATGGAGAAAGAGGTTGCAATCCCAGTGAAATACTCCGAATTCACACAACCACTGTGGAAAACAGTAATGGAGACTACTCCAAAAAAGTACTGTGTATATACTCACATGAAACGAAAGCTGGTCTTGTTCACAGCAACAATACACAACAGCCAAGGGGTGCAAGCAAACCTAACATTCATCCACACATGAATGGACAAACAATTGAAATACTGTTCAGCATTAACAAGCAAGAATACTCCAGCACTAGCTACGCTATGGATGATGCTTGAAGCAACTGAGTTCAGTGAAATAACTAAGTCACAAACAGGTATACCAAGTGAGTTCACAATGTTAGTTTCAGAATTGCAAGTAGAAAAATCCTGCAGATCTATTTCAAAACAGTGTGAATATACTTAATACTGAACTATATGCTTAAAAATGGTTTGGTCGGTAAACAGTATGTTCTTACCACAACAAGGAAAGGGGCAAAACTTAACTATCAATCTAAGTTGACACACTCTACAGCCACAGTAGGACTCGAAGCGGTCAGCCCTTGCAGCTGTTGGCCATCTTGTCCAGTGTTCTTTCAATCAGCAGGACCTGCAGGAGTGGGAGGCACTCCTCACCCAATCAAACTCCAGTTTCCACTCTCTCCCACCATCAGCTGCTTTCTGCTCAAGGACCACTAATTTGCCGCTTTACTGTTAGCACAGATCTAAAAATTACAGAAAAGCCACTATATTGAAAACACAGCAGAGGATAAACACAGAACCATCTAGCAAATCTCTTTAAACCACCTATCTTCCTCCACGTCCAGCAGGCACTTCCAGAGAAGCGCCCCAGAGCGCACTCAAGTCTCAAATACTCCCCAAAACCGCACCGGACCAAAACCATTGCAAACCACTGTCACACAACCTTAAGAATGGCCCTCAGAAGAATCCTACTCAATGTGACTGTTAAGACTGAGGTTCTGGAACTTTCCACAAACCTTTTCTTGGAACCCCACAGCTCTCGTAACCTACCATTTACCCACTGAAACATGATTTTTCATTCAATTATCATACCCTGTCTCTTATTACAAAGGATCAGCACTAAGATCCTAATTAAAACAAATTAAATCACAGTGAGCCTCTTTGAAGAATCACAGGTGTTCGTGTACACGGGAGAAAGGCCGAAAACACATTCCTGGTCCTGCCAGGTTCCTCAGCAGCCCGTTCTCAGCTAGGCGTCAACCCCCCCACCTCTCTCACACTCACACACATACTGCACTCTCTCCACACATCAATTAGCAAGCACTAAGATCAACTCCTGCCGAGCACAGACTCCTCTAAGAGCTCTGGTGGAGCAGCCACAAGAATTCGGAGGGGGGTGGGGGAGGCCTGGGAGGCATTCACTTACCTTCACAATAACTTTCACTTCAGAGGCAAGAACACAAGTGTTTTCAGAGAGTCTTCCGAAGAGAAGCAGTGTGGTTTAGCTGAGTCAGAATCCAACCCTTCTCACAACAACAAGCCCAAGGGACTGACTTCCCTTTTTTCCTCTAGGTACACCCAGGTAAAGCAAGCCACAATGGAAGTCAAATCGAGGAGACAGTTCAGAACACCCTGTTAATTTAGTTTCTCAGGCACCTTCTCCCTCCTTCAAACTGCAGACACTGCACTTCAGTCATCAGCCGATTCACGAAGCACATCAAGAAACCCAAAAAGAACCTCAGAAACAATCAATTCTGGGAACCAGAGACTAGGAAAGAAATGCAGGAAGCTCACAAGTGATCAAACTCCAATTCTTATCTAGAGAAGCAATTGAGAACAAGAAGAAAGCAGAATTACAGAGAAGGCTTGCAGGGGCCAGAGGAAAAGGACACTGACCTTAGTCAACCCCTGACCCCAGGACCCCAGACCCAGAACCCCTGGCAGTCTCTCAACAGCTTCACCAGTCCACAGGCATTGTCTCCTTCTGCTTGGGCCTGCAGTGAGCAAGATAAGGGAAAAATAGTATTTTCAGAAGGTCTCTCAATAGCAGCTCAGTACTCATTATGAAAGTAAGCAAGACCCTGAACGGCAACAACCATCAGTGATTTCACCCATTTGCAGCTCAGCTAAAAGGAAATAGAGACCATTAATAGAGCAGGAAGACAGAAGAGAAATAATAACTGAACTTGTGGGTCTGGCAAATTCGCTTAACCTAGACCAGTGAGGGGTGGGGGGCAGTGGCAAAACAAAGAAAAGGAACAGAAGGCAGGTGGCACTGGATGTCCTGTCTGCTCCAGGTGCCAGGGCGTTCCTCCCTGCTACAACCATCTCCCTCCCTCCCAACTCTCTCCTGCCCTCCTGAAAAGGGGAAATGTAACAGTGTGTAATTACTCCCTTCCCACAATTTAAAGTGAGCCATACTACAATCCTAATTAGAGGGAGAATGTAGTGAGACACAGTAAGTAACAAATTACAAATCTACAGGCAGAAAACCTTCTCACCTAGGCCCTGCTTAGGGCAGAGGGTCTGACTCTGGGCACCCCCAGCCCCACGCGCGGGTGCTTACCCACTTCAGCCCAGCCAAGGCCCCAGCACCCCTCGCAGCCATTCTGCTGTCAATGCTCTCTAGACCTTCAAGAAAATACTCAACTTTTCTTATCTTGCTCACTCCAGGCCCAAGCAAGAGAAAAAACCTGTGGGCCAGTGAAGCTCCCTCACCCCTCCCCAGATCCGCCCGAATGGAGTTCCTGAGCCTCCCAATCGCCCCTCACTCCAGGCAGCTGTGTCTACGCGGCCGGCGCCCAGGGATTCTCGCCCAGGCGTCCATGACTCACTCCAACGCTCATCAAAGGCCCCATCCACAGGAGGAGCTGTCGGGGAAGCATAATTAACTTACATAATTTTTGAAAAACAGAGTACCATTATTAAGTGTGTGGGTTCTGTATTTGGTTTTGGTTTTATGGAGTTAGGCATAAATAAATAAGTAAATAAATAAATAAAACGAAAAGTAAAAGTTTAGTGAGGCCATTTTATTTCCCATCCTAAAAAAAGGAGGCAGAAATGCGGCCAGCTGTCAATCAGGGAGGAACATGGCTATTTCACAGAGCCTCAGTGGAGGAGCAGAACACACATGTGACAGAGTTCAAGAACAGGGAAAAGCTTGGCGCTCCCTGGAAGAGGGACGGCCCCTCACCCCACAGGGCTGCCACCCCACTGGCAGGTGCTATTTCTTCTCTTCGGCTCAGCCTGCTCCAGTGGAAGGTGGAGCTGTGCTACCTAAGTCGACAGGAAACACCTGGAGACTTCTCTGATCTATGTCCACCTGACTATCCACCCGGCTGATGGGCAAAGTCTGTCAACTGCCACTGCTCCAAAACCAAGGAAGCACTACCACTTTCTTTTGTACCTGGAAACAAATTTAAGAAGAAAAAGGTAATGTAGAATAAACTGACTTTACCTTTTTAACAACACATAAAGTGTGGTAAGCTCTGAGTTTTAAAAAAGGCAGAGGAGTGCTGAGGAAGGGCAGAGGTGGGGAGGGCCACAGACTCTACCACGTAGAAACAAGTAACTCCTAATTTCTCCTTCCAGAGGTCTGTAATCTAAGTAACTTCAAAGCTTGGTGAACACTGGATTAATGTTATCTCATGACTTTTCAACATTACTATACATTTAAGTTTACCGTTTCTCATTTTAGTCATTTAATAAACACTGAATGTGCTGGGAAGGGGTGGGGAAACAGCATAGAAAGTTTAAGATAACGACTAAGAAAGAAAACAGGAAATAAAAGGGATATACAGTTCAGTCTGGAAACCTGCCTCCCATCACTGTCTGACCACTAACTAGTTCCATAACTTTCAATGAGTCATTTTAACTTTCTGGGCTTCAGTTTCCTTGTCTGTAAAGGGGGAAGCACGGGCCCAGTAAGAACGCTGAAAATCGTATCTAGCTCACCTAGCACCAACCCATGAATTTGTTCATCAAATAGAGAATGCAACTGTAAAAAAAAAAAAAAAAAAAAAAAAGACTTTCCGATTTACGAAATACTCTCATCTGCATGTTCTCATTCACTGTGGCAGCCAAGACTTAGATAAGCAAATTTGAGGCCACCTCAGCAGAAAAAGACACTGACAGAAAGATTTAATTGTTTTTGAACCTCTCCACAGCCGCAAAGAAGCAGAACAGGTGCCCGAAACCCCAACTATTAAGGACCAGTACTAAACTACTTCAAATTTTAATAGGTTAAAATTTTAAAATATCTGCCTGCTCTCTATAACTTTTACAACAGCATCAGGGTAAAATGCCAGACCAGGAAAGCTTACTACAAAACAGCCTTGCCGGATACCTCAAGTTTCAGGGGGGCCAAGAGCATTCTTGCTCATGACTGGACCACAAAACTCAATAGGGCACCTCCCAAAGAAAGATGCAGTCATGTGTAATGCAACACAAAGCTCAGAAGTTCAAGAATACAGCAATGTTGGTGTGGGAGGGCAAACTTCTCTGTTTCCTTGGAGACATGAACCTATGGGATATGACACACAGGGAACAGAGTTGCACCTGCTCTCACAGCTCCAGCCCTTCACTGCAGGGGCGACTCTGACCACACGGGACTTGGAGGAAGACAAAGAACCAAGAGTACAATCTGAGACATCACCTGAAAGGATCTCCATTCATCAGTGCCCTGCTATCAACCAACTGAAATGACGCTCCAAGTCCGAGGACTGGGAAGAGGTACTACATTTGTCACTACCAACTTTCCGGTAACTTGGACACAAGGAGAGTTCTGTAGCGCCCTTTCAGCTCTTAAACTCCTGTTGCAGGCTCAAACATACTTGGTAAAGTTCTGATTTAAAAATTAAAGCTTTGGGCCAGTGTTGTAGCACAGTGATTAAAGCCGCCACCTGCAATGCCAGCATCCTCCTTGGTTGCTGGTCTGAATCCTACTGTGATGAGGCGAAGCCACTGATGGATCGCACCCTCTTGTCAGGTCAAATGACAGCCACAACAGGGAAACAAAGTTTCCACACCATTCAGGTTAACTGAAGAAGCTTGAAAGTGCACCCTGCCCCTTCTGCCTTCCGCACCATTCACAGCAACTGACAGCCCGGAAATTACCCCGAGGCTCCCCGCACCTGGCCCCTCTGCCTGCTGTGGTGCTAGGTTAGGTCAGTTAACTACAAGAAAACTCTGTAAATCCCTTCCTGCCTGAAACTTTGTACTGCATGGCTCTCAATCTGATTGAAGGGTGAGAGCTTAAAAACCCCTGACTGGCAGATTGGCGCAGTGGCTCCAAGAGTGTAACTGGAGCTGAAGCTGTTGTCACCAGGTCTGAGAAATAAAGACTCCTCCTAACGCCCTACACTTGGGTCCAGTGTGATCTCTCCCGCACTCTGCAACACTACCTGCTCCACCTGTGACCCGCTCCCTGCTAGTGATGTGCCTGGGAAAGCAGCAGAGAATGGCCCCTGCACCTACATGCAAACCCAGAACCAGCGCCTGGTTCCTGGCTTAGGCTGGCCCAGCCCCAGATGCTGCAGTTATCTGAGTGAGCCCACAGACAGAAAATCTCTCTCTCTTTCTGTAACTGTACCTTTCAAATAAATTTACTATTACGTTTTAAAAATTAAAACCACAACTTGAGATAGAAAAGTATAAAGCTATACACACCACAGCCAACCAAGATTCCCCAAAGACTATTAAACTGCCAATCTCATACAAACCTCCAATCACTGACTTCAATAAAGTTACTAGAAGATGCTTGTTAAGAGTTGTTTTTTGTTTTTTGCTTTTTTTTTTTTTTTAAATCAAGCGGAGTGGTGGAGGATGGCGCAAAGCCTTGGGACTCTGCACCTGCATGGGAATCCCAGAAGCTCCTGGCTTCACACTGGCTCAGCTCTGGCCTTTGCAGCCGCTTACGGATCAAATCAGCGGATGGAAGACCTTTCTAGCTCTCCTTCTCTGTAAATCCAAAAAAGATAAGTAAATCTTAAAAAAAAAAAAATCAAGTGGGGCAGGGGAGGGAGGCTATATCAAAACTACACAAGTGATTCAAGTACTCAACACTAATAAATGGATAGGGTCAAAAGAACTCAGCGAGTCTGTGTCATTTCAATGACGGGCTCTGAAATTCTTCCTGAGAGCTCAGATCATCCTAGAATGCGATCACTCCTGTTAGCCACCTGACAATTCCCATCTAAAAAGTTCACAGACCCAGAATGCTGATTTCAAACTACAAGAGCCACACCAGGAACTGGAGAGACACTGGCAACAGCAGCACCTGCTGACAAACTTGAGCCACTTGCCAAACTCGTTCTCTCAGTCGACTGCAGAAACCTAATGACAGTCAGTTTTCAGAGAACTTTACGGGGAGACTTGAATAAGATAAGAAAATAAGTTGTCAGAGACATTCATTCCCCTCCCCCAATGTCTTATTCTACCCCTGTACAATGATGTGCAAACCATCACCCAAGTCATTTTAAAGGCACAGTTAATTGCTAATGTATTAGTATAAATATTTCATGGGAAAAATGTTTCAATATTCTAGGTAATAACTGGGATGTCAGCTAGTAGTTGGACACAGCGAACATAAACCGCTTTCCTTGAAGCGTTTAACTACGACTCCTACTATTACCATATTTCCCAATCAGCTTTTTTTTTTAACTTGGTAAAAGGTAGCTTAATTGCAGCTTGCAAAAAAAAAAAAAATGGAAAAAAAATCGTTAGATCAGGTTTATACAGAAAAATTAATACTGTTACCAAACTGGCTGCAGGGAGCCATCCTGTAAGACTTAACCTCATACTTTTCAAAAAAAAAAAAAAATTGCAGTGTCTTGGAAGACTATTCCCGTCTGAGAACACAAGAGAAAGTTGACACTTCACTCCCACAGAGTACCAGGCTAAAAACAATTGGCTTTAAGAACCTGACTCAGAGTTTCAACATGAAAGGCTTTGCTTTATAGAGGAAACGCCAGCCCCAGTCCATCCAGATAGACCTGGAACCTGCTGAAAGTCGACACCATCACTCTGAAATCCGCATTGCCTCGCTGGCCCCAGATGGGAAAACAGGATCGTCTAGCAGGTAGTATGGATGTCAGCGAACGCTGCCTCCAGAAACCAATCGTCACGCAAAGGAAAAATCTGTTCAAACAAATGCGGTCTAGAAGCCATCAAGCCACAAAGGCTGGTTTCCCTCCGAAAAGGCAAGCCCGCAAGCCAATTAAACATCTTCTTCCTCGCAAAGCAACTGTTTTCCGTGCCTCTGTTGTGCACAAGATGAACCCTGATGAAATTTCAACCGGCCCAACGCGGGGAAGGGTCCACCTAAGAGACGCCGCGAAGCGATTTAACAGCCTCGCAAATTCCCTTTAAGGTCAGAAGAGAAGTTGGAAACAGATGGAGCGAAGGAGGAAAAGTTCTTTTTTGCAGCACCCTCACGCCTCCCCAGCCCCCTCGCGGTTTTCTGGCTCCAAAGAGAGCAGGTTACAGCATCCCCCGGATTTCACTCAGCGAGAGCGAAATGAACCACCCGCGGGCACCCGGCCGAACCTCTCCCTTTCCCACAATGAAACCACCTGGCCTCCTCACCCCCGCCGCCCCTTTCAGCACAACCTGCAAAGTGCTCACCCAGGTGATCCAAAGAAGAAGGGTGGCTCGGTGGGAGACGCGAGCCGCAGAGCGGGCGCAGCCACCCGACGGGGTCCGTAGGGGCCGCGGGTCTCCGCCGGCCTCTCGCACAGGCGCCTGCACCGGTAGTTGTGCAGATTCGGATCCCGAGGTGGGTGGGTGCGTGCGTGTGCGCGCGCGCCGGGCGCGGAAGAGCCAGGACTCGCCCCCGCTCGGGCTGCGCTGTTATCAGGACACCGCCGCCAAATCGGAAATCAAACTTTACCCGGGCCTCCCCTGTGCCCACAAGCTCCGGGCCCTGGAGCTCGCCCCGGTCACCAAAGGAGCCGATCGGCAGTCCGGTACCCCACTCCCTGGCCCGGGCCCCGAGTGCCGGGGTCACTTACCGCTCCTCCGCGGCCTCGTGGGGTGAGGGGGGCTGCCGCGCGTCCTGGGCGCGTCCGTCGCGCGCTCTCCCTGGGGAGAAAGAGAAACCGCGCAGACGGTCGGTGCGCGCTCCCTCGCCGCCGCCTCTGCGGAGAACGGAGCGGAGGGGGGCCCGAGGCCGGCGGGGGCGGAATCAGCCCAACTCCCCGAGCCTGCCTCCGAGGGGGGACCCCCGGGATGCGGGCTGACGAAAGGGGCGCGCTCCAGGAGGCTCCGAGGGCTGACGTGTCCCCCACCCCAAAGTCCCCGGGCATCAACTATTGTCTAGGCGCCCGGGCCCCCGAAGCTCGGGGACCCCCATGCCGCCCGCCGGCACCCGGCGCGGGAAGCGAGTTTGCAGGGTGGCCGGGGTCCGGAACTGCGGGGTGGGGGGCACCCGGGAGGTGCGCGCCGCGTGGGGGAGGGGACAGGTAACTGCCAGCGGGGTGGGGTGGAGGAAATGGGGAGGTCGCCTCAGAGGCGGGAGGCAGATGGGGTGGCTGAGAGAGGGGCGGCCTTTGGGGCCCTGACCTGGCCCTTCCCGGGGACCCCACCACCACCACCACCACCACCACCACCGCCAGCACTCCCGGGCATTCGGCGCCGCACTGACTTTCCGCTCTCACGCTCACGCACGCACTGAACTCGCTCACAAAGTTGCCGGCGGTGGCGGCGCGGCGCTCGCCCTTCTCCTCCCCGCCCCATTCCTTCCCCGCCTCCCTGCCTTCCCCCCACCGCCCCCTTCAAGTCTCGAGTGAGATCACCGCGGGGCCGCTCAGCGCGGCGCACAGATCTCGCGAGAGGGCCCGGCGCTCGGCGCTCGGCGGCGGCGGGGGAAGTGGAACAAGTCGGCGGAGGTGGAGGGGAAGCGCGGAACTCCTGGTTGCCTGGGCGACGGCGAAGCCCTGGATTCCTGTCTCCTGCGGGGAACGGAGGCAGGGATCGTGGGTGCCGTGTTCAACCTACGCCCTCCCCCTGCCCGACTTCCTCTGTGGAAGATTTTTTAGAAAACTGTGGGAGAGGGCGTGAGTACAGGACCGGCGTCAAGATTTCTGACGAGTTTTGCCCAAACAGGCTAATTTGGAGGGCAGTTTCTGAGGCCACAGAAGCCGGTGCTCTCAAGTTTCTAGCGAACATTCGATTTTCCGATCTCTCCTCCCACACTCTCCGCACCGTCAGCGAGGGCTCCCTGCTGTCTGGTGGTGCCCCTCACGAGTCTCCTTGGCCTCAGAGCGTGCTAGGCGTTGGGGTCTAGTGGGCGAACCGTGAAAGCCCCTGCTTGTCCTCCATAACTCCTTGTCGTTGGCACAGCCAAGTTTCAAGGCTTTTTAATTTATTTTAAACTATACTTTCCATTTTCAGTGGTTCAAATACCTCTTTTCTCCATCTTTGTTTCATAAAATCTGTGGTGGGGGAGGCACAAGATTTTTAAATGCTGTTCAAGATGAAAATGAAATGTTTCCATCTCATTTCTTAACTATAGAAGCATTTCTGTGCCGTTTTTGTGTGCTAACCTAGTTGAAGTGGATACTGTACCAAGAAGTTGAGTTTTTAACTTGTTAATTTCAAGATGGATGAAGAAAAAAACAGGGTCAATGGTATGTAAATAATCTTAATTTTAACATCCTCATATGATATAATATGGTGAAATCCTTATCAACTCAGTATCACATAACTAGAAATATATAACCTCATTGACCTAAGCAGGTGGACATTAGGCAGGGAAGACTTTTAGGGGATTACCTGCCAGCTTAAATTCTTTGAGTGTCACAGTGACACAAAAAGCAGTACGCAAACTTGAGAAAGTCTGAGTTACCCTCTAGTTAACTCTCCTTGAGAAGTCATTTTAGTTTTTTTGATTCTTCTGTTAAACAAAGGGTTAAATGGGTTAGGTTATTATGGATTTACAGCGCTATTATTCTTAGAGCATAAAAACTTCCAAAACATAGGGGTCAGCATTGCGGCACGGCTGTTTTAAGTCATTACCTGACACTGGCATCCAATATGAGCACCAGTTCAGGCCCCGCCTGCCCCACTTCCCGTCCACATCCCTGCTAATGCAACTAGCAAGGCAGAAGACCATGGCCCACGTACATGGGTCCCCAGCACCCAAATGGGAGACCTGGATGGAAATCCAAGATCCTGACTTCAGCCAGGCTGTTGTAGCAGATGGAAGACAGCTATCTCTCTGTATCTTCGCTTTTCAAGCAAATCTCTTAATTTTTTTTTTATTTGAAAGGCAGATTTTTTTTTTTACAGAAAGATCTTCCATCCACTAGTTCACTCTCAATTGGCCCCAAAGGTCAAAGCCTATCTGATCCAAAGCTAGGAGCCAGGAACTTCTTCCAGGTGTCCCGTGCGGGTGCAGGGGCCCAAAGATTTAGGCCAACCTCTGCTGTTTTCCCAAGGCAGAGCCGAATCAGGAGTGGAGCAGCCAGGACACAAACTGGCACCCATATGGGATCCCAGTGGCACAGGGCAAAGAATTAGCCTGATGTGCCACCATACCAGCCCCACCATACTCCCCTTACATCTATCAGTTTAATAAAGTTTTTCATTTGTAGTGTGTCAGTGTCGCTGTCTACATACTGATTATTTGCTCTTGTCTCAGCTACAAAGACAACGAAAACATTGACCACACTATAGTAATTTCAGAGGGAATGCATTGTTCATGATTTGTTTCCACACTAACTCAAAACAGATTCCTTGTTAATAAATATGCTAACTCAAACCAAAGATCCAAACTACATCCATCCACGTTCCCACCAAGATAAGAAAGGAAGGAAGGAAGGGAGTGCTTTGAATTTACAGGCTGGTATATTTAATATCATGTTTGCACAGAGAAACACAATGGCACATCACTGGCAATCCTGTGAGTCTGTTTGAAGGAAGCATCTTTCATAACATAGCATGATGTGATAAATCAGCCGTTGATCATTTGTTCTGGCTTAACTTTTAATCTAGTTAAAAGGTGGCTGCCACGCTGTAGGCACCCACACAATACAATGTCAGGGCCTCTTGTTTTATGACTCCCATTTAGCCATTTGGAACATTTGACACAAACACCAACCAAATTTATTTGCTTTCTTCAGGGTTCCTAATGAGGCTCAAGAGATGGGTGTTGACCTCAGATTGCAAAGATACCTTCCATGGGCTTCTGGCATGAAAGAAAAGTAGCAATAGCCTCCGGGCCCTTTCAAGCACCTGGTCTACCATGTGTCCCTCACTGGTGGCAAAACGTTCCTCCATAGTGCTCCTGGCAGGCAAAGCAGAACCCACACACGCCTGGTTCCTAACTGCACTTTGGCTGGGTCCAGCACTCCCAATTGTCCCCCACTCTCCACTGCCTGTGTTCTTGGGGTGCCAGACTAGCAGACATAGTCAGCAGAAGGGAAGAACAAATGGATTGTTGGCCAAGCAGAGGTTAGATCTCAACCCAGTGTCTACCCAATCCCTCTCTTGGCTCCTCTGCTCAGTCCTGTTCAACACATACTGATTATGTAACGTTTCTTCCCAGTGACAGGAAGAAAATGTAATCATGATCTATGGTACTGCCTCCTTACTTGCTGCTTTGTTAAAAGACAAGTTCATTTCCTTCTGGTTTTTCACATCAAATATAGAAAGAATTTTGACATAGAGGAACACCAAGGAAATTTTATATTCTTTTCGGTTGCAGACGCTAAATCACACTTGCACATAATACTGTTAAAATCTGGTTTCTCCAGCCTGGTATCTTTCAGTTCAGAACTTGCTGTTATACTTCTACATCCACAAAGCACTCTTAACTAACATTCAGAAAAATGGCTCTGAACCACTAAAAAAGGTCCATTGAAGATTAAATGGTAGCCACTGTTGTTTCAGCTTAGGGTCTTATCGTTTGGGGACCATATAATATAACCCTACATAAATACTGCATTTCTTGGAACAAATCCCATTATTTATTTTATTTTTTTTAAAGATTTATTTATTTATTACAAAGTCAGATATACAGAGAGGAGGAGAGACAGAGAGGAAGATCTTCCATCCGATGTTTCACTCCCCAAGTGAGCGCAACGGCCGGTGCGCGCCAATCCAAAGCTGGGAACCAGAACCTCTTCCGGATCTCCCACGTGGGTGCAGGGTTCCAAAGCATTGGGCCGTCCTCAACTGCTTTCCCAGGCCACAAGCAGGGAGCTGGATGGGAAGTGGAGCTGCCGGGATTAGAACCGGCACCCATATGGGATCCCGGGGCTTTCAAGGCGAGGACTTTAGCCACTAGGCCATGCCGCCGGGCCCTGCACTTATTTATGTAAGATGCAGTTATAGTGACAGAGGTGAGACAGAAAACTTTCCTCTGCTGGTTTACTCCCTAAATGGCCACCCGTGGTCAGAGCTGGGCTAGACCAAAGTCCAGAGCCAAAAGCTTCATTCAGCCTCCCACATGAGAGGAGATACCAGCATAAGATGCCCATGTCCCACATCAGAGTACATGGTTTTGGTGCCCAGCCTCATCTCCTTAGTCTGGTTTCCTGTTGGTATGGACTGTAGGCAACAGCAACAATGGCTCAAGAAAGCGTGTTCCTGCCACCCACATGCAAAAGCTGGATTGAGTTACTGGATGGGATTCTCTGCCTCAGCCATCGGGGGAATTTGAGGAATGCACTAGCAGATGGGAACTCAGTCTCAGTCTCTCTCTGTCTCCCCTCCACCCTGCATTTCCCTCTTCATTTTTTAAAAAAATAATTGGAACACCAGCTGCTTTATTATCAAGTAGCATTCTTTGTTAATCAACAGCAAAGCAGTTATGCTCCTCCCAACTCCGTCCCATCTATTCTCTTTCTCTTCATAGGACATTTCATGGGGCCAGCACAATGGCGCAATTGACTAATCCCTTGCCTGTAAGCACCAGCATCCGATAGGGGTGCCAGTTCCTGGCCAAGCTGCTCCATTTCCCATCCAGCTCCCTGTTTATGACCTGGGAAAACAGCAAAGGGTGACCCAACACCTTGGGCCCCTGCACCCCTGTGTGATACCTGGAAGAGATTCCTGGCTCCTGGCTTCAGATCAGCTCAGCTCTGACCATTGCAGCCACTTGGGGAGTGAACCAGTAGATGGAATATCTTTCTGTGATTCCTTCTCTCTGCAATCTGCCTTTCTAATAAAAATAAACCGTTTTTTAAGATAATGTCACACCTTTTCCTCCACAAAACCTCTGCTATTATTCATAGCTGGTGGCCTGGCTTCCTGAATTGGCAAAGTAGGAGGAATCAGAAAAGAAGTGAGAAATGAACTCACACTTCCTCCTTTCCACTGCAGCTACCGATCTCCTGCATCCGTCTGCATATAACCTCTGTGCTTTCATCACTCGGGATGAGCTCGTGGTGATCGAAGCAAGGCTAACCTCTCCACCTGTGTCCTTGTACCATCGCTTCCAGCTCAGGGACATGGATTCTGCACGTGTCCCTTCTGTGGCTTGCATCAGCAAAGGTCCCTTCACTGCTGAATCACTGTGAAGGGTTTACAAGCATGCTGTAATATTTGCCATAGTAAAATAAAGATTTCTCAGATTTCCTAGCTCCCCCTGTTTTTCACAAATAGTGTTTTCAAAAGGCTCTGCTGCCCATACTCTCTGCGCAATGCCCCTCACTTCCAGTCCCCTGCATCTGCTGAGCACCCTTTCACCCCCATGAGTGCACAGAAAGTTTCCCTAGGGGCCTCAGGGAACGTAAGGCTCAGTTCCCATCCTTGCCTAGATGGACTCTTGGCTCATCCTTGAAACCTTTTTTCACTTGCCTCCCGGGCAGAGTCTCTACTGGTCCCTCTGCTATGTCCTTGGCCCTTCTAGCCTTAAGTTTGCAAACACAGAGGGCTCCAGAACTCAGTCCTTGGACATCTCCTAGTGGTCTCCTCTCACTCCACAGTGATATCGTACCAATCTGATGTTTTGTCAGTATCAACTATACAACAACTGTTGTCAAGATTATACCTAGTTCAGTCAACTCTACAAACTCTAGGCTCACACATCCATCTCCTACTCAACATCTTTAGTTGACTGTGTACTAGATGTTTCAAACTTCTGAATTCAGTTGGCTCCAAAGATTTCCCCTAACCACCCTCCCTACACCCCCTCTGTCATCTTGAGCTACAGACTCCCACAGTTCTCACGTACAGTTTCCCCATCACAGCTAAGGTATCTTCTCAAAAGTTCAGAAGTTGCTGCTCAGAGCACATTTCATAGAAACATCTGTCTCTCACATACTGCAGTCAAACCGTTTGCCTGTGTCCTTGGTTCTTTCTTCAAATCAATTACAGAGTCCAGTCACTACCTGTCCACTGCAGCTCCACCTCTCTGAGCCAGTTCCCGCCTGGATTATCCTAACAGTTTCCCTACTGCTTTCTGCAGCTAGTTTCCTGACTCCTTCCTGGTACTCCAATAATTTATTCAACATAGGATCCAGAGTGGGGAGCCTAGGTAAGTCACTTTTCTGCTCAGAAACTTTCCAGGGCTTCTCACCTCACTTGGGAAAAAAAAAACAAGTACATACTCTGGCCCAGAGAACTGTGTATGGTCATCGCCTGATAGCCAGAGAAGATTGGTGCCAAGATACTCTGTGGGAACCTGAATCCACAGATACTTAAGACCCTTGTAGATGACAGTAGAGTGTTTGCATGTTGTCTACAATAAACCCCTGTTTGAAAGCACCTCTAGATTGCTTATTTTACCTAATACAATAGAAATGTCATATGGATAGGTGCTATATTATATTATTTAGGGTATTGAGAACAGGGGAAAAAGTCTTTACATGATCAATATAGATTCAGTTACATACAACAAATGTATATATTAACCAAAGAGTACAGAACTGGCAGATACAGAGGGCTCATTGTACTGTGTTCTCAATCTCCTCTTTTTGTCTCCTTTCCCTTTTGTCACCATTGCCAAAACTGGCATCTCTATCATTTCCTTTTCTTTTTAGGACACATTCATTTATTGAAAATGCAGCATTAGAGTCTTAGAGAGTGAGCTTTGATCTGCTGGTTCACTCCAAAGTCAGGAACCAAAACTACATCTTCCATGTGTGTGAAGGAATCCAACTACATGATCCATTGTCAACAAGCTGCTGTCAGCGGCTGGTGTCAGGAACTGAACTTATCTTACAAGAGATGTGGCAGGTCCCATAGCTCAGCTGTCACCTTCACCGCTAGGCAAAATACCTGCTCCCAGAGACATTTCACGTTAAAAGTCTCTTTCTATTTGATTTGGTCTTTTCTATTTGGGAAGTAGTGATGAGAACATCTACTCGGACATAAGAGACATAGGCCACTCCCTGTAATATTTTATTTATGCCATAGTTACACAAAGAAAATATCACCCAGTGGACGAGAGGCAAACCTACTGGATATCATGTAATATCCGTTGGTTCACTCCCCAAGTGGCCACAACAGCTGAAGCTGAGCCGATCTGAGACCAGGAGACAGGAGCTTCTGAGTCTCCCACGTGGGTGCAGGGGCCCAAGGCCTTGGGCCATCCTCCTCTGCTTTCCAAGGCCACAAGCAGGGAGCTGGAAGGGAAGTAGAGCAGCCGGGATATTAAAGGTTGCCCATATGGATCCCAGCTCGTGCAAAGTGAGGATTTAGCCATTGAGCCATCACATTGGACCTGGATTCTCTAAACTTAGACTTTGTCTTAAAGTAGCTGAGTAATTTTAGATAAGTTATACGATTCTTTTGTCAAATTCTCCTTCTTTAAATATAAAGAAGGGAGCAAGTCATCCATATTTCCACACTAATCATTTGTATGTTGGCATGTTGCCCTCTTTCAGGATTCTGCATGCTCTGGTCAAGAATTTAAGGTCTGGGCCAGATGTGTAGTCCAGTAGGTAAGATGCCTACATAAGAGTAACTGGATTCGGTTTCCAGCTCAGGCTCTTGACACCAGCTTCCTTCTATTGCAGACCTTAAGAGGTAGCAACAACGGCTCCCGTAACTGGGTTCTTGCTGCCCATGTGAGAGACCTGGATTGAGCTCTCAGCTCCTGGTTCCAGCCCCAACCTAGTCCCTGCCATTGAGGCATTTGGGGGAAAGAGACTAGGGATAGGAGCTCTCTTTCTCTCAACTGAAACTATTTGAAATAGAAATGAATCTGTTCAGAGTTCTGGAGCCTTTTGCCCTACTAAGGATAATTATTTCCTTCCACTCATCTCTTTTATCCGCTCCCATCATCTGCATTCCACAGCCCCACCTGAGATGTCAAGGCCGACCATAAGACATGCTGGTAGGACAGAGAGGGGGCAGTTCTCACAGAGGCCTCCTGCTGCTCTCTGCTATAACAGACCTAGAACATCACTGCTGGCAAAGTCAGCCCAAGCCAGCTGCTCTTGTAGGCAGTGCAAGGCTCAGGCTGCCGCACACTGCTGCTGGCTCTTCCAATGTCTTAAAGCAGTCAGTTGACAGAGCCCTGGGCTGTTGGACAGTTGCCTGCTACTTGCTTCATACTTCCTCTGGAGGGCAGCACAAATCCCAGCCCCTGCCTAGCGGTGACATCAATTCCATGGTGCAGGATTGACAAATACACTTTATCCAGGTTCCCTTTGCCTTTCTGGATCACATGCAGGTAAGAATGAATAGATTTTTCAGTGTCACAACTTCTATCCTCTCCAAAAGAAAGCTCAGTATGAAAGAGCCAGCTGGGCAGAAGTCTCCTACTTCCAGGCTTAGTAGGAGAGTAACTTGGAAAAATGTTCTTTTAACATCTCAGCCTCAATTTTTAACCTCTAGAACAATGGTAATGATAAAGATAGCTGTGGGGGCTACTGTGGCACAGTGTGTTAAGCTGCTGCCTGGGATGCCTACTTGCCATATCAGAGTGCCTGAGACTGAGTTCTGCCCCTAACATGCAATCCAGCTTCCTTTCAATGTTGCTGAAGGCAGTAGATGATCTCAAGTACAGGAGTCCCTGCTACACACAAGAGAGACCCTTAGCTGTGGGTTCCTGGCTTCGACCTGGCCAAGTCCTAGCTGTTACAGGTAGTGAGGTAAAAAAATTTTTAAAGAAAATATATGGCTATGGGCCTGGCACAGTAGCCTACTCCTACTAGCCAAAGTACTTGCCTTGCATACACCGGGATCCCATATGGACACTGGTTTATGTCCCAGCAGCCCCGCTTCACATCCAGCCCTCTGCTTGTGGCCTGGGAAAGTAGTCGAGGATGACCCAAAACCTTAGGACCCTGCACCCACGTGAGAGACCCGGAAGAAGCTGCTGCTGGCTCCTTACCTTCAGATTGGCTCAACTCCGGCCACTGTGGTGACTTGGCAAGTGAATCAGCAGATGGAAGATCTTCCTCTCTGTCTCTCCTCCTCTCTGTATATCTTTCCAAAAAAAAAAAAAAAAACTTTAAAAAAATACATGGTTATTTTGAACATTAAATGAGATAATACACATACACCTTTAAAAGTTTGTGGAAAATGGAATTAAAAGATGAGCTGGTGGAACTGTTGCAGTAGCCTAGCAGTCACAGTCCTCACCTTGCACACGCCGGGATCCCATATGGGCGCCGGTTCTAATCCCGGCAGCCCTGCTTCCCATCCAGCTCCCTGCTTCTGGCGTGGGAGGGCAATAGAGGATGGCCCAAAGCCTTGGGACCCTGCACCCACATGGGAGACCCGGAATAAGCTCCTTGCTCCTGGCTTTTGATCAGCTCAGTTCCGGCAGTTGCAGCTGCTTGGGGGAGTGAATCAATGGATGGAAGTTCTTCCTCTCTGTCTCTCCTCCTCTCTGTATATCTGACTTTCCAATAAAAAAAAAAAAAAAGACACTGCTTGGAACACCCTCTTTTCATGGTTTGTATCTCAGCTCTGCTTTTGATCCAACTTCCTGCAATGGACACTCTTCGTGGCAACAAGTGATGACTTAAGTTCCTACTACCCACAAAGAATAAGTACCACGCTCTGGTTCTTCAGCTGACAGGCATCTGGGGTGTGACCTAGAAAGTTTTTTCTCTCTGAAATGAACAAATTAAAAAAAAAAAAACTCTTACATTTTCTTATTACCAAAAACCTCCAGAACCAGCTAAATGGGACATGGAGAATTTATTCTGAAAACCAATGGATATCACTCTATTCTGTGTGCCAACAGACACCCAGCAGACAGCAAAGGGGAGGCATGCAAAGCCGCCTGCCTCCCTCACATGCTCCTCTCTCTGCAGCGGCCTTTCCAGCTTTTTTTTTTCTTTCTGTAGATGGTTGCCTCTAATTTTCTGTACCTACAGAGAAGCCATCTCCTAGGGTCATTCTGAACTCAAACCTCTCCCGAGTCTGCCAAATACCTGGTGAGAAAAGGGTCTGACCAACCCAGGTCTGGTGCCTTCCTGGCAGGTGCACACCACAAGATCAACCAGCTGTGACCAAGAGTCTGGGGGCATGTTGCATAAAATGTGGCAGGGCTGTGGGGGTGGCAATTCCCAGGGAAGAAGGATGGCAGAGACCATTTCAAACACAGAACCATTACAGAAATAGCATCAGGCTAGGTTTAAGACAGTCAGATAGCTGGGGAGGACACACAAACATTTTCAGCTTAAACTAGTTTTGATGTGAAGGGGAATAATGTAGGTAAAGTGCATGCGTGTGCACACACACACACACACACACACACACTAATAAGGAGGAAAAAAAATCTTGTATTCTTGAGATCCAGTCAGTGAAACCCAGTGTCATAAAGGAGGTGATTGCTGAGTCTGACTGTTCTCCCTAAAAGATATCTGCCCTTGCAAAGTTCAAGGACCCATCATTTCTTGTGTCTTAAACCATAAAAGTATTTACTTAAAAATAAAACATGGCTGGGAGACAGATCTGTCAGAGAAAGAAGTTATTCTAAGCAAGTTCTTTCTTTCCTGGGCTGGAACTAATGGAAGGAAGCCATGAAGGGGGATTTTCTTTCTTTTTTTTTTTTAAAGATTTATTCATTTTATTACAGCCAGATATACACAGAGAAGGAGAGACAGAGAGGAAGATCTTCCGTCCGATGATTCACTCCCCAAGTGAGCCGCAACGGGCCGATGCGCGCCGATCCGAAGCCAGGAACCTGGAACCTCTTCCAGGTCTCCCACACGGGTGCAGGGTCCCAGTGCATTGGGCCGTCCTCAACTGCTTTCCCAGGCCACAAGCAGGGAGCTGGATGGGAAGTGGGGCTGCCGGGATTAGAACCGGCGCCCATATGGGATCCCGGGGCTTTCAAGGCGAGGACTTTAGCCGCTAGGTCACGCCGCCGGGCCCGAAGGGGGATTTTCTATACACATGAAAGAGGTTATAACACAAGACAAGACAGGCTTAAGTAGCACTAAGTTCATGGGGGAAAGATTAAGAAGTTGGAAGCCACCCTCCAAGAATCCAATGGATCTGCAAAAAGTACAGAAGCTGGCAGAGGGAGGATATCTCTGGAAGGAAAATGGGAACTAAGGAGAGGTGAGTGTGGCATTTTGGGGATGTCATGATGTGCCTGGGGGGACAGCAAACTACGGGATAGGCCGTGACAGCAACCAGAGAGCCTGGGCAGATGCCTGGGCCTCTGGTGCGGATTCCAATGTAGCAGAGCAGAGGAGGTTGTGGGTTTGGACTTTGGTAAACTCTTGGGTCTGTGCTTCTGGGGGAATGCAGCACACAAACTGAAAAAGCTCATGTCTCCTTAGGCAGTAGAAAGGGCTTCTCCTGCTGAATATAGGCTGACTCAGGGACAGTGGGTGGTCACCAGACTGCTAAGTCCCTTCTGATGGCCCAAGATAGCTTTTCTTAGCCAGCACCACTAGGAACTTACCCATACCACTTTTGGGAACAGCTCTGTATGCTTGTGGATTTTGGGTTAAGATTTACTTATTTATTTTGAAAGTCAGAGTTATAGAGAGATATTTTCCATTTGCTAGTTCATTCCCCAGATGGCGGCCAACAGCACTGGGCCTGCCTGAAGCCAGGATCTCCTTGTGTGTCTCCCACATGGCTGGGCAGGGGCCAAAGCCCTTGGGCCATCTTCTGTCATCTTCCTTGAGTCATTACCAGGGAGCTAGATTGGAAGTGGAATAGCTGTGACAAAACCCAGTGCCCATATGGGATACAGACACCACAGACAGTGGCTTTACTTGCTATACCACAGTGCTGGACCCCTCCTATTCCATGTGTGTGTGGGATTGTGCCCAGCTCAAGACACAATGACTCACTGTAGATTTTGAATTCCTCTTAGACAATGTTGCTGTTTATACCTTGCTGGGCCCTTTACTTGCCTTTCATTATGTAACCACCATGAATTTTCATATAGATGTGATCATTAGCATTGGCATAATAAAAAGACATCCCTTTACCTTAATTGGACAGAGTTACATTTTGAAAAGTAAGATTTTCTATTCTTAATTTCCCAAGAGTTGGTATTCTTGAGTAATTGTGTATGATGCTTCTTTCCAAACTTCTTTTCATCTCCTCTCCTGCAATTCAACCCACATAATTTCCCTGAAGGAAGCAGAGTGGTATTATTTCACAACAAGAAAATAGGTAAGAGTAAGTCAAATTAGCTGCCAGGTGTTGGGACTAAAACTGAGGTTTGTTAATATTCTAGCCAAAGATTTTCCTGTTAAACCATTATCTTATTCTTGAGATATTTCTTTCTGCTGTTCCCAGAATTTAAAATAGTAGGCTATGGTTCGAATGTTTCCCAAAGAGCTTATTTTACATCATGATGGCATAAATGGCCTTGTCAGAAGAGGGAGGGCCTTCAGCTGGCACCTTTGCTCTGCCTGGACACCTAGTGATGCAGCAGCAAGGCTTTCAACAGGGTCCAAGCACACGCCAGAGCCACACTCCCAGATGTCCCAGCCTAGAGAGCCATCAGCTAAATAAACTTTTTCTCTGTATACATGAACCAGTCTCTAGGATTTTGTCATAGCAGAAAACAAATGAAGGCTGCTAATATGCTTTCCAATCTTTTGAATAAAAAATGATAAGCACACATGTTGGTATTTGTCTTATTCTTCATCCTGTACATGCATATTTCTGATTTTTTACCACCCTATTTTCTGGGTTGCAGCTGCTAGGTACAATCTTGTTTGAAACCTCCATGACCTGAGGCTGGTGGTCTAGTAGTGCAATCTTGATTTCCCAGAAGCACGTGAAACGAGAAACCACACGCTTACCGGCCATCACTTAGTTGAGTGAATCAGCCCAGCCTCTCCTGCTCTAGTTGTGTAACTACTACTATACAAGTTGATCCTGCATGCTGAATAAAGTATATAAATCTCCTCTCAAAATTATTTTTCCAAGATTTTTATTAGAAAGGCAGACTGTTATGGAGTGAGAGAAGAGACAGAGAGGTCTTCCATCCACTGGTTCACTCCACGAATGGCTGCAACAACCAGAGCTGAGCTGATCTGATGCCAGGAGCCAGGAGCTTCTTCCTGGTATCCCACACGGATACAGGGGCCCAAGACCTCAGGCCATCTTTTGCTGATTACCATTCCATAAGCAGAGAGCTGGATTGAAAGTGAAGCAGTCAAGACATGAACCACTACCCATTTGGGATGCCTGCAGTTGCAGGCAGGGATTGGTGTGGTGTGCTATGTGTGCCATAACAACACCCCTCCTTTTCAGGATTTTGGTCTGGTTCCCTATTAGTGTATCACAAGTTACTCTAAAACTGTAGAGGCTTGAAACAACCACCACTTTATTACACCCCATGATTTTGCAGAGCAGATAGTTCTCACATTCCAAGGGGGTGTCCTCCAATGGCGGCTTCGCTCACTTGCTCATCTGGGCTTTGGTGGGGATGGACAGAAAGGTCACCTTTCCTAGCACTGCCAACTGACTTCTCTGGTGAAGCAGTTCCTGGCTCGTCAGACCCTGAGGGCACAGCCTGAGTTCTAGAGCCAGCAAGTGGAAGCAGACAGCTTCTTACAGCCTGAAATCAGAAATGAGCGCAACAGGAGATAGCGTTAGACAGGCTAAGCCTCCGCCTGAGGCAGCAGCAGCCATGTAGGAGAGTCCCAGCGACTCTGCTTCAGATCTAACTCCCAGAGAAAGCAGCAGAAGATAGCTCAACTCCTTGAGCCCCTGCACCTACCTGGGAAACTCAGAAGAAGCTTCTGGTTCCTGGCTTTGGACCTGGCCAACTCTGGTCATTGCAACCGTTTGAGGAGTGAACCAGCAGATACAAGATTTCTCTGTCTGTACTCTCTCTCTGTAACTCTGCCCAACAAATAAATCTAAAAAAAAGAAAAGAAAAGAAGAAGAAATGAGCACATGATTTCTGCCATTTTTCTACTGGCCAGACAATGGCCTCAGCAAGCTATGCAGTACAGAATCTGTACTCATCATCAGTAGATTGTAGGATTTATTCATCCAGCATTTTGGAGCCTTCGGAAGGACCAGGATCAATGGCAGACTTGGAGAACACGGAGGGAAGTTAACATACTGGCTAAAACAGACGCAAGCATGTTGCATTTTTAAAAGATTTATTGTATTTTTATTGAAAAGCCAGATATACAGAGAAGAGGAGAGACAGAGAGGAAAATATTCATCTGATGATTCACGCCCCAAGCGGCTGCAATGGGTGGAGCTGAGCCAATCCGAAGCCAGGAGCCAGGAGCCAGGAACCTTTCCTGGGTCTCCCATGCGGGTGAAGGGTCCCAAAGCTTTGGGTTGTCCTCAAATGCTTTTCCAAGCCACAAGCAGGGAGCTGGATGGGAAGCGGGGCTGCCAGGATTAGAACCACTGCCAATATGGGATCCTGGAGCGTGCAAGGCGAGGACTTTGGACACTAGGTTACCTTGCTGGGTCCATTGTTGTATTGTTCTTATTCACACTCTTTTAGCAGTTCTCCAAAACAACACACTAATGAATTCCAGAGCGAACTTTAGAAAGGTAATTTAAATGAGAAAGAGAAAAATTCACTGTTGAATAATCTCCAGTTTCTCATACTTCAAATGTCTGCTTGTGGAAAAACACCTGGCATGCAAATACACTGTGATGCGGAGTTGAAGCTGGAAAGGTTAAAGGGAAAAAATTCATGGCAGTGACAATTTTTTTTGAGGAATGGCTCTTGTGCATGCTAAGAAGAGGTTGTTGTTACAGCTTAGTGATGCTGACACAAGTTCCAAAGGACTTAAGTTCACATCCACCTGGTAAGTGGTTAGGTCACTTCTCACCCATGGCAAATCTGTCAATCCCAAGTCAGAGAAAGCTCACCCTTGGAGCACAGTGTGAGCATCATAAAAGGCAGCACATTCAGGCTTCATCTTCCTGCGAGGAAAAGGGAAAAGCAGCGTGTCTAGTTCAGCAGTCTTCCAGCCAGAACATTACCTTGCCCTTAAGCAGAGCTCTTAGACATGAAGCCACTTAGCTTAGCACATGGATGAGCAACAGTTGTTTTATATTTGAGATTTCTAGCAAGAGTCTTGGAGAATGTGGGCACATTGTGATAGACTACTGCCTTCACAAAGCAAAACTATGGTAGGGAAATCTTGGCTGTGGAGAAAATGACTGATTCTGTTCTGTAAGTTTGCTTTCCAAAGCTCATGGCCGTTAAAATCACTGGCCTGCAATCCTCTTCCTGAATGCCACATTTTTCTGGGTCTCTGGGCTTTGCCCACATGACTCTATCTGCCAGTGTCTTAGTCTTTTGTTGTTTTAACAAATACTCAGTTTGTGAAGGAAAAAGGTTAAGAGGCTATCAATCCAAGACCAGCAGCTCCATTGGGCTGATGTCTGAGGCAGGTAGCAGGTGGACCAATGAGTGAAGAGGAAGAATCATAAGGTTATCCAGGAAGCAGAGGAACTGGACCAGTTCAGGCTTATATAAGCAGCCCTTTCATGAGAACCATCTTCTGGGGGACACACCCCTGATGACCTAAGGACCTCCCAGTTGGCCCTCCTCCCAAACACTATAATTGGGTCAAGTTTCCTTGCTCTCCTAAAAGCAGCTCCCTTGAGCTGAGCCTTTAACATTTGTGCCTTTGTAGGATACCAAAACTAATGTCCAAACCATTGCACTCTCCTGGAATACCTCAGTCCACTGGAAAAGAGAAATGAATAAACAGAGATAGTGGGGACCAGAGAAATGATTTTAGAACATCAATAATTCAAAAGTGAATGTTGTTCCCAGCAGTGACATAAATGACAAATATTGTTGTTTAGAGAAGGGAGAGACTGATGAGAACTCAGACAGTGAACAGAAGCCTATTGTAAGGTGTGTGAGCTATGGTTAAACAGAAATATTGAAGCAAAGGATTCCAGAGTGGTAAAATAAGAAATGGATGTGGTTCAAGACAGTTCTTTTTGAACACCTTCCCCAAGGTTACCATTGGCTAGTAATATGTCCATTCTGGGAGAAACATATTCAGAAGACCACCCTAGAATTAGAATCTGCAGATGTTTGGAGATAGTAGGAGAAAAGAGTTGGAACTCATGAACCCAGCGGCTAAAGTCCTCACCTTGAACTTGCCGGGATCCCATATGGGCACCGGTTCTAATCCTGGCTGCTCCACTTCCCATCTAGCTCCCTGCTTGTGGCCTAGGAAAGCAGTCAAGGACGGTGTAGGGCCTTGGGGCCCTGCACCCACGTACGTGACATGGAAGAGGCTCTGAGCTCCTGGCTTCAGATTGACTGTTGTGGCCGTTTGGAGAGTGAATCAACAACAGAAGATCTTCCTCTCTGTGTCTCCTCCTCTCTGTATATCTGACTTTCTAATAAAAATACAATTAATTAAAAATATTAGAAACTCAGGGATGGGAAAATTAGAAGTCTCGAGTCTTCTTCTAAAGCCTTTGCCACTGCTATTTCTCTTTCTAGAAATAAAGAAATCTCTTTGTCTACCTCAAAGAGCCCTTGATAGAATCCTTTCCAAAGGAAGAATCTATATTTCATGCAAAATAAACAATAACAGTCCCGCACCTGCATACTACATTTATCTGTATTGTCATCATTGTTATAGACATCATTTATATCTGGGATCGAATGTCCAGTGGTTTTTGGTACCGGTTCCTGCACTCTGACTTTTCATTTATATGTATTTCTTGATTTGGGTATGATCTGACTTGTGCATTGAGCAAATGACTTTAAATGTACTATGAGCTTTGTTTGAATGAGCAATCAGGAAATGAGGGCTAAAATGTTCCCAGTTTTTTTCTTTTTTAAGGTTTATTTACTAACTCGAAAGGCAGAGTTACAGAGGGGGGCAGAGAGAGATCAATGTTCCATCTGCTTGTTCACTCTCTAAATGGCCACAACAGCCAGGAGTGAGCCAGGCCCAACCCAGGAGACTGGAACGCCATTCAGGTCTCCCACCTGGGTGGCAGGGGCCCAAATGCTTGAGTCATCTTCTGCTACCTCCCCAGGTGCATTAGCAGGCAGCTGGTTCAGAAGTAGAGCCACCAGGACTCCAGCTGACACCTACATGGGATGTAGGCGTTGCAGGCAGCGCCTTACTCCCCTGTGCCACAATGCTGGCTCCTCATGTCATATTTTCCTAAATCATCTGATAAAATATTCAATATACTCTAAGAAAATGAGGCTAGGAGAAGGAAGAATATGTAACATGTATGGAGCAGTCTCTGGAAGATGGGAGATGGTGATAATCTCTTGTCTTCTCCCCAATCCTTCAGTATCCCCATTCTATAACGTAAGGCCCACCTCAAATCCAACTTCCTCTATGCTGTTCTAATTTTTTCAACTTTAGTTGGTAATTTCCCTCTCTCATCTCCTCTTTGATATGTCATTATTTCATTCTCCCATTTGTTGTTTGAAACTATAATAATAAGCATTTTTAAAAATAAGAAGTAGGTTCTATGTACTTATTTTATTACTTAAGGTACAGCTAGTATATGGCAGCCAGCACTTAATGAGTATTTAACTGTGCCCAGTGCTTAAGGTGTACTTTTTAATTTAGTTCTCATGACTGGCTTTTGAGGATAGTGCTATCACACCCACATAACAAGGAAACCAAAAAGCAAGTTTCTTTGAGCAGTGACTACTGAACAACAGATTTGAACCCAGGTACTGTAAGTTCAGAATCCACTCGCATTACTCCTCAAAATAATACAAACAGCCCTTATTGAATATGTATTGCCTCCTGATCATTAAATGTATTACATAGATTATGTATTGATTTTTCACACATACTCCTATTATCATTCCTATTTTAAGCATAAAGAAATGGAGAAGTGGTGATGTTTGACAGCTTTATCAAGATCATAGAGTAAACTGGAGTCAACACATAGTTTGGGTCTGTTGGTCACTTTCCTTAGACCCCAATAACTGAACATGAAGTACACAGGTTAGTCTTGGATCATGTCCATTTCAGAGCAAACATCTCAAGTGGGACAGGATGAGGCCATGCCCCAAGTTTGTTCTCCTGCATGAAATCATAAGATCCTGAAGCCAAGATGTCTAAACACTCAGCCCCAGTCCTTGACATGACAGTGGTTAGCATCCCCATCTCCAGGGGGATGGGCTTATTAGTTAAGAATGTTTTCCATTATGAGTAACAGAGTAACTGTCCATGGCTTGTACAAAAGGAGGTTACAATTCTTATTTAGCAGCTGTCTCTTGGCATTGGTTTAGTGGCATCTCAGATTTACTTGGCCTTATCCTGTTGGTTACAAATCAGGTAGGAAGAAGTGAAGGAGGAGGAGGGGTTCTGTACCAGTTCCTTTTGACAAAAAAAATATAAAATGTCCTCAAAAGCATCTTCAGCAAATTTCTCCTGTTTCATTAGCTGAGAAAGTCACATGGCTCCCATTGCTGTAAGAGAAGCTAACAGGTCATGGCACAGGACTGCAGTACTAGCTTAGTCCTTGCCCAATCCTTGGCTAATGGCTGGGCACATTGCTTACCAGGACAATGAAGGAGGAAGAAAAAGGTCCTGCTTACTGGCAGGAACACCCCACAGTGTCTTCCATACTGAAGCCTGAAGCTCACATGCATCTCTGCACCAAATAGTCCTTGGTGATTTCATCCTTGGGGATGAAATCAATCTTTGGACATCAACAAATGCATCTCACCCTGTCTCCCCGTATTCCAGATATCTGCTAGTAATGAAATCCATTCATGAAGAGAAGCCATCCCCGCTCACCTGGTTTCTGCACTTATCTGTCCCTGGAAGACACAGCAGCTGTAACATCCAGCAAACTGAATAGATAGGGTATTAAAATTTCCTGATCTTGATACCCAAGAACTGTTTGTCTACAGAAGCCCTGCTTCACCTCCCATTCTATGTTTGGGCATCGTATGTCTTGATTTTGAACTTGAGATTGTGGTCCTGGTTGATTTCAGCTCAAGTTCTCTTCCCAGCCAGGCCTCTCAGCATGTCTTGAAGCTCTGCCACACAGTTTATGACACATAATACATTACAAAGCAAATTCCTGTTGGATTACTTTGAATATTTAAACTCTTGGATGTCAAATGCTGTTACTGACTGCAAGGCCATTTATCAGAAACGTCATTAAAGAAACACCTCATGCAATGAAGATTTGTAGCAAGTTAACTTCAATGTACCAGGAAATATGATCAAAGACAAATGACATCCTATTTTTAAAGAAGAAACTATTGAGAATTTCATATATTTGAATAATGAACCACCACAACAAACAAGGCAGAAGAGGACAAGTTGGAAGTTGGGTTGTCTCCTGCTTTCTTGCCAATCTACAATGAATATTGATGACTGAAAGTTCAGGTTAAAATTTTAAAAAGGTAGAAATTCAGAACAGCTTTAGAATAACAGAGGAACAAATGCTTCCTGTCTGGTTCTTGGTATCTATTTTCCAGGAAAGAAACTCATCTGAAGAGTATCAATAAAGGCTTTCTTTGATTTAGATAATGAGAATTCTTTGAAAGGAACAAAGAGAGGGAGAAAGGAAAGGGAGGAGAGAGACAGAGAATGAGAGTGAGAGTGAGAGTGAGAGAGAGAGACCCATCTTTCATAAATTGGTTCCTTCCCTAAATGACTGCAACAGCCAGGCTTGGACTAGACTGAAACTAAGAGCCAGGATTCCATTTGGATCTCCATAAACTCAAATAATGGAATCATCTGCTACTTCTGGGGTACATTAGCAGGGAGCTTCATCAGAAGTGTAGCAGCTGGGGCTCAAACTGGCACCTCAGTAAGAGATGTCCCAGAGGCAACTTCTGTTGTGTCTTCAGTGATAATGAGAAGGATTAACTTGGCCAGGAACTGTGACAGCTCAGAGACAATGTCTGCCTCTAATAACAATGTTCTTCTAGGTCCTTGTGTGTGTGCATGCCTGTGATTCTGCAAATGTTTTTTCTCCATTTTCTTCCTTAATTGCCATATTGCTTATGTCTTATTAAAAGCCACCCCCCCAAAGATATAGTTTTTGTTTGTTTTAGAGAAGAGCACACTACCTAAATTCTTATGAACTCACTTTGTACAAAATGTAGCATATTAGAATTCTAACTAGAGGCAGAGAGCATGTGTCTTGTATACTGTCTCCACGAGGCACTCACCATGGTTTGACAGCATTTGAATGGAAGTTACATCAAGGTTGAACTCCTTGGCAAGAGGCTTTGTGACCTGTGCAGAATTTCACATGTAGTGGTGACTGGATGTGCCTAGGTCAGGAGTGATATTTGGTTGTGAAAGTTCAGAAATCCAACATACCTTGTTATTGTTCTATCATTCCTGAGGGCTTAGTAAACCACAGGTTGCTGGGTGGGGGTGGTGGGTGCGAGGGAGGAAAGTGTGGTGGGATGGAGATTGGTTTAAAAAGTTATTTAACATGTGTTTAATTTACTAGAGACAGAACTTCCAACTGCCGGCCTACTCCCCAGATGCCTGTAACAGGACGAGGCCATGCTGAAGTAGGGAACTAGGAACTCAATTCAGGTTCCCCTATGAGTAGAGGGGACCCGGCTACTTGAGCCACCACCATGGCCTCACAGGATCTGCACCAGCAGGAAACTGGCATCAGGAATAGAGCTGGGATTTGAACCCTGGCACTTTGATTTGGGATAGAGGCATTCCAACTGGAGTCATCTGAACTTCCAGGCCAAATGCTTGGCCCAGATTTCTGTGTTGTAAAAAGTCTAGATTGAGGTCTAAGACTTTGTATTTTTTTTTTAAAGAAGATTTATTTATTTTACTTGAAAGTTAGAATTGCAGGGAGAGAGAGAGAGTGTGTGTGTGTCCATCTGCTGGTTCATTCCCCAAGAGAACAGCCACGACTCGAACTGATGTCCACATGAGATACTAGCACCACAGGCAGATTAGCCTGATACAGCCCCACCCCATCCCCAAGAATTTGTATTTTTAATAGGTTCCTGGCTAAGATTGATGCTGCTGACCCAGGGACTTTAAGAACCACTACAACAGTTTACAGCAGAAATAATTTTAATGAGGACATTAAAATTTTTTAAATGATTGTTTCTAATTGTTCTAATTATAGGAAATCCTTGCCATGTCTCTCACAGATTTTGTGATTTTAATTAATAAACATCTCAATGGAATTACTTGGAAGAGTCCCCTGCCTTTTGTGAAACCCTGGAGAAATTGATGGGCTGGATAAGTTGTTTGATATCAGTCATTTGCAATTAAAGGAGGTGTTGGTGGAAAATAACAGTTTGGAATTAACTAACCAGAATTCTCTCAGTGCTAACTAGAAACTCTTCTGGTTCAATTAGAATAGAACAAAACTTTTGCCCTCCTGCTTCTGGGCCTGGAAGATGGAATCCTGCTCATTCCGATTACTGAAAGTCGTTAATATTCAAGTATGTGGATGGTCAGATTGAGTCTTGCATATATTTTTGCATTTCATCTGTTATCACATTGAATGCTCACATCCATCCATTTCCCAGATGAGAGAACAAGGGCTCAAGTTGGACGACATAGGCCATAGAACTTGTAAAGCCAGGTGGCTGGCCTCTAGGCTAAATCAGTGAAGAAAGTGCTGGCTGGAGAGGAAAAGACAAAGACACAGCTGTGTCCTAACCCTTGAGTCAGACATTGCACTTTGATTCTAGAAATCCTGCTTTAATGCAGCCTTGGTTCATTTGGGTTTCCCTTGTCCTTATCCAGCAAGGCCATCCTAATGACACGGATGGAAAGCATTTCCAGAAAAGCTCCAATTGCTTCACATCGTTGTCAATCCAGCTCCTTTAAACATGCCAAGGGAATTGGTTATTTAAAGATATCTATTGGCAAATGCTCTTCTTGGAAAATGAAAATTCTTCATATAATGAAAATAATTACCCCGTTCTGTTTTACAAGTCTGATTATATTTTAGCATCAGATCTTTTCTTCCCCGTTCGCAGGTGGGAGGTGTTTGGTTTGAGTGGGAGGAGTACTACCCAGAGGAGAAATCAGGAACCAAAGCCAGAAGCCCATTTGCTTCTTTGACCCTCCCCCTTCCTCCTGCAACCAAGCAGCACAATGGACATTGCACCGAGCATGGCCAAGGTTGCCCTGAAGGCCAGTTTCCCTGGGCAGTTGTTCCCCGTTGGCTGGGGGAGAATCGCCTTTCCTGGCTCACCACGACTCCCCTCAGTGGTCTCCACCAAGTTAGTCCAGACCAGCAGCACCCTCAAGGGTGGCATTATTTCTTTGGTGAAAATCAAGGGAATGAGAGAAAAGGCCCATCAGAGGTCAAAGGATTTTTCTCTAGTTGTTTCGCATATTCACTCAAGGGTGAAGAATCAGAAAGGCCAGCAGCACTTTCCCACAGACAGCCCTGATCCCGAGGATCTTCATGGGATTCTTATGCATGTGAGTTTGCGTGACTGATTTACAGAGCCATGTTGTATTGTGAAACTTTCAATGCCACAAATAGGGAAGGTACAGGAAAATGCACACCTCAGACCAAAGCTCCTGCTTCTGGAATAATTGCTCTGCTTCCACAGCTTCTTTATGTCCCTCCATGGATTGTTATTTAAATTATTTCCCAAAGGCTGAAGAATTCCTCACAATACCCGAGCTATACATAGATCAGTGCTTCTCAAATTTCTACTGAAGTTTGTCTCAGAGAAGGAAGGTTGAACCATCCACCTGACCCCACCTCCTAATACTTTTGGATCATGAAAGGTGACTACCCCAAGGCATAGCCTTCTCTGAGTCTTCTATTTTACCCAAAACATTCACATAGATTTTGTACCCTGCTCTGGGCCCCCAGGAGTGAGTTACTCTAGCCTGGTAAGATGGCCACAAGTTATGTTTCCACCTGCTGAGCCAGCAGAGCATCCCTAGACCACCTAATTTGGATTGTAAGGTCATATGTGAGATGAAATATTTAGGGGTCACATGTCTGCCACATGTTACTTAAAGCAGTGTAAGTAGTCAAACTGCATTATCATTTAAGTTTCAGATTACAAAAATTATAGACATCTTAAAGAAGAAAGGAAAGTGAAAGACTATAGTGTGCCATGATAATATTATATTATGAAAATCACAGATATCTTAAAGGAGAGGGGAAAGTGAAAGAATATAGTAGGACAGTTTGTATTTTTTTTAAATGTGTGTATGTTTATTTTTACCTACTTGAAAGAAAGAGATCTTCTATCTGCTGGTTCATACTTCACATGAAAGCCAGCTGCTAGGTCATTAGGGTGCCCAAGCAACCCTATAGAGGGTTCAACAGGCCACCATTAACCCACCGGATCTGGAGTATGCCACCTTATGAGAGAAGCCTTTGCTCTAGCCAAAACTTTGACTTCATTCTCATGAGAGATATGCAGTCAGATTCCTGACCCACAGAAGCTGAGATAATACACTTAAAAAAAAAAAATTTTTTTCCCATTGGAAAGGCCATAGAGAAAGAGACAAAGAGAGACAGAGAAAGCTCTTTCATCTGCTGCCTCACTCCCCCAGATAGCTGCAAGGGCTAGAGCTGAGCCAATCCAGAGCCAAGAGCCAGGAACCTCCTCATGGGTACAGAGTCTCAAAGCTTTGGGCCATCCTCTCTTGCCTTCTCAGGCCTTAAGCAGGGAGATGGATAGGAAGTGGAGCAGCCCAGACACGAACCAGTACCTATATGGGATGTTAACATTTGCAGACAGAGGACTAACCAAATAAGCCATTGCACTGACCTCAAGATAACACATTTTTTCAAAGGATTTAATTTGCTAGAAAGACAGAGGGAGTGAGTGAAACAGAGAAAGAGACAGAAAGAGCAAGCTTTCATATTCTGATTCACTCTCCAAATGCGTACAACAGGCAGGGCTGGGCCGGGCCAAAGCAGGAGCCAGCCATTCCATACTCTCCTATGTGGGTGGTAGGGGCCCAAACACTCTGCCTCCCAGAGGCCTTACCAAAAATCCGGAGAGAAGCTGGAGCAGCCAAGACACAGAACAGCACCCTGACAGCAGATCGCTGGCATGAACAAGTGGCAGCTTAATTCCCTGTAGCACAATGCAGTCAGAGAGAGAGAGAGAGAGTCAATGTTTATTGTCATGTTAAGGAATCTCCTGCTGAGGTAATGTGTTGTATACCAACCCCCCCCCACACACACACACACACTTAATATGGTCTGCTGAACAGGCCTAAAACAAGATTTCATACATTCAAGAGGGACTCTGCCAGAGCATAGGTTGTAGCCTTAGAATATCATTTCTCTCTGAAAGAAGCTATGGCTTCTTGATCAAGTGACATAGCGTAGTATATGTGCAACATGAACCAGGAACCTGTTACTACTCTGGATCCTAAAGGATGCTCTCAAAAGGACTCAGAAACAAACGTGAAGTTGCACACACTAGCCCAGGGTGGGATGATTTGAGACTGAATAGTAATTACCGTGAACTGAAACACTATCTGTATAATTTAAATCCATGAGTCCATATCAGCATCAAAAAAGTAGGGTGGTTCTTGGAAGAGTGGCTTCACTTGCTTCTTGGGACACTTGCATTGCATGTCACAGGCACCCTGCTTTGAGTACTGGCTACTACACCTCTGACCCGGCTTCCCATTACTGTGTACCTTGGGAGGCAGCAGGTGACATGGCTCAAGCATTTGAGTCTCTTTCTCCCACACGGCAGACTCAGACGGAGTTCAGATGGACTTGGACCTGGCCCAGCATTGACTGTTGTGGGCATTGGCAGAGGGAACCAGCATATGGAAAAATACCTGTTTCTGCCTTTTAAGTGAAAATAAGCTAATGGAAATTCAAAAACCGTAACTGTTCACCTTTAGAGGATGAAGAGGAACTCATTTATTACATTGAAAACTGGTAAATTATGGGAAAAAAAACTGAGCAATTTACTGGCCTTTTCTTCTTTTAAATTCAAACTATACCACCAGACTAGTAGAAGAAAGAGAATAGCACTTCAGAAATTATTTTAGCTAATAAATGAAAAAGAAATTGTGAAATTAAAATTTATAATTTTTCCATCTCTAATGAATTAAGGGGTCCAAGTGTTACTGCAACTTCTAACATCAGCAGAGACAACCATTTATGTCTTCCTGAGGAAAGACTAGAAGGCTAATCCAAATTTCAATAAAACCTATAGATTCAGGGCCCAGTGCGGTGGCCTAGAGGCTAAAGTCCTTGCCTTGAACACGCCGGGATCCCATAAGGGCACCGGTTCTAATTCTGCAGCTCCATTTCCCATCCAGCTCCCTGCCTGTGGCCTGGGAAAGCAGTTGAGGACGGCCCAAAGCCTTGGGATCCTGCACCTGTGTGGGAGACCTGGAGGAAGTTCCTTGCTCTTGGCTTCGGATCGGTACAGCACTGGTGGCCACTTGGGGAGTGAAACATTGAATAGAAGATCTTCCTCTCTGTGTATCTGACTTTGCAATAAGAATAAATAAATCTTTTTAAAAAAATGTCTAGATCCACCTGCCAATTTGTAGGAAATGGGAAGGAGAGAAGAACCAATCAAACTACATCATGAGTGTGTGATCAGTTAAGTCCGGACTGTGAGAAATTTTATGCAGGTTGTACAGCCTGGATGCCTTAACAGAAAAAATATAGGGAAAAAGAGAGGTTGAAAGGAAAACTTTTCTGTTAGACTTAAATCACATATCCAATTTTTAAAAATGGGTAAAAATAAATCACAGTGCTTGGGGCACAGACTTCAGTCATAGAGCAACCAAGAAACACAAGGAGATAATTAAACATGCATAAGTCACCTGCAAAATTTGTTTAAAACACATATTGCTAGACCATACCCGAAGAATTTCTGACTATGTCCATGATGCAGTCCGAAGATTTGAGTTTTTCAATGAAATTTTTGGCCCAGAGATCATGCTATGGGAACCACTACTGTAAGTGGCAGGATAATCGGTTTTTTTGGAAAGGAAGGATGGAGGAGGAGGGACGGGTCTGTAACTGGAACAGGATACATGGAAGAATTTTTGGACTGGGTGACCAAGTTTTATTTCTTGATCTCAGTCTTGGTTGTAAGAATATTACGCTATGTACTTTTTTTGGTGTGTGTGTTTTAATATGGTTTATTCAAACATCAGGCTAAGGGATTGGGTGTTTGGCTTCGTGGTTAAAATGCCCAAAGCCGACTTTGAAGTATCTGGGTTTCATTCCCAGCTTTAGCTCCTGACTCTAGCTTCCTGCTAATTCAGACCCTGGGAGCAGCAGTGATGGCTCAAGTGGATGTGTCCCAGCCATTCAAGTAGGAGAGTTGGATTGTGTCCTGGGCTTCTGGCTCTGGCCTGAACTCGGCTTTGGTTGTTGTATTTGAGGAGTGAAACAGTAAATGGGAGAGAGTATATGTACACTTTTTCTTCGCCTCTCAAATAAGTTAAAATTGAAATTCTCTAAGATCCAACAAACATACACTTTCATTTTCGCAGTTCAGTTGACTTCCTTACATTTCAAGCCAGCAAGTAGGTATAGCACATCATCTCCATAAATATATTTTAGACTCTGATTCTGGTCTTCTGATGTGGCCTGTTATATACTCTAATGCAGAAACAAGGCACTTCGCTGAGAACGGAGCAGCTTCACTGATGAGTGATTGGACAATGCGCTTGTAACTGGATTAGTCTCATTCATGTGTGTCACTAACATTTCTGAAGCACCAATGAAATTAAAGACCTCTTTCCAGCGTAAAATATTGGAAGTTATAACTGAACGAAACAAAAATAGATCCAAGTTCAAAACCCTTTTAGGTTTACTGAGGAGATGCAGGATTTTTTTTTAAAGTCATAAATAAAGCTATGTAAAATTTAGAAATATTGGTACATTTTTAGCTTCTCTCCACAACACATTTGGTTTCTTTAAAAAATTACAAGAACATCAATTTAGAAATCACATTTATATCCCAAGACCAAAACATGCTTAAAATATTCTTGACAAAGTAAAGTTTTAGCAAAGCGTTTATGGTAACATTTTCACAATAGTGATCTTATTTTTATTTTATCTGGCTTTCTTCTTAGTATCATCAAATATTTATTCAGTGTCTTCCCCTTGCAAGATCCCATGTGAGTGTTAAGGGCTTTATAATAGTTTGTTATCTAATTAAAGTACACCATCTAGGCAGACTGCCATTTGGCCAGAGCAAACACATAATATTAAGTGATAGTTTTTCTGTCATTGGCTTCTCCCACTTCAGTGTCAGTAAGAGGGTTAAAATGATCAACTTCTCCTATTCTTTTTATCTCTTTGCATTGAATTTGATGTCACAAGGACAAGGCAGACACTGTGTGAAATTGTGTAGACTCCTCTGGAACTCTGATAATTCTGAGAGGTGACCAGAATAAGCTATTTTGTTGAAACAGAAGAGTAGTGATTCTTCAATTATTCATTTAATAAATGTTCTAAGCGCTTCCTTTATGATGTAGATTTTTTTTTTAAATTTGAAAGCAGAAAAGAGAGAGAGAAAGTGAGAGCACTCCCAGTTAGTACCCACTTGTCCACTACCCAAATGTCCACAAAGACCAGGACTGGAGCTGACCAAAGTCCAGAGTGGGCAACTCGGTCCAGATCTCCTAATGTGAATTGCAGGAACTCAATTTCTTGAGTAATCACCACTGCCTCCCAGGGTCAACATTAGCAGGAAATGGGAGCCAAGAGTTGAATCCAGATACTCTATGTGAGCTGCACGTGTTGTAACAACTAAATGTTCATTCCATCCATCATGATTTTTTAACCAGTTTTTGATCATACTTTTGAACATAAGTTGAGAGCTAGAGGCTTGGTTTCCAAATGACATCCAGTGTCTCCCCAAATTTCACAATACTTCTTGGCTTTTTGCCAACATGCATGGGTGTCCCATTGCATTCAAGGAACAGGCAGAGGTGTCAGGCCTGGTGTGGTAGCGTAGAAGCTAAAGTCCTTGCCTTTGCATGCCTGGGATCCCATATGGATGCCGATTTGTCTCCTGGCAGCTCCACTTCCCATCCAGCTTCTTGCTTGTGGCCTGGGAAAGCAGTCAAGGATGGCCCAAAGCCTTGAGACCCTGCACCCATGTGGGAGGCCCAGTAGAGGCTCCTGGCTTCAGATTGGCTCAGCTCTGGCCGTTGGTCACTTGAGGAGTGATCCAGAGGACGAAAGATCTTTCTTTCTGTCTCTCCTTCTCTCTAAATTTATCTTTACAATAAAATTAAATAAATCTTTAAACAAAACAAAGCATAGTGTCTGTTGGGAATAAAAATATGTAAACAAGTAGCTCACAGTTTCAAGGAGCTCTCATTTCAGTGAAGAACAAATTGGGCCAAAATATTTTTTTTTTTTTTGCAATAAGATAATGTCTAAATTGAGCTAGATAGAGATCAAAGCTTTCTGGTAAACTGAACGATTATTTTTATGCTTATAACTGCTTCCAAATAGAATGTCTCAGAGCTTTTCATAAACCACTCTATCCAGATGGAACATGGGGAGACGAGAAATTGTGAGCTTGCCAAATATGACTCAGCAAGTCAGTGACATGCCTAGAAATAGAAAGGAAAAGTGACAAAAAATTTCAGCAATCTACCTTGAACAAGCCATCTCCCCATCCGTTTGGCAGTGCTGTGGGAAGAGAGGCGGCCCTTGACACTGTATGGGGAAGGAAGCCAGTGAGTCAGCCCCGTGCACAAACCAGGGTGGAAGAGAATTCTGCCCTGAGGAACAATGCAGAAAGCATCTCTGCTCTCTGAGCCGTAATCACGGCCTCGCTGGGAGCGGACGGGCTGAGCCCAGCTTTCTGCAACTGCCCATTTTGTTGTCTCTATTTGACCTATGACATGGAGTCACTTCTGATTTCTTAGAACAGCTCCTGTTACCTGCAGGATAGACCTGTCGGGTGGAGGTTGAAGGTGAGGAGAATCCCATTTCCTAAGCTCTGTCTTCCAGTCTTTAGAGTAAATGTGTCTTGCTGGCTCGAGGGTTCCAGAGGCCTCCTGATGAAAAAAACTCTCCCGAGAAAGTATGCTGGTGTTCCCAGCATCTACTCTACAGCCTGGCTCAAAAACAGATGCTTAAGAATGTAGGATTTTGAAATTGACTCGATACTTTATGATGTGCAAAGTCATAAAACCACATGATCATGCTCACCAGAATGGGTTGGAGTTGTAATCTCAGTATTTTTCACAAAATTGTGGTTTCCTAAAAGGCAAATATGGCATTTCTTCATTTTCTGCCTTAATATCTAACACATGTCTTGAAGCCTTGTAAAATACCTTATAAATTAATGAACGGGTGAATGTGGAATTACAGGTTGCCTACATGATGTTAATTTTTGAAATAATGAACATAAAAGGAGTTGCAGAAACAAAAAATTCATATAAAGTTACTAAGGATTTTTAAAATCAGACTAATGATTATTTTTACAAACTCAAAATGTAATGAAAATTGCTAAGAATAAAGTAATTCACCTAAACTGCCTGAACCTCAAAATAATCACGATGAATGTTTTGTTAATATGGTTCCAGACATCTCTTAATATAGAAAGCAACAGATAATCTTAGGCATTAAATGGATGCATTTTAATTTTCTTCTTGATTGGTTCCCAAGGTAACAAGACCTATTGTTCTGGGGAAAGTGCTGCCTGGATCAGGGAATGCTGAGCTCTGACTTCTTGACCTCTTGATTTCAAACAAGAAAACATCCATGAAAACTAGGGTCAAGAGGGAAAACAAGTCTTGGGCTTCATTACCTTTCCTGGAACATGAGGACTAAATCTGGAAGGCTCTGACCAGCCAGTTCCTGCCCCAGCATGGATTGTGCCTCCCTCCCACACCTGGAGACTCTGTGGCCGCTGCCTACTGCTGGATGAGCACGGCAGAGAAACTTACGTTCCAGATGAGCAGGGAAACTACACACACACACACACACACACCTCTTTCTGGTCCCAGAAATTGCCAGAAAGCAGGATTGAAACAGGTTCTGGTTTTCACCTCCCTCAGAACCCAACCTGGGCTTGGTGAAGGGAACATCCAGACAGCTAAGGAGGGGCCAAGAATTCCAGGGTTTCCCCAAGCACAGTGCAAGGAGAAGTTTACTCTCTAGAATGCACCTGCACTCCCCCCACCTCCAGTGTGATGCAGCTGCACTGACAGAGCCCAGGTAACTAGACGGCTCAAGGTGAAATGACGCTCCTTGTTCTCATACAGCTTGTGCGTGGTGCTTAGGGGACCCAGAAAGTCCTGCATGTCTGAGCACAGGAATACAGGGATGTTACTAGGGTCTATGACTAAGCAGAAGCCTGAATATGCAGGCCTGCCAGTTCAAAGGCAAATGGACAGGACCAGAAGCATGTGGCCTGGGAACCACCAGTCAGTTCACAGACCAATGACTATCAGAGGAGCGAACATGGACTTGAGAACTTTGTCCTCCCTCCATATGAACACCACCAGTATGTCACAGAATGAGGAGGAGGGAAAAGGAGAGGAAACCCAAGGGACTGAGAATTTACCTGAACACCTTAAATTGCTTTATTGCATTAATTCTAACAGATGGTAGTAAAATTTAGATTGCCTGCTTCCTTGTATTACACCTACTACAATAACCATTACCATATAGCTGAAAAACAAATAGCATTTTATTCTTTGTATTTGTTGGTAATTTTCTCATCCAGTTATACAGACACCCATGTAGAAAGATAAACGTGAAGAATGGTGTCAAACAGGTGATCATGTTGGTGAACTTAGGATTCAGTTGTGCAAAACAAAAAGAAATACACGTGCGCTTTGGACCAACAGGGAGCTAGGCATGAGTACAGTTAGGGAAGGACTGGAGAACGCTTCAGCCTTGGGTTCTTAGGAATGACACTCTGAACGACTCTTCAGATCTTGTGCCTCCAGACAGGAATCTGGAGAGCCAGAGGCTTCTGTCCCAAGTTCAGGCTCCAGGGTTGTGCCACCTTTGGAGGGCTGAACATGGGCAGCCAGAGATGTGCGTGCCTTCACCCCCAGGAGATATTCCTAGAACCTGGACTCGTGCGGAAGGCGAGTGTCTGCAGTGGAGAATCCTGAGATAAGGTTATCCCTGGCTTCTCAGAGGAGGCCCTAAAAGCAAGTACATATATCCTTGTAAGGCGAGGTGACCAACGATAAAGGTCGAGGCTGCAGTGATGTGGCCACAGAACCAGGAATGGCGCCAGCTGGAAGAGGTGAGGACTGTGTTCTCCCTAGGGCCTCCCAAGGCTAACACCTGGATTTCAGTTCAGTGATACCGAGTCTGGCCTCTTTGGCAGCAATGAAATAGACTTCAATTATTTTATTTTTAAAATGCATATTATTTATTTGCGAGGCAGAACTAAGAGACAGGGAGAGAGGAGGAGAGGGCGAAGAAGAGAGGAAGAGAGAGAAAACAAATGAGAGACAGTTCTTCCCACTTCTGCTTTGCTCCCTCAATGTTTGCAACAGCTGGAGTGGGGCTGGGGCCGGGAGTCAGAGACTCAATCCAGGCGTCTCCATGACTAACCTCCCTGGGATTTGAACCACTAGGAAGATTTCTGTCTCAGCCTCTGTTTTTCTGCCTCTGTCTCTGTTTCTCTCTGAACGGCTATGTCTTTCTGCATTTCAAATAAAATGAGAATAAAAAATGTTTCATTTCAATAGGTTGAAGTGTTTTTAAACAACTGCCCCAATCTTAGACAATATATTGTGACTTCCTAGGATGCTTTTATAACTTGCTTCCAATTCCCTTCTTAAACTTACTTAATGTTGGTATACTTATTTGCACAATATACATTCCAGTGGTATGGACTTGAGTCCTGGGTTTCTATTTTCTTATTTGCTTTTTTGCTTGATCTTCTAGTTGCCTGCATTTTAACTTTATTAACAAGTAATTTATTCCAGAAGGGCCCACAGCACAAGGGCACTTCAAAAAACATAGGGGATTTAGCCCAGCAGTTAGGTGACCCAGGCCCACGTTGTAGTACTAGGTACTCTCTGTTCTGGCTTCTGA
Organism: Ochotona princeps; assembly: GCF_030435755.1. Classification (NCBI taxonomy): domain Eukaryota; kingdom Metazoa; phylum Chordata; class Mammalia; order Lagomorpha; family Ochotonidae; genus Ochotona; species Ochotona princeps. The sequence goes on from NC_080857.1 coordinate 21,064,406, forward strand.
TTTCAGCTTCCTGCTGGTGCATTCTGTGAGAGGCAGTAGTGATGTTCCTGCCGCAAAAGAACTGGTTTGTGTTCCTAGCTCCTGGCTTCAGCCCTGGCACAGCCTTTGCTATTGCGGACATGTAAGGAATAAACCAGCAGATGGGAGTTCTGTTTCAATATATCTGCTTCTAGTAAATAAATAATTTTAAATGATTATAAAACATGGAGTATAAAGGACAGGTGTGATGGCTCAACTGGCTAATCCTCCACCTGCAAGCACTAGTAGCCTAGATGGCACTGGTTCATGCCCCAGCTGCTCCACTTCCCAGCCAGCTCCCTGCTTATGGCCTTGGGAAAGCAGAGAAGGATGATCCAAACCTTTGGGACCTGGAACCTGCATGGGAGACCCAGAAGAAGCTCCAGGACTCATGACTTTGGATTGGCTTAGCTTTAGCCGTTGCGGCTACTTGGGGAGTGAACCCGCGATGGAAGATCTTTCCTTTGTCTTTCTCGTTGTAAATCTGCCTTTCCAATAAAAATAAACAACAAATCTTTAAAAAAGTTTTTGGGGTGCCAGTGCTATGGCTTAGTAATTAAACCTCTGCCTGCATTCCATGTGGGCACCAGTTCGAGCTATAGTTGCTCCACTTTGAATTCAGCGCCATGCTAACGTGCCTAGCAAAGCAGCAAAAAAAAAAACTCAGGTCTTGGGCCCCTGTATCCACGTGGGAGACCTGGTTGTGGCTCCAAGACCCCGGCTTCGGACTGGCCCCCCGGCTGTTGTGGTCATTTGGGGAGTGAACCAGCATATGGAAGATCTAGCTCTGGCTCTCCTTCGATCTCTGTAAATCTTTCAAATAAAAAAAAAAACTTTAAAAAATGGTTTTTTTGGAAAATGCAATTACCTGATGTCTATTTTGGTGCCAAAAATTTGAAACTATGCACAAATTTTAAAAAGATTTTTATTTTTATTTGAAAGGCAGATTTAGAGAGAGAAGGAGAGACAAAGAGAAAAATCTTTCATCCACTGGTTCACTTCCCAAGTGGCCGCAATAGCTGGAGCTGAGCCGATCTGAAGTCAGGAGCCCAGAGCCTCTTCTGGGTCTCCCATGTGGGTACAGGGTACCAAGGCTTTGGGCCATCCTTAACTGCTTTCCCAGGCCACAATCAGGGAGCTGGATGGGAAGTAGAACAGCTGGGATATGAACTGGCACTCTTATGAGATCTGGGCGCATGCAAGGTGAGGACTTTAGCTACTAGGCTACTGCATAGGGCACTATGCATAATTTTTTAAAATATGCATTTCCACAAACTTTTTGAACCCCTTTGTATAGTCCCTGAAGTCTTGCTTGCTTGAGACGATCTGCCTACTGCTTTCATGCTGCAGGATAAACTGGGGTAAATTTTTCAAGTTTTTCCCTTAGAACACGGTAGGCATCTTCCCGCTGTCATCTAGTGCTGAACATCGTGACAGTTCCTTCACCTTACAATTTACCCACTCATTTCCTGGTTCCCTGGGTTTTGTTCTAAGGCCTTTTCACAGAATCTGGTGAGATTCTGTATTTCTGTCTTTGTTTGGTTGCACCCAGTGCAGCCTATCTGCACATTGACAGGACGGTTGGGCCTCTTCTGGTTTTGTTGTTTTCTTTCTGTTCTGGAGAAGGCATGCTTTATTATTGGCAGGTTAACCTGGGGACCAGTTTTTCTTACCGCTTGCAGCTGAAATTCTGCAAGGACTAATTTGGAAGATCGTGTTGGAAGCTGCCTTTTCTTGTCAGGTCCTGGGGTGCCTACTGGTCATCAATGTCAAAGACACAAAGCCCAGGTGTCCCCAGAGGCCAGTTCTCTCTGCTGGACAAGGACATTCCTATTGCAAGGAGCAACTTGAGAAATGACTTCCCAGGCCTGAAAATAGCTCTCCCACTCCCACGCCTGCTCATTTCCAGGTAAGCATTCCCAGGTCCTTTCTCCATACTCTCCATCATGATAGAGTTATTTTCATTATCACGCTTCTTAAAATGTGATGCCAGCACAGGCCACTGCAGACAGCTTCTCACAAAAGCAGGCCCAACAGGTCAGGGTCTTGCTTTGTTTCAGACTTTCCACGTCTGACAATACAACCCAAGTTCATGCTGATGTTTTTGGCAGCCGTATTTCACCATCTACTCAGACCCTGTAATGAGAGCTATCACTTCTTTATCTCCACTGTGGTTAAGTTCTGTCTCTCCCATTCCAAATTTGTGTAGATAACTTTCCCCATGCTGTTTGTTGTTTTTGGAGCCTCAGTTATCTGTTCCATTTAAAATCTAAACTTTGAATCTTGGTCTTTCGTGCTGGATGATGATTTTATTATCTGATGTATTGGCTCTCAGTATAGCTTCATGAGTCACCGACGTCCTCATTTTTCCATCAGCAAAATTTTTGGAGTCTATGAGGCTCTAGTTTGAATCCTAGTTCCCCTAATTGCAAGTTATGTGATATTGAACAAGCTAATGGTCCATTTTAGGCTACCAATATAAAATAATATCTACTTCATGGGATTTTATATGAAGTGCTTAACATTGTGCCCAATGTATAGTAATAACCTAGAAATAAGTAACTATTATTAACGTTATCAATTGAAAGGCCAAAAGAAGCTCATGAGAAAAGAGCTCCTTTTTAGGCCATTAGAAACTCCCAAGGGTTTGATTAGCCCTATAAATAAACCTTTAGGGATGGGCTTCACAGCTTTGCATAGCTTAATGGCCCCTTCTAGAACCTTCCATTTGCTTATAAGCTTGCAGTGAAAGACATCTCCAAGTATGTCGCTCAAATCCAAACAAACTTCACTATTATATTTAATTAAGAGCATATGGAAAGGAAAATGAGGTTGGTCTGGGGAAAGCCTGGTTATTGGTTTCTAGGGTTCTCTGTTTCCCTTGATAGTTGCTAATGAAGAATTTATTCAGTAAATGTCAAGCGTAGTGACCTGGAGAGATGGTTTCCACACTGTGGTTTAACATCTAACTCAGAGCATGCCCCAACCCACCGGGAGAGGGGAGGCAGGATAAAGTCTTCCTGCCTCTGGACACCTGTACAGCTTCAATTTAATTTTCTATATTTTGGGTCTATACATAGATCCAGATCACACTTTCTAGAAGGACATCATGGAGCAGGCAGTTGGCATAGCAATTGGTTCTTTGCTTGGGACACTCACATCCCAAATAGCAGTCCTGGGCCAAGTCCTGGCTTCTCCACGTCTATTCCAGCTCCCTGCCAGCGCTCACCATGCAAAGCAGCATAGGATGGCTCAACTTGTTCCCTGCCACCCAACTCAGGAAACCCAGATGATCTTGTTACTGAAAGCTCTGTCCCTGGTCTAAAATCAAAATAACAAGGATAAGGTTTGAAGGGGAAGGGAGCCTCTGTTGGGGGTGAGCCACTGAGATTCAGACATTCCTTTTCTGTTCCTGCTCCGGCTGTCAGCAAAAAAGATAAGGAATGAGGCAACCTGCATTTTAGGTAGGACCCCTGGCCAGCACGAAGCCTGCGGTAAGCCCCGAAGCATCAACAAGACATTAGCAGGCTGATATGGTGGCCAAGTGCTTGGGGATTACATGCAGGTAAGGAGTGAATGTCTACCCTGGAGCTGGAATTCCACTGCCCAGACCAGAAATTTCCCTAAACAGACCCCCCTGGAAACTATACTAGCCACCCAAGGATTATCTATTAGAGAAGCAAATGACCCCAGGAGTTCCATGATCAGAATCTTTGAAGGGCTGGCTGTATCACTCCCTCAATTCAGTGGGTTAAGCTCAGGGAGGGTGGGTAGGAGACTAGGGCCTGATGTTATCATGTAACTGCAGTTAAGGTACTTTTGGTGGGCTCTGTTCTAATCACTCGTGGACATATTCCTACTCTCACTCTTTTGTTGTTAAGCATAACTTCATGGAACACACAATTTAAAAACTAAGTTTATTTTGGCACAAAAATGCAATTAATGCATAGTTTCTTTTTCTTTCATCATAATATGCATTTTCAACAAATATTTTGAAGATCTCTTGTATGCATATTGGTCTTTTCTAATTCTCTGTGATATTTTAAACTTTCCCCTTCCTTGCTTAATTTTCCTTTTGTTTTCTTTTTAAAAAAGACATTATTATTATTATTATTATTATTATTATTATTATTATTGGAAAAGCAGATTTATAGAGAAACAGCGAGAAAGAACTTCCATCTGCCATTTTACTCCCCAAACGGCCACAATGGCAAGAGCTGAGCTGATGTGAAGCCAGAAGCCTCCTCCAGATCGCCCACACGGGTGCAGGGTCCCAAGGCTTTCGCCATCCTCCTCTGCCTTCCCAGGCCACACGCAGGCAGCTGGATGGGAAGTGAAGCAGCCAGGACATGAACCAGTGTCCATATGGGATTGAGGCAACTTAAAGGGGGAGGATTAGCCAATCCAGCCATTGCACCTTTTTTAATTTTATTTTTGCACTTGTTTCTCCCAGTGCTCCCTGTGTAATCACCTCTGAGTATTTTCCCACCTTTCCTTGCCAGTCACTGTTTTTCGTTCAGAAAATGTTCATCCAGGTCCAGCTGTGTACTGAACATCTGAGATGCACCACACAGATGGACAAACAGTCGCAGACCAATGACTGCTTGATTATAATCCTGTTTTTGAGATGTTCCCTCTCTCTTGAGCCACTTGCTTTTTAGATCTTGAGGCCATGAGATAGCTGGAGCAAGTAGTAATTTTGGCCATTTGTAGAAGAGGAACCCAACTCCACACTAATGGAAACCTGGGTTTATATTAAAAACCAGAAAGAAAGCATGAACTAACATGTATTAAGTGCTTACTAGATGTTGGACAGTTGCTGGGCCTGCCAACACATATTATCTATTTTTTTTCTAATTTACAGTTATGCTGTTCTCCAGTTTAGAGAACCCTCAGGTTGCATAACTATAGATCAAGATGCTGGGAATTATGTCCAAATTTGTCTTTCCAGTGTGTTAGCCGGTTATCCAAGGTTATCCAATCTCACAGTCTTCATCTTACAACAAACAAGCCAAGCTCTAGGAAGTTACAAAAACGTCTCCAGAAAGAATAGCAAGTCATGATCAAACCAAAGACAGGAGACATTCAGCCAGTGGGATGCGGGCCCATTTATGGATTGACAATGAGGAGGCACTTTTGGGAATCAGCTGCCTCCCCCACTCCCCTCTCTTCCTGTTCCCTTTGTTAGAGGTCCAAATTCCCTCTTTCATCACATACACAAACCCCAAACCTTATCTCAACCACCTGAGTCATTTACAAGTGCCAAGAGTTGCAGAAAGCTACCTTTGATCCTATAACACTATCCTTTACTTAGGTGAAATAAGAAAGAACAGGAGGAACTCTCTTTTTATTGGCTTGTGCTAAGCAAATATGGGGATGTGAATACATTCATCTCAGATTTCATTTGTTTACTCATGGAAATTACCTGGGCATGTTATTTAAACCAAAAGTAATTTCTTCTGCTGAAAAGAAGGTAAATGAAACTGCACCTCTGACCTTTGATATTAAAATACATCTGCATTTCTTTGCATGAGGCAGAGCACAGGCAGGTTTTATCGATTCTGAAGAACCCTTCCATTTCCTCATTGCAAAGTTGCTTCAACTCTGAATCATGACACTGGAACAACGGCCTGAGGGATGACTTTCTCCAGGTGAGGTGGATTAGTGAAAAGGGAGAATGCCCAATGCTGGAAAGATGTTAGCAGAAAATACAAGGGAGTGTGTCACTTGAGAGCAACGTTACTAAACATGTAAGGAAAGGCAAGCAATTAACACAGTGAAGGTGCTGCTTCGAATGCCTGCTATCCATTTTTTGGGTTTTGAGAGTTTGCTCTACTCCTAAGTCTAACTGCTTACTGACGCACACCCTGGGAAGCAGTAGGTAGTGGTTCGTAGGTTGGACCCTGCCACTCATTTGGGAGCTCCAAATGGAGTTCTGGGCTGCCTGCTGGGGCTTAGCCTAGTCCTGGCTACTGTGGACATTCCAGGGAATGAACCAAAAGATGTGAGATCACTCTCTCTTTTCTCTCCCTTCTGTGTGTCTTCCTTTCAAACTAAAAGGGTTAGAAATAATATATGAGAATCCTGATTCTTCCATGGGTTTTTTTTTTCAGGGTTCAGGAACTGGATATATTTTTATGAAAGCAGCAGCCAGCCAGGTACTGCTCTGGATAGGAGGGGTCTACCAGTGACTGAAACATGATGTCCCTGCTCTTGTAGAGCCTGCCCACTAGAGGAAGACAGGCAGGCAATAAACCAGTGAACTGATACGTACACCATTTCTTCTACGGTCATACAAGCCATGAAGGAAAATAAAGTAGATTTAGGGGGAGAAATGCTGATGGGATGGAGTTTGATAAGGTGAACAGTCAAGACCTTTCTGAAAAGGTAACCTTCAGAGACCCCCCAAAAAGTGAGGGCGAGAACCCTGTGGTTTACCTGGCTGAGAAAACAGCATATGCCCATGTCCTGAGACAGGATTATGCCTGCATATGCAAGAGAAGGCAAAAAAGGCAAGTGGTAAGAGCAGACTAAGGGGTAGACAGTTATTAGGAGAGAGACTTTGTAGGGTTGGATAGGCCCTGGGAGAGATGGGAAGCCATGCAAGGTTTTGTTAACAAGATTGATCTACCAGAAGGACCATCCTGGCTGCTGTGTGGACAGTCTCATCTTTCATGCCAAGCAGTGAGGAAATGGGTCCCTAGGTAGAGAAGGGCAGGGAAGGTTGGGAAATTTGTTAGAAGAGGATAGCGTTCCGATCCAAGGATCTGGGAGAGGCTTCCTGGGCTAGGCCAAGGGATAAGTAGGAAGAGAGGACATAAGGGGAGGGGAGGAGAGAGCTGTTGGTGAAGGAGAGCACGCACAGGAAGCTTCTAGGCAGGCACTTGATGCTTCCTTGGGTAAAGCAAGAAAGGATTAAGAGATTGGAGAGCAGTCAGCTGGCCGGGAGGTGTGCTAAGGCATACTGTAAATATGTTAAACTCACATTTTCATGTTGAGAAATACAATAAGAGAGCAAGACACCACCTCCTTTTAAAAGAAAATCTGAAAGAATGAAGTGGGGGCAGCGTAAGGATTGGAACTTTGAACTGGAAACAGTACTGTTACATGGGGCATTGGTGACATAATTAGTGAATTTTTTTCCATTAAAAAAAGATTTATTTATTTTTATTGGAAAGACAGATTTACACAGAGGAGGAGAGACAGAGAGGAAGATCTTCCATCCGATGATTCACTCCCCAAGTGAGTGCAACGTTTGCAGCTGAGCCAGGAGCCAGGAGGCTCTTCCTGATCTCCCATGCAGGTGCAGGGTCTCAAAGCTTTGGGCCATTCTCGACTGCTTTCCCAGACCACAAGCAGGGAGCTGGATGGGAAGCAGGGCTGCTGGGATTAGAACCAGCACCCATATGGGATCCAGGCACGTTCAAGGTGAGAACTTTAGCTGCTAGGCTATCAGGCCAGGTCTGGGTTTCCATTATTAACCGACCAAAATGTCCATCTTTATGGAGTACAGTGGTTTTCCTCAGTGTGGGTATACAGTGTGTACTGTTACGATCTAGGTAATTGGAATATCCATCACCTCAGATACTCACCATTTCTTTATGTTAGGAACATTGAAAATCCTCTTTGTTATTTTGAAACAAAAAATTACTTGAATAATTTTTTCTTTTACAAGATTTATTTATTTTTATTGCAAAGTCTGAAGTACAGAGAAGAGGAGACAGAGAGGAAGATCTTCTGCCCGATGATTCACTCCCCAAGTGACCACAATGGCTGGTGTTGCGCCAATCCGAAGCCAGGAGCCAGGAACTTGTTTCCGGGTCTCCCACACAGGTGTAGGGTCCCAAGGTTTTGGACCATCCTCAACTTCCTTCCCAGGCCACAAGCAGGGAGCTGGATGGGAAGTAGAGCTGCCAGGACTAGAACCTGTGCCCATATGGGATCCTGGCGTGTTCAAGGTGAGGACTTTAGCCGCTAGGCCACTGCATCGGGCCCTACTTGATTCATTTTTATCATTAGGGAATGCAGGCTTAGGAATCCATTATCCCAAGACTTTTAGATGTAAAGTGTAACAAAAGAATACTATTTGTAGGGGAGTAAAAACTGAAGGCAAAATTAAAAGATGTTTTTAGCACTTGGAGCGGCATTGAAAGAGATACGGAGACTTAATGGAAGGAGACAGGAGGTGATGGAGGTGGTTAATGTAGGATGATTGGTCCTTTTCTGCTCTGACCCAGGGATGAGCAAGACAACTTGAACTTAGCCACAGTGGAGTTTATTCCCTGCAGCCTCTGTTGTCCTTGAGATGTGAAGAGAAAGTCAAAGTAGCACAACAGTGGCTTCATTGAAAGGAGCTTGTTTTTCAGGCATAATAAAAAATGTCAAGAGGTAGATGGTCCAAGGCTGGCGCAGGAGGTCTGCAATGTCACCCGTCCCAGATGCATAGACTCCTCCCCTGCCAGCCTTAATGTACGATTTTCTCTTCACAGGGACAAAAGGGTGCTGACATGCCAAATAGCACGTCTTCACTCAAAAAAAAAAAAAGAAAGAAAGAAAGAAAGAAAGGAAAAAAACAAAAAAGAAAAGGGGAAAAAAAGGCAGGAGGGTAAGGAAATTGCATGCCAAGGATCTTCTCTTTCTAAATCGGGAACACAATAGCTTCCCTGAAAGCTCCAACTCAGTAGGCTTCCCCTGACATCTCACTGTCCAGAACGAGGTCAGACCACAAGAGAACCTGGCTACCTTAATATTTTTAACCAGAAGAAAAAAAAAAAAAATGAACAACAGCCATTGAGAATACAATTATGTCTGCCTGCTACACTGAAAATAAGAATGAATAGGGGGGCTGTTATTGTGGCGCACGACGTTAAGCTACTGCCAGCGTCTCATAGGTGCCTCAATTCAAGGGTCAGATGCTCCACTTCTAACATGCCTGGTAAAGCAGTGGATGACGGCCTGAGGACTTGGGCCCCTGCTGTCCACACGGGTGATCTGGGTGGAGCTCCAGGCTCCTGGCTTCAGCCTGGCCCAACCCCACTGTAGTGGCCATTCAGGGAGGGTACCAGTGATGGGAGATGTCTCTTCTTGCTCTCCTTCTTTCTCTCTTTCCCTCTGTATCTCCCTTTCTTTGTGTAACTCTGCCTTTCAAATACATGCCTACATGCACACACACATCTTTTGCTCGAAAAAAGAGAATATGAAAGAATGAACTAGGGGTCAGTGTAAGGATATGGTTGGATGTGAAGAATGTAGTTACAATTAGCACCCATGGGTCATGGGATTTACAGATTCTAACTAGAAAAGTAGGAAAGTTCTTTACCCCAGTGGGCCTAATATGTTCCCATCTATCAGAGGATAAAGTTAAGCAGGCATCTCCAGGATAGTTATAGTTTTCATTTTAATTTTACAGCCTGTTATTCTAGCTTATGTAACATCCATTTCCGAAACAGCAGGGGCCAATGTCTGACTTTCTTGGAAGGATGAGAACCTGTCAGTGATTGTTTACTAAAGATAGCATTCTTTTTTTTTTTTTTTTTTTTTTTTTTTTTTTTTAGATTTATTTTATTTTCATTACAAAGTCAGATATACTGAGAGGAGGAGAGATAGAGAGGAAGTGGAGCTGCCGGGATTAGAACCAGCGGCCATATGGGATCAAGGCAAGGACCTTAGCCGCCAGACCACGCTGCCAAGCCCTAAAGATAGCATTCTTGACGTTCAGACTAACTTAGGAGTTCAGGGAGCTGCTGCCTGTAGGCATGTATGACACAGCTCTTTAGTGTAACAAATCAAGGTGTTTTTTTCAGCATTAAAACACACTTGGGAATAGTTCTCTTATACAGGCATCTAGAAGTAGAACTGCAGGGTGGAAGCCCATGGAATTGAAAAATTAACAGAGCCTATCAAATTATTCTTGCTAAATGCTGTACTATTTCCATTCCCACTCGCGATGTACTGGACAGCCAAGCTCCCTAGCACAAAGTAGGGATGGCAGAAAGATGGCATGGTGGTAGAGTGCGTCAGGTTACCACTTGATTTCCTCTGCTTCCCTCCTGGCTTCCTGCTAATGCACTGGCAAGGCTAGCAGATGCTGAGTCAATTTCCTGGGTCCTTACCACCCACACAGGAAACCGAGATGGACTTCCTGGGTCCTGGCTTTGAGCTGTCCCACACTGGTTATTGCAGGCAGCAGGGGGAGCGAACCAGCAAACAGAAGATCTCGCTCTCCATCTCTGCCTCTCCCTCCCTGCCATCCATTTAAACAGATGAACAGATGATTGAATCTTTTAAAAAGATTTATATGAAAGGTAGAATGACAGAAAGGGAGAGGGAGTTGGGGGGGGAGAGAGAGAGAGAGAGAGAGAGAGAGAGAGAAAAGAAGAAGGAGGAGGAGGAGTTGTTGTTGTTGGGAAGGGGGCGAAAAACAAGACATAAACAGGTCTTACTTGTACTGGTTTACTTCCCAAGTGGTTGCCAAAGTCAGTATACCAGGACAATTGTAGAAGCCAAGAGCCAGAAACTCCATTCAGGTCCCCAAGTGGGTGGCACTGGCCGAAACACTTGAGTTATCATCCCTGCCTTCCCAAATATCTTAGCAGGAAGCTGAATTGGAAAGAATTGAAGTGAGGCAACTAGGACTTGAATCAATACTGTGATACTGTGATATGAGATGCTGGAATTCAAAACCACATGGTAACTTGCTGTACTCTAGCACTAGTCCTCAATACATTGTTAAATGACAAGGGAAGGATATGTAACCAAGAAGAGACAAATAGCGGTATGAAATTTTCTGTTCTTTTTTGGATACTGTCAGTTGCCTTCTGCGATCGTTATTTTATGTGTTTCTCTGGGCTGCCCCTTGAAGTAGAAAGTATTGTCATGCCCAATCTAGAGATGAAGAAACTAAGGTTAGCATATCCAAGACTGCACGCTGAATTCTTGGCAGAAACGAGAATGGAGCCTAGGTTTGTCTGACACACGTCTATCCTCTTAAAGCCTGCACTCTGCTGCCATGCTTTATTCCCGCTGGGTCTTTAAAGCCCAAGGAGAAACACAAAGAACATTTTTCACCCTCTCTCGCATCTGCTCTAAACCCTAACAGAAACCCTAACTCTGCAGCTGTCAGTGTCGGGTAGAGAACAACGTTGCTGAGAGCAAGTTTGGGGCACCCCAAAGCCACAGAGCTCTGCTACTACTAACAGACCCTCACAGAGGCAGAAAGAAGCTGCGTTTCAGGTTTTTCAGCAGTGTGATCCACATGTGAACAAAGGGAAATTATTTTTACCTTTCTTCCCTTCACTAAGCAAGGGATCAATTGTGCCTTCCATTTGTGCATTTGGAAGAAAAATCTCAGGTTTCTGTTGCTCTTTGCCATGACCCCAAGATGAGGTTTCCACAGGCTCCAATCTCTGTCTATTTGCTTCTCCTCGCATCCACGCCCAGTTACACAGTGGGGTGCTGAACCTCACTGCAGGAGGGGAAAAGGAACCATAGGATGGAATGAGCTGTATACAGCCTATAGCTTTTGTTGTAAAGACTGTAGGAAGTGTTAGTTGGGGACTAACTCAAGATAGAAGTGGTCAGAGAAGCTTCAGAGTCTCATCCAGGCTTGGACCTGGTTAAGCGACAAAGAAACATGGGTAAGGCTGTAGTCACAACAGGTGACAGCGTATCCCCAAGAGTCCATGTGTGATGCTAAGGATTGGATGTGGAACCTGTCTTCCCAGAGGTGCATCATGCAGAAAAAATATTTAAAGACACATAATTGAAGCTAGTCTTTTCTTATAATGATAGATTTATTTATTTGAAAGGCAGATTTACAGAGAGAAACAGACAGACCAAAACAGCGAGACACAGAAATCTCCTGTCTACTGGTTCACTCCCCAGATGGCAACAATGAGTGGTGGTATTCTGGGTGAGTATAACATGAGGACTTTAGCCTCTAGGCTACCACACTGGCCCCATAAAAACAGTTTTCTATATTAAAAATATCATTATTGATTTTTTTGGTTTGGGTTTTTTCAGACTCCTCTTTTAAAAATGCGAATCGTCCTGTAAAAATTAATGTTTTGACATTTTTTAATGAAAATATTTTTAGATCCTTCCCACGCTGAGACTGTGTTAAGAGCAACATGGAACTATCAGGTTCAGACCTTTGAATTTTTGTCCTGAAGTAACTGGGATAATGATTTTAATTTAATCTTTTTTAAAAGCTTGTGTGGACAAGTTAACGAACAACGAATATTTGGAAGCAAGCTGTTGGAGTCATGGTGTTGCAGGTTAAGCAGCTGCTTACAATGCTGGCCTCCCTGGATGCTCTTCTTCCCATTCGGCTTCCTCCACCCATCTGGGAGAGCAGTGGATAGTGGCTTTGAGGACTTGGTCCCTTGCCAGGACCAAGGGAAGACCAGGATGGAGTTCATAGCCACTCTTTTCAGCCTGGCATAGCCCTGGCTGTTGTGGCCATTGGGAAATAGCCAGCAAGTAGAAAACCACTTTCTGTCTCTGTAGTTCTTTCAAGTAAATCTTTAAGTAAAACTATAATAAATCTTTAAATTATTTGGGAGGAGCCAAAGAGAAAAGGCTGATTGGCCATGAAAAACCAACACTCCAGCTAAAAGACGGAATGTAGGGGTGTACACAATGAAAATTCAGTATCATTCTGAAATGCCACAAACATTAAGATCCAAAGATTTGTGTCATGTATAAAACATGCCAGCATATATGTCACATAAAATTTATCACTGGAAGCATTTTTAAATGTTCAGTGGCTTAAGCACATTCATATGTGCTGTGCAACCATTTAAACGTTACAGCATTTATGATGGTCCTGTGATAGCATTTGCTAATGCCTGCTCTCTCTAAGGCTACTGGTTTTTCTGGCTTGAACAAGAAGAGTCAAGAGTAGACATTGCTGTCTGGTGAGTAGAAGTTGCATGGAGGAAGATTTCAGCTCACCCTAGGAAAGAACTTTCTATGTTTAGATCTGACCAGCAGCGGAATGGGAGGCCTGTGAGCTCCCTTTGAAGGTGAAGAGGTTCAAGCAGGGGTCCTTGGACCATCTGTTGGGTGTGTGTTGGAAGGGATTCCTGTCCTGGGTGGGAAATGGGCCTCTGGGCTTCCTTCCAACTATGAGTTCCTGTTGTTGAACACGCATAGAGATTGCTGCACACTCTAATGTCACATGAGCTAGCGGGAGTTCAAGGACGCTGCATTTGGGCTTTAAAATAGTCACACTTGAAACCACTCATGGAGAGAGCATATAGCCTTTCTTGGAATTCTATCTGCTATTTTTGTCTAAACGTTGGGGAAATAACTAAAAGTAGGATCTTCTGCTTTAGTTCCAGCCAACTCACATAGCAGCCAGAAGGTACTGGGCAGTTTTCAAGGGGCTCTGTTGAGTTTGGGCTCTCCCCTCTCCAGTGCATTCCCCACATTGCGGATGCAAATCTGACCGGCAACCTGTTTCTTTTTTTATGATTCTTTCCATATACCCTTTCAATGTTAAAGTAAAATGCGTATTTCCAAGCATGACCTCCAAGACCACCCTGATCCTCTCTTGAGATTTTCTCTTGCCATTACCTTGCTCTAACTCAGTTGCGTTCAGCACTCCAGTCCTTTTGTGTCTGGTTACCACCTCTACAGGCTTCAAGACTCAATCTAGGTGTGGCCATTAGAGGAAAATGTTCTTGCCCCGTGGCTTAACCAGAGTGTGACACCCTGGTCATCTGCGGCCATGACCACAGGCATCCAAGAGCTTCTAATGAACTTTCAAGTCCCTATCTCCATTCACACATCATAATTAAAAAAATCAGAAGACTAAATAATTATGTTAGGCTGGGGGAACTCTTTTGTATATAGGCATAAAACACAGCTGTCACTTTAGGAAACCTATTATAATCTTATAACATTTTTTGAATTGAAAGGATTTTTAAAGTTATTAACAAAGAAACTAAACACAAATGTACACAAGGACAATTTACAATTTACAACATATCTTGTATAGAGAGTCCCTGCACAACAATAAGAAAGCAAACACAGAGGGGCAGGTGTTTGACCTGGCAGTTAAGACACCCGTGCCCCATGTTAGAGTGCACGGATTTGATTCACGTTTCTGGCTCCTGATTCCAGCTTCCTACCAACACTGACTCAGAAAGGCAAGAGCAATTGACTGTTGAAGTAACTGAGTTCTGGTCACTCACAAGAGAAACCTGGGTTGGTTTCCCAGCTCCTGCTTTTGACCTGGCCTGGCTGCTATTGCTAGGGCATTTGAGGAGTAAGCCAACACAAAGGAGTTCTCTCTTGTCCTCTCTGTCACTCAAATATGTTTTTAAAAATTGAAAAGAATCTTCTTAAAAAGACCTAAAACTCGGCTATGCATATAAGCAGCAAGTAAAAAGTAGCCAGTCTCCTAAAACAAGTAAAAAGATAGGCCTTACTCATAAATGGTGTTAGTAGTAAGAGACCTATTGATTCATATATGAAAGGTAGTTTTACAGAGAGGAGAGACAGAGAGAAATTAAGATCTTCCATCCATTGGCTCCCTCTACAGTTGGCCTCAATGACTGGAGCTGAGCCAATCCAAAGTCAGGAGGCAGGAGATTCTTCTGGGTCTCCCTTGTGGGTGGACAGGACACTCTTTGCTGCTTTCCCAGTCTGTAAGCAGGGAGCTGGATCAGCAGTGGAGCAGCCAGGACACCTTGCACACATAGGGGATGCCAATGCTACAGGTGGAGGAGGAGCGTGATTATGCCACTATGCAGACCCTTGTAAAATGTTATTTTGAAAACTTACAAAACTATAGCCAATTGAAATTGTTATGCAATGAACTGGAGAAACCCAAAATAAATTCATCTTTGCCATTTGCTTAGACTTACATGTTAAAAATGTATTAATATTTTTTCACATTTTCTTCTCTCAACTTTCTTAGAGTCATTTGTTTCTTGTTTTTTAAGATTTATTTCCTTATTTAAAATCAAAGTTACAGAGAGAAAAGGAGAGACAGAGAGCAAATTCACTGATAGATCAAGGACTTGACAAGCTTCCAAAGGTGAAAAGATGTTTCTTATCCCTTTTAAAGTAAATTCCAGGAAAACTTCACACCTGTTAGGTATCACTAAAAAAATATTATTGACAAGGATGTGAAGAGACTGGAATGCTCAAACATAGTTAGCAGGAATGTGAAGTGGGGAAGCCACGATGGAAAGTAGCATGGAGATGGCTCAAAAAAGTAAATATAGTAACTGGCACCCAGGCAGAGAATTGAGCAGCTGCTGGGGAAGCTGGCATCCCATATGAGCAGGCTAGTCTGGGTTCTTTTTTTAAATTTATTTATTTTTATTGGAAAGGCAGATTTACACAGAGGAGGAGACAGAGAGGAAGATCTTCCATCTGATGGTTCACTCCCCAAGTGACTGCAGCAGCCAGAACTGAGCTGATCCAAAGCCAGGAGCCAGAAGCTTCCTCCAGGTCTCCCACACAGGTGCAGGGTCCCAAGGTTTTGGGCTGTCCTCGATTGCTTTCCCAGGCCACAAGCAGGGAGCTGGATAGAAAGTGGGCACATGAACTGGTGCCCATATGGGATCGTGGCACATGCAAGGTGAGGACTTAAGCCTATTAGGTTTCTGTGCCGGGCCTGGTTGTTCTGGTTCTAATTCAAGTGTCTGCTAACACAAATAGTTCAAGTACTTGGGCCATTGCCCCTCATATGGGAGAACAGGATGGAAATCCTGGCTGTTGACTTTGGCCTGGCCCACAGCTGAGTATTGTGGGCTTTCAGGGAGTGAATAAACCGATGAAGGAGTTCTCTCCTGGCCCCTGGTTCCTGGCTTCTGTTTGGCTCTTTCCTGGCCCTTGTGGTCATTTGGAGAGTGAAACTGCAAGTGCAAGCTCTCTCTTTTTCTGTGTAACTCTACTTTTCAAATAAGAAACAAACAAACCTTTCTTGCAAGATTGGTCTGCTATCAACCATTTTCTCATTTTAAATAACATTGGCGTGCCTTCTGAATTCTCAACTTTAAAAGAAGGATTTTGCCAGGGTTAACTAATTTTTTTCTTTCAACCTTTGAAATGTTGATCCACTGAATCTTACTGCTTTTTTTTAAAGATTTATTTATTTTTATTGCAGAGTCAGATATACAGAGAGGAGGAGAGACAGAGAGGAAGATCTTCTGTCTGATGGTCCACTCCCCAAGTGGACGCAGTGGCAGGGCTGAGCCAATCCGAAGCCAGGAGCCCAGATCCTCTTCTGAGTCTCCCACGCAGGTGTAGGGGTCCCAGTGCTTTGGGCTGTCCTCAACTGCTTTCCCAGGCCACAAGCAGGGAGATGGATGGGAAGTGGTGCTGCCAGGATTAGAACCGGCGTCCTTATGGGATCTTGGCGTGTTCAAGGTGAGGACTTTGGCAGCTAGGCCATGGCACCGGGCCCTGAATCTTACTTTCATGACTTTTGATGATTTCTCAACGGATAACATGTTGTTTTCAGTTTGCTTAGATACGATTGTCTTATCCTCTTCAGCTTCAAGATCTTCCCCCACCTTCGCTTTTCATGGGGTTGGGTTTGCTTTTCCTTGTTGCTTTCCTTTGTGGTATTTTCTGGGATTCTTGGATTCTTTTAGTTTATTGATCCCAGCTCATTTATGATAATTGTGTAACATTATCCTATGTATAGTCGAGGTTGTAAAAAAAAATCCACCCTCCTTTTTCCTCTGGTCTTTAGATGGGGCAGTTTTTATTAATCTATTTTCAAATCTATGGGTCCTTTCTGTAGGAGGACATTGTGACCGTAGAAGGTCAGTGAGCACAGGATTACAGTTGGTTGGATATTTGGAGGAGAATAACCAAATGGCTACCGTTTGTATACCTTATTGGATATCATTTGCATAAGAACAGTTGAGTGGAGAGTATGTATATGAGAACACCTGGTGGAATATACAAGACAAAAGAGTTCCAAACAAAAGCATTGATGGTTTTGTTGATGAGCTCAATACTTCCTCCCTTATCCTGTATGGCCCTCAGTGTATAAAGTTTGATGCCACTAATAAACTACGGCTATTGATCATCAGTCAGTAGTCCAAGCGTGTTATTATC
Source organism: Ochotona princeps (assembly GCF_030435755.1). Lineage (NCBI taxonomy): Eukaryota > Metazoa > Chordata > Mammalia > Lagomorpha > Ochotonidae > Ochotona > Ochotona princeps. The sequence continues at coordinate 21,081,509 of NC_080857.1, forward strand.
AGCTCCGTGCACCAAGTCCATCGCTGTGGGACAGCGACACTTTCTTCTGTGAACACAATTTGTGTGTAATTCTAACAAGTAAAATTCTCTTCATTTAAAAATGTTCCATTTGGGGCCCAGCAGCGTGGCCTAGTGGCTAAAGTCCTTGCCTTGAAAGCCCCGGGCATCCCATATGAGCGCCGGTTCTAATCCAGGCAGCTCCACTTCCCGTCCAGCTCCCTGCCTGTGGCCTGGGAAAGCAGTTGAGGACGGCCCAAAACACTGGGACCCTTCACCCGCATGGGAGACTCAGAAGAGGTTCCTGGCTCCTGGCTTCGGATCGGCGCGGCATCGGCCGTTGCGGTCACATGGGGAGTGAATCATCGGATGGAAGATCTTCCTCTCTGTTTTTCCTCCTCTCTATATATCTGACTTTGTAATAAAAATAAACAAATCTTTTAAAAAATGTTCCATTTGGTTCATTTATATGATTTTTTTTGGACACTCCTTTTTGTTCATTTATTACGACTATTTTGAGAGTTTGATGGCTGCTTCAAAGAATGTTCTACCAGTTATAAGATCTAGTTCATAGTTGGTACTTTTAAATTGCCTTTGCTTTTGACAATAGGTGACATTTCCTTGTCTCTGATCCTCAATTTTACTATATGCATGTTCCAGTATTTGAATTGCTTGCAGGTATGGCGGAGGGAATTTAGATAAGGAAGTCATTCTTACAAGAGCATTTTTAATTTTAATAAGTAAGTCATTCATAATTCCTTCAACATCAATATTAACATATAAATGTTTCTAATTGTTCTATTCTACTTTCAATTAAGAATCTTATTTTCACTAGCCTTTACGGGCCTCCTCTTCATCTTGTTATTATTGCTCAGTTGCTTAGTTTTAACTTTCGTGAAGCAGCAATAGTTGTTCATTATCTTTTTGAAGATTTATTTATTTTTATTGGAAAGGCAGATTTACAGAGAGGAGACACAGAGGGAAAGATCTTCCAGTTACTCTCCAGGTAGCTCTGTAAACACTACTATTGAATGTAATCTAAATATACTGCTTAGTGGAAGAATTTTTTTTAAGGTGGTTTTAGGGCCTGGTGCAATAGTCTAGCAGCTAAAGTCCTCACCTTGTACACACTGGGAGCCCATATGGATGCTGGTTCTAATTCCGGCAGTCCTGCTTCTGCTTCCCATCCAGCTCCCTAATTGTGGCCTGGGAAAGCAGTCAAGGACGGTCCAGGGCCTTGGGACCCTGCACCCATGTGTGAGACCTGGAATTTGGATTTGGCGTTTGGATTTGGATTGGCTCAGCTCCAGCTGTTGCAGACATTTGGGAGCGAACCATCGGATGGAAGATCGTCCTCTTTGTCTCTCCTCTCTGTATATCTGCCTTTGCAATCAATCAATCAATCAATCAATAAATAAAGTTTAATAATGAAAAGTTGCTACTAGTGGTCTCCAGAGTGTGGTATATGAAGCATTCTGATGAAGTGTGTAATTTAAGCATTTTAATTTCTATTTGTAGTTATTTTAAATTGTAATGTGTGCATTAGTCCAATATACATGTATCAAAAATTATCAATAAATATATTTTTAACTGGTAGGGTATGTTATCCATAAAGATTGAGTCTAGTGATTTTTTTTTAAAGTACACATATATCCATATGTGTGTGTATGAAGATACTTATCTCATGTGGGGTAGAAGAGAGATTAGTTAGGGTGGCTGCCTCTAAGAAGGAAAGGTGCCTGGCTGGGAGCAGAGAGGAAGAGGAGACCCACTGGATTCTCTATTGTCTTTTGTACTCGTACATATTCAAATGAGGTCCTACTACTTAAGCTCTCTCCAAGATTTCTTTGGAGTTGGGAAAATTCATATTGTAAGAACAAAGCCTACCTGTGGGTATGTTCCATGGTCTCTGGAAAAATCTGTCGCTGCTCCAGCTGTGGCCCGGGAGTTGCAGGCTAGGACTCACTCCAGTGCCTCAGGTTAGAAACGCAGACCAGCCCAACTCCAGACCTGCTGGTGGAGAATACCATGTTAGCAAGATCCCTGTGTGCGTTTCTTTGTGTCTTTTTTTAAAAATTATTTTTATTTTTGATGATTTTCACATAGTTGATTAGAGTCAAGGGCTACAGGAAGGTGGGTGAGATCACTACTTCTACATTCTCTTTTTTTCCTTCCTGTATCTGGGGGGAAGGCAGGAGATAAGGGGAGAAGCCCCACCCAGCCTCCCAACCATCCTAAGGTCCTTGCTGTGGGCATGCTCTGAGGGTCCTGCTCAAGAGGTGTCGATAGTTCAGCAATTCTGAATTACTGCCAATCTCACCAGAAACACAGTTCTAAATACCATCATGCTCCTCATCACAGTGTAATGACGTTTCATTTTTCCCCTTTGACAGTGGGGGGGGGGGGGGTTCATTAAAACACTTTTTTTAAACGGTAGCTCCTGAATCTGCATATTGATGGGTACAGACTGGGTGTTCAATAAATGCTTAGGGAATGAGTAAAGTGGGGCTAATGACACACTTGAGAGCCTGTTTACTCCCCTGAGAGCCTCTGCCTGAGGCTGGTGGGCCGCTTTACTCCTAGGTTTGCATTACCTCCGGGTAATGACAGGAATATCCCATCTGGGACCCATCAGCACTCTCATCTCAACCACCTAGCAGAAGAAGCTTTTTTCATCTTCTGATAGAGCTGTTAACTTGGCAATTAAGGAAAGGTATCTTTTTTTTTTTTAACAGGAAACAGAGAGCTGTTTATTTGGTGGCTTAGGTTAGGTTAGGACAATTAGACACATCTCAGAGAGTCCTTAAGAACAAGGCCAATGCAATAGATGAGATGACACGACAGCTACTGCAACCTGATTGGAAAAGAGGAGTGGGATGGAAGGAGATCTATAATTTGCAGGCGCAGATTGAGAAAGGGGAGAAAGATGGCAAGAGAACCAAAGAGTGGAGATGAGAGAAAGGATGCTTCCATCAGCATCGATACCATGCACAGAGCAGGAAATGCGTATGGTATTTCTTTAACATTGCATTTTCTAATATTGTATTTTTTATATGTAAAAACTGTGTTGTAGGCACATTGGAGCCTGGGTCCACTGCACACTAACTCTAATGGAGGTCTTTTATCAGAGGCTCAGAAAATTCCCAGCAGAGACTTGCTTGGAGGTCTGACAGCAGTAGACTTTGAATCGACATCAAAGGTGGCCTTGACAGAGGCGTAGCCCCAGGCTGAGGTGTAGTGGTCTTGGTAGCAGTCATTAGCTGCAGCGTCTTGGTGCCTAAATGGCGCCTGTGGCACTGGAAGCAAGGATGAGGCACACCAGCACAGAGCCCCAGCAGTCTGCCATCTTGCCAGGCAGGGTGTACAGCTATGCTGATTTATCTCGCATGGTAACTTCTCCATGTGGGCACAGCAGAGAGGTTGGCCAGGATTGTGGCACCCCTGTTAATGGCACTCTCTTTAAGGCACCTAACACCCAGGCTAACATGCCAGTGTAGTCACCCATGGCAAAAAATGCCTTGAACCTGGTTTGCTGGCCAGCAAGGGTCTGCTTTTGCACCTGCTTAATCTTCAAAATCTTATTCTTGAGGGAAATCCCCAGGAAAAAGTCAGACTCTTGGGTGGGCAAGGAGAAGAGACAGGTCTCTTCCTGGGACTTGATTCTCAAGTCCTTGGCCAGGCACCCCAGCTAGGTAACAAACAGTAAGTCACTCCTTGCCTGTGTCCTTTGCTGTGTGAGCTCCCATGGTCTTGGCCCCAGCTGCAACTATGAGATCCAGGAATGCAAGAACCCCCTGCCACACCAGCGTCATCTACCCACTTGGTCTTTCCTTGGAGAGGACTCGAGAAGGAAAAGTACAGTCTCATCTAAATGAGATGAGAAACAATGGCTGGCAGATGTCCATTGGGAGTCAGTGCAGACGCGTTAGCCTGGATTCACTCCACATGCTGTCCAAAGCTCACACATCAGCCACACGTTTCCTCATCCCTATGGATGTGCCCCAACTCGGTCACTGAATGTTCACCCTCTGCTGTCTGGATCGCTGTTCACAATGCCCTCTTGGCCTAGACTGCCACTTTGTATGATCTTCTCTAAAAATCCTCCCGATCCTTCCAGGCTGCTCGCAAACACCTTTTCTGTGGATGCTGATTCCTTCAGTGGACACCCAGTTGTCCTGTATGCATAAAGTCCTTTTCTTGGGTGACGTTCATCTTCAGTTCTCATTCCTTGTGCGCCTATCTCCACTTGTCCGGTTATGAATGCCATTCACCTTTCTGCCACCCTGTTTCCTGGAACAAAACCCAACACGATGGACAAAATCATTAGACACCCATTGGCCACTGCAGCTAACGTGCAGTTTTTGACTATATAAACTGATTTTTGTCCTATGGGAGTGACTTAATTCTTAAAAAAAAAACCAAACCCTATCTTCCACTGTAGTTTAAAACTTTGAAGTCATTCTTTGTCAGGCAAATCAGCTTCCTCTCCCATTGCGAGTCTTCACTGGATCACATCTTGGTCCCAAGGACAGCTAGTTCCTCCTCTGTCTCCCGCTGCCAATAGCTCATCTTCCCACAGCATTGAAACTGAAATACTAACAGATCAGCCTGCTTTCATCTGCCATTGTAATCATTCATCGGGGGCCTAGGAGCTTGATGGCAAGTCATAATTTGTAATTTTCTGGGACATGAATTTATAAAAGCTGCCTGGAGTACAAGAGTGAGTCATTTGCCAGAGAGGGTGCCTTGGTGATCGCCCACCACATCCGAGCATGGCGTTGGTTGTCGGTGGTTCTCTTTAGAATCTCGGTGACATGGGGGAAATCTAAAAGTCATGCAATGGTCACTGACCTTTGGTAAGTTTGGCCCATGGTTGACTTGTATCATATTTGGAAAGATGCATTGGTTAACAACATTTTAGGGTATATTTTCCAAATCCATAGTTTTCCTTGGGGTTTCTTCTTTGTGTTTTGACAATCCAATCATGTCCTATGCCCACCATTACAGTAGGGTACGGTGTACATTCAGTGCTCTGTGAACACTCTGTGTTCTTCTATTCATCCTATTTTTCTGCACGAGGGCCCATAACAATCATTGGTCTTTTTATTGTCTCAGTAGTTTGGGATTCAAAGGTATGTAGGTATTTAAATTTGGTTTCTTGTACCTAGCAATATGCATTCAGGGTTTCTCCGTGTCTTTCTGTGGTTGAAAAATTCATTTTTTTTGGTAAGATTTATTTTTACTTGAAAGTCACAAAGAGAGATTGATCTTTTATCTACTGAATCACTTCCCAAATGATCGTGACTGCCAGAGCTGAGCTGAATCTAAGGCAGGAACCAGGAGCTTCCTCAGGGTCTCCCACGTAGGTGCAGTGGCCTAAGCACTTGAACTACCTGTTGCTGCCATGCCAAGCCACAAACGGACAGGAACTGGAGAAGACAAACAACTAGGACTTGAATTGGCTCCAATACGGGAGGCGAGCTGCAGGTGCAGAATCAGTGTACTATCCCACAATACCGGCCCCAACTCATTTAATTATTGAAAAACATTGCCTCCTATACATGTATCACTGTTTATCATTAACCTACTGAAGGAGATCTTGGTGGCTTCAAGTCTGTGGCAATGAAGAATAATGCTGTGGGGGTAGTCATTGGTACAGTCCTTAAGACACAAACAACTGATATTGAAGAGCCTGAGCTCAAATCTTGGCTTGGCTCCTAATTCCATCTTCCTGCCAATGCACAGCCTTGGAGGGAGCAAGTAACGGCTCAAGTAGTTGAGATCTGAATTGAGTTCTGGCTTCTGGGTTCAGCCTTGCCCAACCCGAGTCATTGCAGGCATTTGAGAAGTAAACTAGCAGAAGGGAGCCTGTCTGTCTGTCTGTCTGTCTGTCTCTCTCTCTCTCTCTCTCTGCTTTTCAGATAATTAAAAAAATATTTTAAAAATTATTTCTATTTAAAAAATATTACCGGGCCCAGAGCGTTGGCCTAGCAGCTGAAGTCCTTGCCTTGCATGCACCGGGATCCCATATGGGTGCCGGTTCTAATTCTGGTGGCCCCACTTCCCATCCAGCTCCCGGCTTGTGAGCTGGGAAAGCACTTGAGGACGGCCCAAAACCTTGGAACTCTGCACCTGCGTGGGAGACTTTGAAGAAGTTTCTGGCTCCTGGCTTCAGATCGGCACAGCACCGGCCATTGCAGTCACTTGAGGAATGAATCATTGGACAGATGATCTTCCTCTCTGTCTCTCCTCCTCTCTGTATATCTAATTTTGCGATTTAAAAAAAATCTTAAAAAAATTACCAACATTTGTGTACAAATCTTTGTATTAACATACATCTTCAACTTGATTTGGAAAAACACATTTACTTTCCTTTTGGGATCATATGGTAAATGGTAAAAAGTCTCATTAATGGGGCTTATATAGTGGCTTAGTGGGTCAAACTGCCATCTGTAAGCTCAGCATCCCATATGTGTACCTGTTCTTGTCCCAGCTGCTCCACTTCCAATCCAGCTCCCAGATTGTGCACCTGCAAAAACTGTGGAAGATGACCCAAGTGTTCAAGTCCCTGACACCCATTTGGGAGACCTGGATGAATTCCTGTCTCCTTGCTTCAGCCTAGCCTAGCTTGTGGACCTGGTGACCATTTGGAGAATCAACCAGTGACTGGAAGATCTCCCTGGCTCTCTCTGCGAGTCTACCTTTCAAACAAATATAGAGATGCATTTTGAAAAAAGGCTTTCACTGGGCCTGGCGCGGTAACTTACTGGCTGAAGTCTACACTTGCATGTGCCGGGAACCCATATGGGCACCTGCACGTGTCCCTACTGCTCTACTTCTCATCCAACTCCCTGCCTGTGGCCTGAGAAAGCAGTCCAGGACAGCCCAGAGCTTGGGACCCTGCACCCGTGTGGGAGACCTGGAAGAGGCTCCTGGTTACTGGCTCCTGGCTTTGGATCAGCTCAGCTCCGGCCATTGCAGCCACTTGGGGAGTGAATCAGCAGATGGAAGATCTTCCTCTCTGTATCTGCTTCTCTCTGTACAACCTGCCTTCCCAAAAAAATCAATAAAGAAATATTTTTAGAACAGGGAGAGAAAGTAGTTAAGTAGTTGTCAACTTGGCTTTCAGATATAATTGTTTCATTTTGCATTGCTACTGGAAATGGGAGAGTTCTTATTCCTCATTGCCAACAGAATTTAATATTGTCAAAGCTTTGGAATTTACCTAAATTTTTTAGATTTATTTATTTCTTTGAAAGGTAAAATTACAAAAAGAAGGGAGACAGAAGAGAACTGCCATTTGCTAGCTCATTCCCCAGGACTGTACCAAGCAGGAGCCAGGAGATGGAGCTGAGTCTCCCACCTGGGTGTAGGGGTCCAGGTGGTTGGACCTGTCCTCAGGACATTAGAAGGGAGCTGGATCAGAACCGGAGCAGCCAGGACTGATGCCCACTTGCAGGTAGCAGCATGACCTGCTTTGCCACAATGTTTGCTCCTGAAATTCAAGTAAATGTTCATGGGTGTTTCATGATCACTTTAATTTGTCATTCCCTTTTTGAGCATTTTTTCTTTTCTTTTTTTTTTTTTTTTAAAGATTTATTTATTTTATTACAAAGTCAGATATACAGAGAGGAGGAGAGACAGAGAGGAAGATCTTCCGTCCGATGATTCACTCCCCAAGTGAGCCGCAACAGGCCGGTGCACGCCGATCCGAAGCTGGGAACCTGGAACCTCCTCCAGGTCTCCCACGCGGGTGCAGTGTCCCAATGCATTGGGCCGTCCTCGACTGCTTTCCCAGGCCACAAGCAGGGAGCTGGATGGGAAGTGGGGCTGCCGGGATTAGAACCGGTGCCCATATGGGATCCCGGGGCTTTCAAGGCGAGGACTTTAGCCGCTAGGCCACGCCGCCGGGCCCTGAGCATTTTTTCTTACACTTACGTGCCACAGGTGTATATTTCCTAGAGAGGTGTCTGTACAAATATTTTATCCATTTTAAAAATCAAGAATGTTGAGCTATTTTTTTAAAGATTTATTTATTTTTGTTGGAAAGGCAGATATACAAAGAGGAAGAGAGACAGAAAAGAAGACCTTCCACCTGATGGTTTACCCCCCAAGCGGCTGCAACAGTTGCAGCTGATCCAGTCTGAAGTCAGGAGCCAGGAGCTTGTTCCGGGTCTCCCACACGGGTGCAGGATCCCAAAGTCTTGGGCCATCTTCGACTGCTTTCCCAGGCAACAGGCAGGGAGCTGGATGGGAGGTGGAGCAGCCAGAATACAAACAGGCGCCCATTTGGGATCTTGACGCATGCAAGGTGAAGATTTAGCCACTAGGCAATTGTGCCAGTCCCTAGTTCTTTGTTTTACATTACAAGTCCTTTATCAGCCATATATATAGTGAAAATACTTGGGAATTTTTAAAGACACCCAAATATCCCCTTGTGAATGTCAACAATCTGCTAAATAGGCAGCCTGCATCTATTACCACCTCAACCATAGCTCCCCCATCCTGACCTCTGGTCCACTCGGTGCTCCCTGTCCTTGGTCTTCAGAGCTTTGGCGTTTAGTCTTGAGCCCCTCCATGCCTTCCCCTGTCCTGCTCATTGCCATTTTGTGCCACACATATCACTCTTCCTCAAACATCATAGAAGACATCTGGGTGTCAAGGAATCCACAGCTGGTTAGATAATGCTCTAGATCCACTGCAATTATTCTAGTACATTTTTGTGCTCTGTTTCAGCTGTATTATGGGTAAACAGACTGTGCTGAGCTGACCTCAAAATCACATCGTGACCATGAGAGTGCATGCCGGACCTGCAAACAAACACCTCAAGATGGATGCAAGCCAACATCTCCCTGAGGCCACCTGCATCCCAGGAAAGGAAAGGAGGGCCTCTGACAGTGGCAGCGGCTCCAGTGCTTGGTGCCAGGTGGGCTGAAGCAGGAGTTTGTGTGTAGAGTTGCACGCACACATGTGTGTTCACGCATGTGCATGACCACTGGCTGTTGGAAGGTGGAGGCAGAGGAAAGACAGCATTTTTACAGATGCCCAGCTCTCAGACTGGAACAGTTGGCTTCTAAGAACTTGGGCCCTTGAGGCTTTTTGGTGTTACATATCCTTTCTTCTGCAGAGCTGGGTACTAGCACCTGCAGGGAGCCCACCAGCTTGAAGATTCTCCTGTTGAATTTCACAGTGTCGCCTAGTTCTCAGGGCAGCAACGCCAGGCGTACAGCAAATTGCCAAAGCTCCAAGGCTGTTGGTGTCAACCTGGAAAGCTTTCGAAGCCCAGTAGTTCTGGGGCCTGACCGCAGAAACAGAATCAGCTTTTGCAGGGAGGAGCCAAGGAAGTCAGTGCCCTCCTCCGTTGCAGCTTCCTCCCCATCCCCCTCCCCGCCCCATCCAGCAGGGGAGTGGAATGTGAAAAGTGGGTTGAGAGCTGCTTCTGTAACATCCAGTTAGTTGAGCAAAGAATCTACACCCACTCCTACAGAGCAAGTTGTGATCGATGTTTTTCTCTGTGACATTGCAGGCACTTGCTACATTAGGAGAGAACTGGATATCCTTTTGCATAAATAATGTTCTCTCTTTCAAGGGAAGAGGAGGAGGCAAAATTGAAGCTCACCAAGATAATTGAAGCAAAAAAAATTTAGGCATAGAAGACAGAAAGTTCTTCCACGCATCCATTACATAAAGGTAACTGTTGCTTTAGAGAAGGAACATGACTTGTACTAAATCTTCCTTTTGGTGGAATGATCTATACATGTCTACATTAACTTGCAGTTACTGAGATGTTTCTTATTGCTGAGAGAACAACTCCCCAGAGCGTCCCCTCCACCACGCCACACTCCAAGTTGGGCGAGCAGTAGGACAAAAAGTCCTCTGTGTGTTTACAGGGACCCCGAGAGATCTTATCAAAATAGGAATCCAATCAAAACTTGGTTCTGTCTGGCACATTCAGCAGTTGAATGAGGGGTGGGAAGGGCAGGAATTTAAAGATGGCAATATGTATGAATCACGGCACCAGCTCCTTGTCCAGTAAGCAAGCAACGACCAACAGCCAGCACCGTCCTCAGGACAGGAGGCCATATCATCCTTTTGCACTGACCTGCTTTGGACCTAGGCTGGTTTTCTTCAGGCACTGGGATCTGTGCTCACTCCTTGGGACAGGTGGGAGGAGAGCTGAGCGAAAGTGCTGATTTTTTCTACTGAATCTGTAGGTGGAGGCTTCCGAGGAATGCTCTGCATTGAGGAGTAGGTGAGGATGGCATCAACGCACTTGGGGGACCTGAGGGAGAGGAGTGTGAGTTCAAGGGCTCTATTGTGAGTCTCCATGTATCCTTAATTTACTTCTGTTGCCCACAGCCTCATCCCTGAGCTGCCAGGAGCTGCCAGGGCTCCCGGCGCTTGACTCTTGAGTTTTGAGGAGGATAGTGGCATGTCATCACTCTTGGCCGTGATGAGGCAGTACCAGGAAAGGAGCACAGCTGAATGGACTCTGATTGTGGGGATTGCCCTTGTTTGAGGAAAATCTCAAGATGCACGCTTTGGTGACAATGTCATCGTAGCAGAGGTCAGGTGAGGGATGTGACTGGTGAGGTCAGGTGGCAATGGCTCTGCCGTTACCACTGCTTCTGTCACACTCATACAGTGAGCGTCTGGCTTCCCCGACAGTCCCCTTAGTTAAAGTGAAGGAACTTGCTGGGCACATGCAGACAGCCTGAGGGGAGGGGTGGAGTCGGGCATCATGTATCTGAAGAGACAGGAAAATGAGAGGGCAGAGGGGCAAGGGGACTAGCAGCCACATCCCTCACCCATGGTCTAGTAGGTCAAGCTGGCTGCCATCTATGAGAAGCATGGATGTCTTCTTTCTTCTAGAACTTGACTTCAGAATCCTGAAAAACACAGCATAACAAAAATTATATTCATTTACATGTGTACCTCTGGTATGGGCCGGGCACACACAGCAACTGTTCTGGCTCTTTTCCTTTGCATAGCCCACCCACCATCCAGCTGTCTGCTTCTCAGCTCCTTATTGGGTTTGGCCAAGGTGTGGGGTGAGGAGAGTGGCTCCAAGAGTCAGCTTTTGATGACTATAACTGGAATATTCAAGACAAATTTCTTACGAAGGAAGTAGGTTTATTCCTGGTTGTGGAAGTTGACAGGCCAAGATAGGTGACTCTGTTGGTCTGGTGTCTGATGAGAGGGGTGGGTGGTGGAGTGAGTGTGGAAGGAGGCTCACACGGCGGAAGCAGAGATGCATGGTGCAGGCTATCTGTGGGATGCCCTTCCCAAGCCAACATGATCACTGAGGGGCTCCCCACTAAGAACCTGACTCAGTCCTATCACTGGAGGCCCTACCTCCAGACATCATCATTGAAAATCCAGCCTACGCCCAGTTAAGTACCATCTGTAGGTACTTGGTATGTACAGAGAGGACGCTATTGGAGAAAGACCTCTATTCTGATTTTGTTGCCTTTACCCTTCCCTTTCCTCAGTTTCCAAGTTATCATTTCCATTTCCCAGTCTTCAGCTTCCCCCTGGTCTCCACGCTTGATCGGGGTCTTGCTTTATCCATCATCGTTCTTTAATTGGTTATCTTTGAGGTCTTCCTCCAACAGCAACCTCTCTGTACATACCAAGTGTTCTATGACTCTCCCTCCCTTTTGTGCCTCCGTGTTGGCTCCTAGACTCCAGTTGGGGTCCTATCAGGATCCTTGCCTCTGATCCTTTTCTGCTTGGGATTCCCTTCTAGGTTCCACTGGAAACATGCTGGCTTTCAGCCAATTGCTGCAATTCCTATCTGCACTGGCTCCAAGGCCCTGCTTGGATGCTCATGGTCTTTAGCTATGTTTCTCAACAGGGTTGTCCTTCATTAAAGCTGTCCGCTGCCGCGGTGCCACGGTGCTCTGCACATCCTTGCAGAGGCTGTCCCTGTCCTGCTTTCACTGCCAGGCATTTCAGTCCTGCTCTGGCTGTTTCTGATGAAATGGGAAGCAGCCTCACACCCAGACCTGGTTCTATTCTAGGTCGTTGACCACTGCTCATTTCCAGGCTTAGCAATGTCTTTTCCCCATTCAGTCTTTCAGAGCTGTGATTTAAAGTCTATCTTAGGAGCCTAGAGGTGTTCAGAAGTATATTAAAGTCTTCCTACCTGTGTAGAAGCAGGAAATGCATGCCTGCCTTCAAGGTCCCTTCTGCTGGTAAATCCCATGCTTCCACAGCAGACAGGAAACTGCTCAACTCTGAGGATTGCTAGCAGATTCTTGGACTGAGACACAAGTTCTGCCCCTCCCCTTGCCTGATTGGCTGACAATGAAAACTACAATAGTATAACATGTGCAATGTATTGTCTTTCCCTTTTAAAAACTTGTTTTATGAAACCCCTTAATTGAGTCATGCTTGAACTTCCTGTGGCATCAAACCAAATAAAATTATACTGATTCTAAAAATGTAAATGTATCCCAGTTACCACAGACTGATGTATTCATGGGAACACTGAAGCCTGAAGACTTGCGTGCACCCACTGCCAGGGAACAGTGGGGCTGTGGGAGCCAGCAGTCAAGATCTAACATTGATGGCGACTACTTTGTCTTTCCATTCCTGATTTTCTTAGGATTGTAAAACTAGTGTTGACCTTGGAATACCAGAAAGTCAGAGCTGGGAGCACCTCTAAGACTGGTGGCTTGTTCTCCAGATGCCTGGGGAGGACAGAGAGACACATTCCAGGTCACTCCACGCACAGAGCGTTTCATACCTGGAAAGCAACAGCCAGCACACTGCTGCCATAACCCCGGCGTCTGTGGTCCAGAACAGTCCTTGTTCCCATTTCTTTCTCCTTTTGAATGGATTCCGTGGGAAAAGGAAACCACACTTCATCAGAATATTCTTAGGAGACTAGGAAGAAAGAAAGAGCAAGCTGTCTCTGTCTCCTAATTCTTAACTAATTTAAGGGGCAGAGAAACAGATGACAGAGAGCAAGAGAGCTCCCACCTGCTAGTTCCCTTCCGGAAATGCCTACAAGAGCAAGAAGCAAGGCTCCAGCTAATCTGGGAACCCCATGCAAGTCTGGCACTAGATAGTAGAAATGCCCAGGGCAGGTGAGGGGAGGCTGCATTAGCGGGGAGCTGGGGTCAGGAGCCTGAGCCAGGAATCAAACCCAGGCCCTCCAAGATGGTCTGTGGGCATCCTACACGGCATCTGATCCCCCAGGCTCAAGGCTCACCCCATGTCTGTCCATAGCCTTGAGTGCCATCCCCCAAGCCTGGTCCCGTCCTGCTGCACAGAGGGTCAAGGAGCTCTGCCCCTCGCAGCTTCTTCCTACGCTTCTGATTCCATTACTAAGCTTGTTTCTTCTTCATTCCTAAGACACCCATAGGTGGCGCAGCCTGGTGACACTGCAAGCTCATAGTGTGTTTGGCAGCAGTGTAGGAGATATCCTTTGGAGAATGCATGTATGAAATGTGAAACACTTATCTTCCTTTCTTTTTTAAATTAGAGTCATCGACTCACCAAGAAGGAAAATTGCATGGGGTGATGTTGCTCTATGTGTGTACAGATCCTGGCTCTGATACTGGGACCTCGTATCTTTTTCCTAGGGGACCTCGTATCTTTTTCCTAGCGCTATTGCCAGGCAGACTTGTTACTGACACAAATCTCCGCCCTGATAAGTTGAACTCTTCCGCCTCCCGACTTCATTATGCCTGCAGCCGGCGCTCTGCTGCAGAGGAAGCCATGCCAGACACTCTGATTCACGCGCCTAAAATATCAGCTGGCCTGGGTATGCAAGTGATGCGACAAATCTGGAAAACATAAACCAGCTCCTTGGATGCTATATCTGTTCGTGCGCAAACACTGCAGCAGGCATGGCAAAATGCCCACCAGCCAGGGCTCTGGGGGCTTCACCCAGGAAGAGGTCAAAGGTCTAAAGACAGGAGTGTGGAGAAGGTAGGAGGGACGTACAAAACAGGTCTTAAAACCGTAGACATACACGCAAATTCTAAAGCATTTATAGAAATCAGATGGAAAGATCAGTTTGATTCAAGATTTATTATTTATTTTTGTGACAGAGAGAGGGATTTTTCCATCTGCTGGTTCATTCCTCAAATAGCAGCCATGGCCAGGGCCAGGCTATACTAAAGCCAGGAGCCAGGAGCTGCTTCTTCTGGGTCTCCCGTTTGGGTGCAGGGGCCCAGGCACTTGGGCCATCTTCTGCTGTTTTCCCAGGCACATGTGCAAGTTGCTGAATTGGAATCAGAGCAGCTGGGAGTTGAACTAGTGCCCATATGTCAGCATATGTGGCTTTATCAGAGAAGGCACAATCCCAGGCTTGAAAAAAAATCAATTCATGCATATATGAGGACTCCAAATAGCTTGAGGATAGTGTATGAGAAAACTGCATGGGTTTTAAAATGTTTTCAACAAAATAAGCCTATTTTAGATAATGTTTTGCATGAACTTTTTGCTTTAGATTTTATCCATTCATTCAAAAGTTATAGAGATTTTCTATTTGCCAATTTATTGCCCCTAATGCTTGCAGTAGCCAGGGCTGGACCAGGCTAAAGGCGAAGTCCAAGGACTGCATCCAGGTCTCCTGTGGCAGTGACAGGGAGTCTAAGTACTTGGCCATCTTTTATTTCCCAGATGCGTAGCAGCCAGGACTAGAACTGGCACTGTGCCAGGAGAAGCTGGTGTGGCAAGTGACAGCTTTACCAGCTTTGCCAAAGCATCAGCTCCTCCTTGAGCTTTTGGATGTACGTCCCCATTCCCCAGACACCAGACACGGAGACTGAGGTCTCAGAGACTGAGATGCTGCAGAAAGAGGTCTATGATGGGACTCCAAGGTTAATAAATCTATTGCAGGAACGTGGGCCCAGAGGTTCTGTCCGAGCTATGACCTCAGAAGGAAAGTTAGCCCCTGCTTCACGAGAAGTCCTTCTAAGTCAGAAAAACAGACTTGACCGGATCTGGCAGGTGGGGAGGTCAATTCTGAGGGTCAGTGTCATGGTGCAGCAACATCCCATGGGAGGCCTGGGTCTGGTGGCTTTGCCTTTGATGCAGCTCTCTGCAAATGTCCTTGGGAAAGCAGCAGCAGCAGATGGCCCAAGTGTCTGGGCCCAGGCATGAAGCTCTGGGCTTCTGGCTTTGGCCTGGCCCAGCCCCGGCTGCTGTGGCCATTTGGGGAGTGAGCCATCAGATGACAGCTCTCTTGCTCTTCCTCCCCCTCTCTGTAACCCTGCCTTTCAAATAAATAAATGAATCTGAGATAGAAAGAGAGTGAGGAAAAATTCTGGGGAAAAAAGGCCAGCTAAGAAGGCCCTCCCTTTAGTGAACACAGACAAGTACTCTGTGGACTCATTTAACACGTACCATGGAAAGGCTTGGTTCTCACAGCTGGGTCCAGGCCCAAACATCCATGTCGGTGAGTCCAAATCACCTCAGGCACTTGGGGCTCTGTGCTGGCACTGATAGGTATGGCCGATCACTGCACCTGCCCTCAGGGTAGCAGGGGAGTGAGGCGGGCTCACCTGGTCTCCAGGGATCAAGGAAGGAGACAATTGATGTGCAGGGAGACATTGAGAAATTAATTACAGCGTATCTTCCGCCCACCCCCTACTCTGACCTAACAGCAAAAACAATGAAAGGATAATTTTCCCCTTTCCCATCCAGGGAAGGCAGCCAGGGCTTTGTGCTCTCAGGACTGGGTGCCCTGACCCAGGCTGGGAATTTCCAGCCCTGTGTGAATCGGGCCCACTTGGAGTGGGGAGGGGTACTTTAGGGAGGCTTCCAAGAAGGGAAGGGAGTAGAGTTTCTGTGTCATGAGTGTGTGCATGAGAGAGAGAGAGAACGCAAGGGAGTGAGCATGCCATGGTCTGAGCTCTGCAGGTGGCTGGATCTGGGGAACTTGGGAAACGACAGGGGGTAGGTTTGTGAGGTTCCCCACATGACTTGTAGCCTACAGTTTGTGTCCCAGCCGTGGGCAGACGAGGGATAACTATGGATGCTCCTGGATCTTAGATGCTCCCGTGACTTGGGTAACTGGGTTAGCAGTCCTCCAAGAGGACTCTCAGAGGTCATTTTTGTGGTTGCCTGGAGCAGAAGTCCCCAGGAGGAGGAGACAGGGATCATCACGTGAGAAGGGATTCAGGAACAACAGTGAGAATGCCCCACATGATTGACAATCAGATGCGGAATGGATTGACCTTGAAGAGCTCCCAGGCCCAAGAGACAGAATTGTATGCAGTCTCTGCTTTCCCCAAGCTGCAGTGCAGCCCAATGGACACAGCAGCCATGGCTTTCCAAGCTGCAGGGACTCTCCCTTGAGGGCCAAGGGGATGGTTATGCAGCTTTGCACTGCTGGGTGCCAGCGCACGTAGGCACTGGGGGAAGACATGTGTTACAGACTGGCTCTGTCCAAGAAGTATGACATAGGTTGTGGATTTCATGAAAAAGCTTCTATTCTTTTCGTTGTCAGGCAGCAGAACCCCCAGCTGCCCCTGAGCAGGTGCTGGCATGCAGGGGCACCCTCCCACATGGCTTCTGCATGGTCTGCCTCCAGAATCTAGCCTCGCAGCCAGCCAAGGTCACCACTCTGGCCCTGACACCTGACTGGCTTTGTCTTTGCTTTCCGATTTCACCCAACTTCCTTTGTCATTTTCATGTCAAAGTGCGAGGTGGCCCTATGTGCCAGGATCCAGCCAGGCACATTCACAGTCCTAGGATGCCTGGGACAGGTCAGGGGTCTCAGGTGGTGGAACGCACAGGTCTGTTGGCTTCCCGAGTTGCAGGCCTGTCTCTCCATCACTCTCCCTCATGGACCCCCAGGTCACTTGCACTTCTCCCTGAGTAAACTCTGTTCTTCAAGGTCTATTTTAAACACCACTTTCTCTGAGGATTCTTCCCCTATCCAGTTGGAATTCATTGCTCGTTCCTACATACTTGGCTCATTCTTTTATTCTGTTGCAGATTATAGTTAATTGCTTCTGTCTTTCTTACACAGTAGATAGCAAACCCCTGGAGAAAAAGGAGGCATATTTTATTAATTCCCCGAGCCCTGTGTAAACACAAGTTTAATAAGCACTTTTCCTTATGCCATTCACAAATTCATTTAGAAAGGAATACTGTGGAGGTGGAGACACAATCTAGAGAAATATAGAAGTCAATACCTCCGGTAAGATGGGCTGGGGAAAGACATGTTGCTTTTAAAAAACACTACAGTGAGGGGCAGGTGCCTGGTATGACCAGTCTAGCTCTTCTGCCTCCAATCCAGCTTTCTGTGACTGAGCACCTGAGGGACAGTGCACTTGATGCGCTGGAGCCTTGCCACGTGGGCATCGCAGGCTCCTGGCTGTGGCCTGGCTCTTCTGAGCATTCAAGGAGTCAATCGTCAGATGGAAGCTTGGTCTCTCTCCATCTCTGCCTTTTAAATAAAACAATTGGGTTGGGGGAGTGCAGTGAAGTAGACATAAAGTTTACCGTTTCCTCCAGGTTTAGGCGTACAGTCCAGTAGCATTAAGCACAGTCACGGCGTTACGAAACCATCACCACCATCCATCTCCACCAAGTTTCCACCTCACCATGCAACCAAGAACTGCTCATTCTCCCTCCCGCAACTCTGGCCGCCATGGAAGGACCATGAAACTACTATTCCAGGAGTTAGGTAAGAGTGACATCTGAATACGTGTCCTTTTGTGATTGGCTCATTTCATTTGATATGCTATCTGCAAGGTCCATCCATCTGTGTCACAGCCTCTGTCAGAGCTCCTGTTCAAGGCTGTGTAATAGTTCACTGCACCCACTCATATTACCACCCTGGCTCTGCCCCTCACCTGTCAGCCCTGTGAACCGTGTAGCTACGAATGTGGCTATCCATGAGTCTGCTGACATCTCTGCTTAGGGTTCTCTTAGGACTGCTGGAACATATTTCAATTTTTTGAGAAACTTCTGTATCACTCTTCCACAATGGTGGTGGTGGTACGGTTTTAAAACATCATTAGCAAGACACAAATATTCTGACTTTCCCACAGCCTCAGCAGCCCCTGTTCCTTTCTGTGTGTGTTTGTATAAACAGCAACTGTTCTCTGGGTGTGAAGTGGCTTCTCACTATGATTTTGATTTGTATTTTCTCAATATTAGTAATGTTGAAAGACTGTAAATTTTTTTTTGCTCCACATATTTTTAAAGAAATGCACTATACTGTCATATATTTAGGAAATATAGAAATAAAAAATTTTTTAAGTATAGAGACATGCAAGAGGGGGGAAAAGGTATTAATTCAGCTGCCTAGAGGTAAATATTTGTCGACATTTTGCAATATCCTTTCAATTCTCTCTTCAAAATAAATGACTTTTTATGGTTAAAAAAAAAAAAAAACAATTTTGTTAGTAGTAACTCCCACCTAACTGCCCTCAAAGTGATCTTTTCTGTTCAGTGAAATAGTTGCCAAGTTCCCGGAGGAGTATTCTGGAGGAAAAACACATCCTTGGTTTTTGTTTACTACCAGGCTTTTGTTTCGCACAGTGGATGTGAGGCAGAGGGTAAGAGCCCAACTGGATCGTTAGGACTTCGGAAGTTAAGGAGTGAGCACAGGGTTGGAGAGTAACTGGTAAGGCGGGGCTGCAGGCAGGAAGCAGGGAGGGCTGGTGGGGGAGGGAGGCAGGGAAGAGCAGATGTCCACGGACCCTCATCATCACATTTCTGCCACCACAAGCTCTTCGTGGCACACCTATGTGTGTGCTGGCTGGCAACGTCAAGAATGTGCCACACGTGGGACAAGGCTGGAGACAGACACCATGAAGGCTTGCCAGGGGCTGAGTCAGCCAGGGAGGAGCTCACACGCAGACAGATGGGGACAGCGGAGACCACGGGCTGATGCAGTGCTAGCAGCTCTGTGAACATTTGCCCCTGAGATTTTTAGAATGGCTTTAGGTATCTTATCTGTGGATAAGATGGTGAACTAGTTACCAAAAATCCACTCTCTTCCTGGACTCCTTCTCAATTAGGTGGCCCAGTTTTAACCAAGGGAGAGTGGACTATGCCTGTACCAATTCTGGACCAAAGTTGTTTTTAAAATTTTTTTGATTATTTATTTGAGAGCATAAGTGTTCCCATCCACGCCCACCCACTGATTCACTCCCTCAAATACTTGCAATGGTTGGGGTTGGATTAGGCCAATGCTGGGCGACAGAGCTGCAGCCTAGGTCTTACAAGGAGGTAGCGGGAACCCAGTCACGTGAGCCATGACTGCTTGGCTCTCAGGCTGTGTACAAAGCTGAAGTTATGACTCAGAACTGCGAATCAACCACAGGTACTCTAATAGGAGACCCAGCTGCCCAACCACTATCCTAATTGCTAAGCCAAATGCTTTCCCTTGGGCAAGGGGACTCCTCCATCCACCCTCCCTGTCTGCCAGCTCAGTTCCAAGGCTTAGGAGAGATGTGGTGGCCAAAAGATGTACAAAGCCTGGGTTTCTGGAAAAACAATGAAACTGTGTCTAAGCCATCTGCTGCCCATGATCACTTGCTTCAGACGACTGAAGGAGAAAGAAATTTTTATTACCATTGTCTGTTCTAGCTAATATCCCACCCATGCATGTCATCAGTTTAATGTAGATGATATTAAACATTTAGACCAGATGAATGTATTTTGCAGAGTAGTATTATGTGTTTAGCTCAACTGTATAATAGTTGGGTTTATTAGATAAAGTGTGTTTGGCAGTAACAGAACATCCAATTGAAACTCATAAGTAACAAGGGATTTATGGGCTAACTGGGAATCCAGAGGTACAGAGGACCACACTAATTGCCATGACGATGTGGGAAATTGATGACTTCCCATCTCTCCTCTTTTATATCAATGTTGATGGCCTCTTGGGGCCTATTTCCTGGTGATTATATGAAGACTGACTGCAACCAGGCCTCCCAGCCCTCTTGTCCCCAGGCCACAGGCAAGTATGTTTTTCAGCATCCATCAATAGCAACTCAGAGCTTTATGTAGCTATAGCCCAGCCCACCTTTTTCTTGCGGCCACCTGGGGAATGAACCAGCTGGCCAGAGTGTTGTCTGTCTCTATCTCTGCCTTTCACAAAAGTAAAAAGCAAATTTAAATAACAAATGAAAAAGCTTTGTGGTGATTGTACCATTCCTGACCCAAACCATGATACCATAAAATCTGTGCTACCCAGGGTGGTCTACGTCATAAGGCTATTGCTGGAGCTGCAGGTAGGCCTGGTCCCACCTGTACAACATAACTGCCACCAGTGATGCTTGTTTTGATACAGGGACAGCGAACCAGGTTGCCCAGAAGCGCAGAGGGAAGACACACCTGATGGCCGCTTTCCCTGACACAGCAGGGTGAAAGGGAAGGTTCCTCTCTTCCGTGGATTGAAAAATGTCTGAAAAATCACTTTCCCAGAAAAATAACAACAGAAGACAATGAACAACCCATTGCTATGTGACAAGAACAAATTACCCCCTATTTATATTAACCCTAATGTAAATGGCTTAACCTCATCAATCAAACATCATAGATTCATAGACTGGATTAAAAAACAACAAGACCCATCTGTCTGTTGCCCACAGGAGATGCACTTCACCGGCAAAGATCAGTGGAAACTCTATCTCATGGATTTTGATGTTTTTTGTTGTTAGTTTCATTTCTTCAAAACATTTTTTTCTCGTTAAATTCTTCACTGACACATAGATCATACAGTAGCATCATTTTCTTCAAGAAGGTTCTTAATTTTCTTTTTCCTTCTTCCATGACTTGCTAGTCATTCATTAGCATGTTATTTAACTGCAAGCGTTGTAAATTTCCTTTTTTTTCTTCCTGTTGTAGATTTTGTTTTGTGGCTTTTCATTTAATGGGAGGTACAGTAACTGTAATAGAGGCTATCATATCTAGTGGCATGTTGTTTAACTTCATGGTATTGTAAATTTCTGTTTTTCTTCGTGTTGTTGGTTTTGTTTTGTGGCTTTTCACTTGGGGGGTGGTGTATAGTGACTGTGTAGTGGAGACTGGCATGTCCAGATGTGAGGATACGGTGCAGTATGCATCTCTACTTCCAGATCGAGGATGGAAGTGAAACTGTTGGATGTGTCTTGACAATGGGATGCTGGACTCTCTGCCATTGTCCATGCTCACAATGATGTACTTATTACTGTTTATGAGGAACTATGCTGTGGTAATGATATGGGAGAACTCAGAGGGGGAGAGGATTTAAGGAGGGGGCAGGGGAATTCCCAGGGCCTTTGGAACTATATTATAAAGTGATAATAACAATAATAATAAAATGCACAACAACAACAAAATAAATGAACGTGAGGGACTGGCGCAGTGGTGTAGTGGGATAATCCTCCACCTGCTCATGCCGGCAACTCGTATGGGCACTGGTTTGTGTCCTAGCTGCTCCTCTTCCCATCCAGCTCTCTACTTGTGGCCTGAGGAGGCAGCAGAGGATGGCCCAAGTCCTTGAACCTCTGTACCCACGTTAAAGACTGGGAAGAATCTCCTGGCTTTGGATCAGTTCAGCTCTGGCCACTGGGGCTGAATGGGGAGTGAACCAGTGGGTGAAAGACCGACCTCTCTCTCTGTTTCTGCTTCTCTCCCTGTAATGTCTTTCAAATTTAGGAAAAAAAAAATTAAAAAAAAAAAAAAAACAGAAACAAATGCAAGGTGATCAAGTGAATAGTTTTTCCCTGTTGCATTGCTCTTTAAGGCAAGAATTAGACAAGGTTTTATTTGTTGATTCAGAGAATTCAGATCATTTGGTCCATTATTTTAATATACAAAAATAATTTCTTGCAGTGCAGATGCTCTTTGATTGACTTAAAACCCTGCTTGCAAAATCTGTGCAAACAAAAGAAATGCAGAGAGCTCTGTTATAATAAGATCAAGCTCGAACGCTAAGACAGGTGTTGAGTTTAAAATTAGCTAGCAAAGCCAACCTCAGAACAGGCTAGTTCACCTCTCCCGCTGCTCTGTGGAGAGGCAAAGCAAGAGAGCCTATCCTGCTCATCCCTCTACCCACTTCCTTCCTAATGCCTTTATAGCAGTCTTCCCCATGCAATCTTCAAGATCCAGCTCAGTTTCCACTTCCTCCAGGGAGACCTCCTGGACTGATTCTGCCCCGCCCCTCTGGAAGAGATCAGAGCTCAGGTGTGAAACACTGAGAGCGGCCATCAGCCCAGACTTACCTGCACTGGCTACTCAATCAATAGGCAGGTTCCTCTCTCTCTGAGCTTGCCTTTCCTGCTGGAAATGATGGGACTCAAAGAGTGGTCACAGGAATGAAGATGTGTGCGGAACACCTAACACAGTGCCTGGCTAGAGGCAGTCAATTCATACCAGCTGTTAGCACTGCTTCCATACAGCCCACATGACACAACAACTTTATTAAAGAGAATAAGATATTTGAAATAGTCATCATAATAAAAGCATTCAGGGGTGGTGGCACCGTGGCTCAAGCTGCTGCCTGTGACACTGGCACCCTGTAAGAGTACCAGTTTGAGTTCCTGCTTCCGGTCCAGCTCCCTGCTAATGCACCTGGGAAGGCAGTAGAGGATGACCTGAGTGCTTGGCCCCAACACCTTCTGGGAGATCTAGAAGGAATTCTGGCCTGGCCCTGGCCATTGGAGAGTAAAACAGTGGATGGAAGATCTCTCTTTATCTCTCTCCCTATCTTTGTAGCTACTTTTCTTTTCTTTTTTTTTTTTTTTTTGTAGCTACTTTTCAAATCAATCAATCGATCGATCAATCTTTTCAAAAATTTCAGAATGAATTAACTGATGAAATATTCATGAAGGATCTTGATGAAGTCCTCTGTGGGTGGCTCTGAAGGGAGCCACACACACAGGTACCCAGCACCTGTGCTTACAGTGATGGTCATTCATTTCTTCATGACAAACAAACACCCCTGGCTTGTCCCTGACCAGGAGCAAGAGGCTGGAACTCAGAATGATGTCAGCCAGCACCAGGACGCACTGCACCCTGAGCAATTGCACACATTTTCCAAACACCAGAGTCCTTACCCAAAAAGTAGAACTAAAGTTCTCTGCTCCTCAAATGTGTGCTGTGCTCTTTAAATGAGCTATTCCATACAAAGAGCTCATCTCTGACACAGGAGCAACCCCGAATAAGCCACTAGGATAGCTATTCCACAATCTACATAGTTTAGGACTGCACATTGCCTTTAACTGTTCTTACTAAGGTTTGTTTAACCACATGAAATGGGAGATAACACTTCTGCTGTTTTGAAGAATTAACTTTTTTAAGAAAAAGATTTATTTGTTTGAAAGTCAGAGAGGCAGGAGTGGGGATAAAACGTTCATTCGCCAAATGGCTGCAAACAGCTAGTGCTGGGCCAGGCTGACTCCAGGAGCGAGAGCTCCATGCAGGTCTCCCACGTGTGTGCCAATGGCCCAGTCGCTTGGCCTGTCTTCAGGTGCTTTTCCCAGGCTATTAGCTGGAGCTGGATGAGAACTAACGCCCACACGGAATGCCACTGTATTGCATGCAGTGCTTCTGTGTGCTACGCCACAATGCTGGTCCTGGAGTTGACATTTTTAAAAAACCAATCAACACACTCAGTAGTGCTGTGGGTGACACAGTGGGGAAAGTGCTGGTTGGGACACCCATATCCCAAGTAGAGTGCTTAGATTCAAGTCTTGGCTTCTCTGCTTCCGCTCCAGCTCCCTACTGGTGGGCACTCAAGCAGAGGTGCTGACTCAAGGACCTGGGCCCAGTCCCTCATGGAGGAAACCCACGAGGTTCCAGCTCCTGATTTGGGCTCCATGTGGTCCGCCCTCAGCTCCTGCAGGCATCTGGGGAGTGAACCAGTGAATGGAAGATCTCTGATCTTTGCTTTTCATATATATATGTACATACAAACATACATCCATCCATCCTTTTAAAGAATTAATAAGGAAAGGGCTGTCAGTGATAGTCTGTGCAGGGGATGAGAAGACCAGGAACAATTCAATAAAACATACAGTCACTTCCCTGAGACATCAGCTCTTCTTCCAAAGTAAGTTGCTTGCCCTACCCTCAGCCAAAAAGCTTTTAGTTTGTCCTCCGACTTGAGAAAACATCCCTAAATCAAATTTCTATCTGATCATCTGTGCTCTTGAACTGAATCTAGGCAGCTCTGAATTATGATATTATGCATCTTCTATAACAGGAATAAAATGAGCCAAAAAAAAAAAAAAAACCAACCAGGTGAGTCTCCTTAGAGAGCTTTACAAAATAGGGGGTCTTTTGTGTGCCTTCCAAGGTGACATCACTGTCTTGCTGTCACGGAGAAGGGTGGGTGCTAGGAGCTAGGATGAGGCTGGAGCAATGATGGATGGCCCCTCTCACCTGGACCCTCTGAGAACAAGGGCCCCTTTGTGAGATCCTGGGCTCCTGCCTTTCTCTTTGTGCAAGGAAATGCAGTTACACCATCTGTGGGGAGATGCCCGCTTTGCAGCAACCAGGCTCTAAGCACGAAGGCCAGAGGCCATGGGCTTGGAGAGCTACCCCAGGGAGCTTGAAGATACAGCAGGGATGGATGCGCCTGGCCACTCACTTCCTGCAGCTTGATGGGAAAGGCACGTAACAAGCAAGAATTACAGTTGCATCCGCCAGTAGCCATGGGGAGTTACATCAAAGCAAGCACAGGTGCACGGTGGACAGCACTAAGTTGACTTTGGATTTCTAGATTATTCTAGAGAGTGGGTGGGATTGGCAGTGTCTTGTCCACTCCAGAGCCAGGGTGCTGTGCATCTTAGCCACCAGGGTTGGCTGGGTAGCACATCAGAGCAGGCCTGGCAGAGGGCACAGAGGGTGTCCAAGGTGAAAGTCCTCCAAATTGAGAAGGACCCTCTCCTGGATGGCTGGCAGGTCAGGACACAGCCTGGCCTCGACTGGTCAATCACTAATGGCTTGCATGGTTGTCCTCCAGCCAGGCTGCCATTCTTGTTTATGTTGCTGCCTGATCTTTGCTAGAGGTGTTGATGAAGGTGTCTTGAACACACACACAAAACAGCCTCTGTGTGTGTGTGTACATGTGTGTGCACATGCTTGTGTTCACATGAGGAGGA
Source organism: Ochotona princeps (assembly GCF_030435755.1). Classification (NCBI taxonomy): domain Eukaryota; kingdom Metazoa; phylum Chordata; class Mammalia; order Lagomorpha; family Ochotonidae; genus Ochotona; species Ochotona princeps. Next base: position 21,106,576 of record NC_080857.1, read on the forward strand.
GGAAGAGAGGAGCAGAGACAGACACCTCACCCAGTTGCCTTTCCTTCTTCACTCTTCATCTCTTCCTATGCAATTGTCAAGGGGGTTGCTAGGTTACTTGCTTGTAAATCCACTCCTTGGGACACACAGTGCTCAAAGGGAGTGGCTGCACCCTGTTACCCTTCCTCTGAACACTGCCCCCACCAGCAGCCCTTCGTCCTCAGCACACGGTCTCCACACTTCTCTGCCTTTTCTAGATGCTGCATGTCTAGGGGCTGGGGAAGGACTGTCAAATTCCCATGGCGGGGAGGTGAGAGAAGGAAGCAGAGCTGGAGTAAGCAGCGACCTCTGTCGCCAAGAGTGTGGGACTAACCAAGGTGGTTGTATTTCACATGAGATCTCCGGGTCCTAGGGAGCTCACAACACAGGAGGAGCTCACCCTGGAGACTGCTAAGTGGAGTTCTCTGATATCAACACATCTGTAAAGACGGGAAAGAGGAAGCATAGTGCATTAGACACAAAAAGCTTGGACTTTTGTGGGAGTCATTATAAGGAGTACAAAAGGCTGGTTTTGATATACGTGACTGCCGGCATACACCTTCATCAACACCTCTTGCCCTCTAAGTTGTGCACGGCTGTAAACCAGGTCCACCATGAAAACGTCTGCCTTAAGATACCGAACACATTGTTTTTTAAACCTCAAATTTTAACCTCAAATTTTAAACCTAAAATTGTGCCCATGACTTGAATTAGAATTTATTTGTTAGAAACTTAATCCTACATGCAACAGTGTTGGGACCTCATGGCAAATGGTTAGAGCCCAAGTGATCTGTCTTTATGAACATCTGGATGTCATTAAAAGGAGAGTTCATGGGGTCTGTGCTGTGGCAGAGTGGGTTCCACCACTGTCTGCAACACCAGAATTCCTATGAATATTTCTTGTACCATAGTTGCTCCTCAGATTTGACCCTTGTGTGCACCAGCCAGTGCAGGGTCAGGTTCAGTCTGTCACCTGCAGAAGCCAACGCACATACCAGTGGATGCAGCTTGGTCAGTTCTGTCTCAGCCCCATATCTCACTTGAACTAATGTGTGCTGCAGCTCGGGCTATTCAGCCCACTACAGACCTGTTCCTCATTTATACTAGTGGGTGCCATGGTCTAGTCAGGGAGCCTCCCAACAATTCCCACCAGGCCCACTCTCAGCCCCTGTTTTTCACATGCCAGCCTCCACTGTGGCTTCACCTAGCCCAACTCACATCCCAGCGGACTCTCATGCACACCCACCTGCCCCCAGACCTGGCCCTCAGGTGTGCTGACAGATGTTGTCACCTTGTCCAGGCTGACCCACCCTCCAGGTCTGGTTCTTACCTATCTTAGAGCAATAGGTACAGCCTAGCAGGGGAGTCCCCAGGATGGGAGAATAAAAAAAAAAATCCTTAGACAGGATAAGATTCCCAGAGCAAGATTCTAAAACCAGAAACTTAAAATAACAGACTTAATTACAAGAACTATCAAGCCTTGCATCTAAAGAGACACGCGGGACACAGTGGCAGCACTGGGAGCCTTCAGAGGCATTGCTCACCAGCTGCCTCCCTGGGTAATCGTTGCTCCATAGAGCTGCTTTTCTCACCATCATCCAGGCTTCAGAGACTGTCACTAGTTCTCCATTGCAACATTACTGGGGCTTATACAGAAAACCAAATTAATAAAAAAAAAAAAAAAGAAACAGATTTGCTCATTTGAAGGAATAGTTGCTGAAAGAGAGAGGTTCCATCACCTGGGTTACTCCAATGGCTACGGTGGCAGCAATGGCTGGGGCTGGATCATGCCTAGCCAGCACCCAGAAGTTTCATCCAAGCCTCCTATGTGGAGGGCAGGAGCCCAACTTGTACCATGCTTCACTGCTTTCTTCGGTGCATTATGGTTTGGAGGTGGAGCAACAGGAAATCAAACCAGTGGATCTGTGGGACGCTGGAATTGTAGGCAATGTCTTAACTTGCTGCACCCACACAAAGCCAGCCCCCAACACAAATACTGAAGTAGCATATATATGGGGAGAAGGTTAGTTTTACAGTTACTGTTCAGACACAACTGAACAATGTCAGAGTCACAGATGTTCGGGAGAGAGCCAGCGGCCCACAGAGGCTGGAGGTGGGAAGCTGATGACGTTCCAAGAGGCCATTCGGCTGTGCACATGCAAACGTGCGTGCAAAGTTGCACCAACTCTTTGGTGCATAGGAGGCAATGCTTTATGCATTTTCCACACTAAATAATTTGTTACCTATACTGATATCTTTCTGATTTTCAGGAAATTGACCAGGAGTGTTTGATGACCAGACTATGAGTGCCTGGTTAGTGTTTTTCTCTATCTGGTTTACAATAACAGGTTTCTAACACAATCAAGTGGTTATTTATATTCATAAGTGGCTAGACAAAGGTCTAACTTTTTAGGAAAACAGATATAATACTTCATTCAGGGGATGAAGAAACTGACAGTTCACAAGAGAAAAAAACATGACATTAGTCAATAATTATGAACAATATTCAACTTGACTATAAGCAAGGAAAAGCATGAAACGATGAGCCACATTTTGAAAAATGTCATCCTGTTGACAGACATCATCTTACACGCTGTTGGGGAATCAAACACTTTCACACTGCTTGTGGTTCTGTGCTGTGGCACAGACATTTGAAAGGCAAATTGGCAGTGTCTACCAAAGACACATACGTTCTCTAGCTTAGCGATTGATTTCTAGGAAGCTATCACTTAGAAATACACATGTGCTTGAGTATGCTCACACAGGCGAACAAATACTACACAGCATTATTATAACAGCAAAAAACAGCGGAAGCATCCAAAATGCAGAGCAGAAATTTAAGCACGTTATGGCATGAAATCACATGTAGCTACTGGAAAGGCTGGGACTTCCTATGCAATGAAGTGAAAAGGTCTCTAAGGCGTAGTACTCAAACAAGAGCAAGTTACAGGACAGTATGTTGCAACATTCAGTGTGTGTGACTGTATATGTGCATACAGGCAAATATGAGGGAACTGTTCACAGCAAAAATTGAATTAAAAGATATGCTTATCTGGGACTGGGTACAGTGGCCTAATGGCTGAAGTCCTTGCCTACATGAGCTGGGATCCCATATGAGTGCTGGTTCTAATCCTGGCTGCTCCACATCCCATCCAGCTCCCTGCTTGTGGCCTGAGAAAGCAGTAGAGGACGGCCCAAAGCCTTGGGACACTGCACCCATGTGGGAGACCTGGAGGAAGCTCCTAGCTCCTGGCTCCAGACTCCTGGCTTCAGATCAGCTCAGCTCTGGCTGTGGCAGCCACTTGAGGGGTGAACTAGCTGTCTTTCTCTCTGTCTCTCCTTCTCTCTGTAAATCTGCCTTTCCAATAAAAATAAATAAATCCTTTTAAAAATGTTTATTTGGTTGCAAAAAAATCAAAATCCAAGTATCATTTTTCCCATGAGACACATTTTTCATGAATGTTTAGAAGAGCCTAAAAATAAATGTTACACAAAGGAAATTAAATTCTGGAATTCTAAAAGCAAAGTTCAAGTGCCTGCATTACTCTGGCAGTGTAAGCTAACACACTATGGTTACAGGTTACAGTCAGGAGCCAAGAAACATGGCGATTAACTGGGCATGCGAGGACTCTTATTCGTAGGTTAGTGGCAGAGATGAGAAGCGTAGATGTTCTGCCTACCCAAATGCAGTGCTACAGGACATCCCAATAAACGGTGAGGCTCTCCTGGCTACGTCTGTTGACACGTGCCAGTACATTGAGATGCATTCCGCACACAATTTGAGAACCGCCAACCCTGGTGAAGGCTCTCACTTCTTGGGGGCTGCTGCCCTCCGCTCCGATCCTGACTCCTGGCTTGAGCGCCCCCTCTTGATCAGGCCTCGTAATTGCCACTAACCATGTAGATAGAACCCCTGCGCCCCAATTCAGAGCCTCATAGGGGAGACTGATCAGTAATAGAGGCATGCATAATGGTAATAGCTATAGTCTTCCCTTAATGATTACCTTCCAGGCATTCTAACTCACACACACATACCCCAACCCTTCAGGCTGAGGGTAAGTACCCCTATTGTTTCAGATGAACTGGAGTGCCATCATTACCTACACAAAGTCACCTCCTGTGCAGAGAGATGAATAAAGGGTAGAATCGAGTGAACTAGGGTCCTGAGGTCCATCGAAGGGACAGGAATAAGTCTTGAATCTGAGTTTTAGTCTCAGTGTACCAAGCACGATCCCAGCTTTTTCTTCACTTTTCTCCCCAGGGTGGGAAGGAGCACCTGGATTCAGACAAGGCCTGGAAAGATAGCTTAGGTTCACTATGGTTAGCACTCCCTCCATGTCTGCCTGCATCCTCCCCCTTCCAGCCCTGGAAGTAAACATCACATTGGGCAATGTGGGTGGGGGTAAGAAGAACCCTCACAATGGGTCTGCTGTTTTGTGAAGAATTCTAGAAGATGAAGATCTAGGCTGTGCCAGCATATGGCAACCACCCCCTGCACCCTCTCTGCCCTGCTCCGGCCAGTTCAAACCAACCAAGTCCCTCTGTGGCCAAGGCTGGACTGTTCATGTGTGTTTTCCACGAGCTTGGTGCCCGGGTTACTGTCCTCCTGGTTAAGCAGTCAGCACTGAGAAATCACCTAGGCAGTCAACCCCAGGCTCGTTCCCAGCTGCTGAACAAGGGATGGCAGGACCTGCAGCTCCAAGCCTGCATTCCTATGGGTGCCAGCTTCCCACAGAGCAGAGGGAGCTGAGAACAGGGAGGGAAAAGCCCCAAAGGCCTGGAAACAGGCTTTGAGGGTAGACTCCTGTCCTGGGGTTGGCACTTAGGACCAGACGCTTGGGCTTTGGCTGGTTTTTCTGCAAGAGAATCAAGACATCAGAGGGGCAGACTCAGCTCTAGCAGGGGACTTGGAAAAGTTCATGGGAAAATAGAATTAAAAGATAAATGTGGGTGTAAAACTCCCACCACATACATCTTTTTAAAAAATATCTCAAAAAGGTCCTGGAAGATGCATATTATAAAATGGTATTGTGAATGTAGATTATAAATATTTGCACTAAAAAAAATCTTTTTATTAAAATGCCCTTCCAGGAACTTACTGAAACGCATTTGCATATGATGGATGAAAATCATGGGAAAAAAAGATTCATGAAATTCCTTCAACAGGCACCCCAGCTGGTGCTAACATGGCAATTATGGAGACAGACAAAACATCAGTGAAAGATGAAGAGGAAATGAACTTGTGCCATGAGGATCTGCCTGGGGAACGTGGGCTTCTCCCTGGAACATGAGAAAAATGTACAAACACGTTGATAGAGCAACAGGTGGTGACAGTTTCTTCAGAGTTGGGATTCAAGCAAATGTACCATCAAGTTCATATTATGCCACATGTTGCTTTCGTGGTGGGCAGTTGGTTTATTTAAAGGCAAAGAGAAGGTACATCCTCAGACATGAATGTGAGGACCTTAAGAGGGAGAAGTTTCCCTAATCAGGCTGGGGTCATCCTTTTATAAAAAAAGAATGATGGGCAGGCTGCGGACACAGGGTGATATCTGAGGTGTCACAGCACCCATCATCTGATAGAAAATAAAGTTTAGGGCCCTTGTGGCTACAGTCCTCACCTTGCATGCACCAAGATCCCATAAGGGCACCGGTTCGTATCCCGGCTGCTGCACTTCCCATTCAGGTCCCTGCTTGTAGCCCAGGAAAGCAGCAGAGGATTGCCCAAAGCCATCCTCTGTACCCACGTGGGAGACTTGGAAGAATCTTCTGGCTCCTGGCCTTGGATCAGCTCAGCTCCGTCTGTTGCAGCTACTTGGGGAGTGAACCAGGGATGGAAGATCTTTCTCTCTATCTCTCCTTCTCTCTGCAAAACTGCCTTTCCAAGACAAAAAAATAAAATAAAAAAAAAAAAAGTTCTACATTTTGTGCTCTAGATGTCTTGCTGGCTTTAGCCCAGCCCCAGTGCTGGTGTCAAGCATGGGGCCAACAGCACGATGGGTGCCCAAATGTTGAGTGAATGAAGAGGCCAACAAATAAGGCCTACAAGGAATGAGACACTCATGGGAAATTCTGAATCCTGGCTGTCCGGGAGCAGCCTGGATTACAGATGGCTTGTGTTGGCGCAGATTCATACGGTTAACGTGGGCTTCTCTATCAGCACCTGGACACAGGACAGAAGCAGATACTGGTTCCTCACAGTTACAAACACTGAGAAATCCAGTCAAAGTGCCCATGACCTAATGGAACAGGCACAGAGCTCTGGTCTCTCTTCCTCTTCTTGGAGCACACGGACCGTACCAGAGGACCCCAACCTCATGAGCTCACCTCAATCTGATGACTTAGGCCCTACCCCCAAGTGGCCTTGCATTGGGTTAGGGTTATGGGCATACACATGGGAGACACAAACAGCCCCTCTATCGGATAGGGTACTGAAATTACACGTTAGGATCCTGCTTTGAGCTCTGAGGTGAACAGAGGTCTAAGACAGTCCTACAGGTTCCCATGCCCATGTGGGGCACCCTCTGTAATCCCATCTCTAGAGGCAGGTGGGATCGGGGTGGGGTCAGAGATGAAAGAAGTCAGAGATAGTCCCAGGAAGGCTGTCCTCCTGGCTTGGAAGGAGCCAGAAGGTCTGCACCGTGAAAAGGTTGTAGGGTGAAGAGAGGCAGGGACTGTTGGGGACTAGGCACAGTCCCTGGCACCAGCCAGTATGGAAGTGGGACACTCAGTCCAACCAGCACAAACTGTGAGCCTGGAAGAGGACCCCAGCCCTCAGACGAGACCCCAAGCCCACTGACACATGTAGTTCAGTGTCAAGAGACCCTGAGCCCAGATCCCAGCCCACCATGCCTGCACTTCAGACCAGCCAAACTGTGCTGAAAATCAATCTGCTTTGATTCAAGAAGTTACATCTACGAGGATTTGTAACGCAGCCTGGAACCTGAATGTGATCTCCACAACATGAATCTACTTCTAAAAGTTCATGGAAAATGAAATGAAAACATGCTTATTTGGTTTCAAAAGAATTTGAAATCCATGCTCAGTTTTGTCATAATGTGCATTCTCCACAGATCTGTTGAAGTCTCCTCATACGCCTGTATTTTAAAAGTGTACATAGCCACACAGAGTTGTCTTTCTATCCACTTTCCCTTGTAGTACTCTTATGGCTTAGTCCCATCTCCTCAGTCCCTCTGCCTTCCTAAAACCTGCCTTTAGAGTCCAGTGCTGCGGTGCAATAGGTTAAATTACTGCCTGCAACAAACACCTTCAACAACAACATCCCATTTCAGAATGCCAGTTCAAGTCCCAGACACTTCTCTCTGTAATTCTGCCTTTCAATGAAATAAAACAGAATATTAAAGCATAATAGTATTAATAAAAGAAGGAAGGGAGAATGAGAGAGTAAAAAGAAGGAAGGCAGGCAGGCAGGCAGGTAGGCAAGCAGGGGAGGGCCTGGCGGCGTGGCCTAGTGGCTAAAGTCCTCGCTTTCAACATGCCAGGATCCTATATGGGCACCGGTTCTAATCCTGGCAGCTCCACTTCCCATCCAGCTCCCTGCTTGTGGCCTGGGAAAGCAGTCGAGGACGGCCCAAAGCCTTAGGACCCTGAATCCACGTGGTAGACCTGGAGAAAGTTCCTTGCTCCTGGCTTCGGATTGGTGCAGCACCAGCCATTGTGGTCACTTGGAGAGTGAATCTTTGGACGGAGGATCTTCCTGTCTCTCCTCCTCTCTGTATATCTGACTTTGCAATAAAAAAATAAATAAATCTTTAAAAAAAAGAAAAAGGAAAGAAAAGCAGGGGAGAGGACAGGCATTGTTGTGCAGCGCATTAAGCCTCTGCATCCCACGTGGGCCCTGTTTGTGTCCCAGCTGCCCCACTTCTGACCCAGCTCCCTGCTAATGCCCCTGGGAAAGCAGCAGCAGCAGACCAAGTGCGTGGGCCTCTACCATCCCCGTAGGAGACTGAGATGGAATTCCTGGGTGTAGTCTGCCCCTGTGCTGGGCGTGACCCAGCAGATGGAAGATCTCTGTCTGCATTCCTCTGCTTTGCAAGTAAGTAAAATAAATCTTTAAAAATCACCGTGTCTTTACTTGGTTGTTGTTTTTCCTTTGTGTGATTATATAACTTCCTTCCTTTGGGCTCTGCTCTCCCCCCACCCCTTGCCATTTGAACACTCACAGAAAACGCTATTCTCTTCTCCTGCCCTCTGCTGTTGCATCCTGGGGCGGCCACCATTGTGTGGCCTGGCTACCAACCAGCGTTTCCTACCTCGAAGCTTAACGGCAATGTTGATTACATAACAGTACACAAAAGCCCAAACAAGTTGCTGCTGGGCGTTTAAATATAGCAACAGCAGGAATTGTTTCTGGGCTTGGGGAAGAACCACTTCCAATCTCCCCTAATTTCAGCAATTTTCTGGTCTATAGAATAAAAGATCTAAAATTAGTCCTGAAGGTGTTTCCGTACACGCGTACAGAAAAGTCCACTGCGCCCCCTCCCCCAGCAGATGCTCCAGCACCAGGGTTAGCCACAGAGGGGGAGGGCCGGTGCTCCCTGGTGGCAGGGATTTGCAGGCCGGGTCTGCAGCAAGAAGTGAGGCAAGATGTGGCCGGGGGCTCCTGAGCTGGCATCATAGCAGTGAGACTCAGGGCACTCCTTTCAGTCACGGGGGGCGGGGGGGAGTGGGAGTGGGGAGGTTGGGGGGGACCACCAGCCCTTGTGTTCCCCTGCAGGGCTCATTTAGTTAGCAATTTTAAAAGCCCAACTCACGTTGGTTCAGAATAAGGAGTTTCTGTCCCAGGACTTTCTAGAGGTAGTTCATGTTCAGACTCAACCCTCACACGAGGTCCCTTGCACCCACCTACCCTGGGTTCTCACCTTCTGGGAAAAGGACGTCTCCCTCCTCTGTTGCAACCACTCACCCGAGCTTGACTGGCACAGGCTGTAGTGTCACTTTAAAGTAGGATACATGGGCAGGTAGTTGGATTAGGTCTGCCCCCATATGTAACTCTACCCTCTTATCTGTCAATCACAGGGACCCCCTGAGTGATGGATGCGGCGTCCTAAAGAGCCACAGTGCCCTAAGGACTCAGAGTGGACCAGGCCAGGAGCCTGGCCAAAAGCCAGTGTGCTGCTAACACAAGAAGAGCGGAGTGGACGTTGGTTACTAGAGCAAAGGCTGTCCCCCAGCTGCGGGACCTGTTCCCTGGGGTTTCTGTTAGTAGCACGGGCCCTCAAGGGCGTCAGGCGGACATGAGCAACGTGGGCTTTGTCTTCCCAGGACCCTCTCACGTTCCCTCCTCCGGTTCCTCAGAGGGTGGTCCTGCTTGCCCTCCTGCTGGGGGGCCAGGTGAGGGCTTCCTGGGGGAGGTCTGACCTGCAGCCAGATGGGGGAGGCCGGAGGGCCCATGCCCAGGGAGCTTGGCATCTGCTCTGCTCTCCAAGCTGTAGCTTCCCCATGCCAGTTTCTGGGCTGGCTCTTGTACCTTTCCTCGTCCTTGCCCTGTTTGCTGGCGTGACCTCTCTGGGCTCTCTTGGCCCTGGGTGGATTCCAGAGGTGCTTTCTGGATGGAGGCGCAAGGAGGGCTCACTCAGTAGGGGTGTTATTGTTTTGTTAAGTGTCCTGTCCAATTGCTTTACAGTGGGATGCCCCCACCGAACAGAGTCACAGGTATTCTCAGCTAGGCAGAAGAGGAGCCCGTACTTAAAGTATAAATGAGACATGATTCTTTGTTTTAAATAAAAGATAAATGTAATTTAGCACAAAAAAATTGAAATCTATGCTTAGTCTTCATAACACTTTCCTGAAGGTTTTGAAAGCCTTTACATGGGTTTCTCAACTGTTGCTACTGAAAGAATCTTATCTCCCCAAAAATGTATTCCTTTGAAATATAAGAGGCATAGAGAGATATCTTCCATTTGCTGGTTCACTCTCCAAGTGGCTGCCATGGCCAGAACTGGGCCAGGCTGAAACCAGGAACTCCAGAAGAACCTCCCTATAGGCGGGAGGGGCTCAAACACTTGGGCCACCCTTGCTGCTTTCCAAGAAAGCTGGATGGAAAGTGGAGTGAGTGGGACTCGAACTGGTGATCACAATGAGATGCTAAGGATGCAGGCAGTGGCTTAGCCTGTAATGCCACAATGCTGGCTCTCCAATTTGATCTTTTAAGTCCATGTTCCACAAACTTTTTTGAAGTGTCCTTGTGCTTAAATACACTGTGGGTGCTCCAGGTGTCTGGACTCCAAGTTTACCCTAGCAGAGCTGCCTCACCCAGGGATCTACAATGTTGTCATGAACCTCTGCCCCCAGTGATTGATACATGGAATTAGAGGGCCCGTGATTGCATCTAATCACAATCAGTCACTTTTCTGGAGCCTTCCACAGCCTCTGCTGGCATGGCAGGACAAAGATGACTGTGATCGAGCAAAGGCCAGGGGTCTGTGGCAGCTGAATCCCACAGGACTCACTTGGTTCCCATCCTGAGCCATTGCTAACTGGGCTGTTGCTCATGTTGGCCTTAAGAGCACTCACTGGCTGTCCAAAGCCTTAGGCAGATTCCAATTCTGCTTCGAGAGATTTTCACCTTCCATCAAAGGGTTAAACAATTCTGAGCAGGAAGGCAGGACATTTTGTCTATGCATGACACCTGTTTTAGAAATTGGACTTTTAATAGTTGGCTGTGTTATAGGTTAAAAAAAAGTGTCAGTTTTGTTCAATTTTGTTAACATTAGAGTTCATTACAAAAACACTCTGGTAACATTAACTTACATCTGAAAACGCACCCTCTTAGATTCATCATGCCCAAATCACGGTTATATTTAACATAAAGAACTTGACCAAATGATATGCTTATATATCAAATTTATAGCTAGCAAGTTTTTATTAAGCTTAAGATACTGAACCCAAGGATACAAAGGTACTGAACGGCAATTTCTTCTCCAGAAGTTTACAAACTACTGACGTATGCACCTAACACAAAAATAGCTCCGTAAGGTTCTGCTTCAAAATCAGCCTGCTTCTCTAAACAGACACCTGACTCTTAAGGTAACCCAACTGGCAGCTTGAGGGGTTTGTGCTTAAATTAGCCAAGGCTTGACTCAGGTGTCTGCCACATAAAAGGCCACTCTAAGGCTCTGAATACCAGAAGAGATGTGGCAGGTGGGCAGGCAGCTGGCTTGAAAGAAATCTACTTGCTTCCAAAGAACTAAGAATCTTTTGGCTGCTCTGAATGAAGCTGTATGGAACCCAAAGAACTTGACCATTCTCAATCCTGCGGCTTTTAATAGAATGGGATATATGCGGGCAAGAGGCAAAAGTATTGCGTTGCCCCTGCACAGCAGCCATTTGGAGAACATTCTAGTAGGTAGCTTGTATAAGCCAATCCATCCGAGGAAATTTCCCGTATTAAATCAGAACAGATGGAGGTCTCCCACAGAGTCGGGCACTGACAGCATCTGCTGTGTTCACATGGAAGTTGTCTTGGGGCTGTTGCAGTGCACGCTAAGCCTCTGTCTGTAACTCTACATACCATAAAGCACCAGTTTGTGTCCTGGTTGCTCCACTTCTGATCTAGCTCCTTGCAATGGCCTTGGAAATCAGCAGAGCATGGTCCAAGTACTTGGGCCTCTGTGCCCGTGTGATAGACCCAGAAGAAGTTTCTGGCTCCTGGCTTTGGAACAGCTCAGTCCTGGCCATTGTAGCCATCTGGGGAGTAAACCAGTGGATAAAAAAAAATGTCTTTCTCTCTCTCTCTCCGTAATTCTGATTATCAAGTGAAATAAATAAATTTCTAAAAAAGAAGTCTTGACCACTTGAGTCTCAAGTCTAAACACATCTGGAAAGGTCCCTGCTTGGTCTGTTTTTGATCACAAGTCACCCTTGGACCCAATCAACTATGATCATGAGGGAAGGGTTATGTTGTCCAGAGCGTCTGATAGTTTTGCAGTAGCCATGCCCACAGCTGGGGTACACCTGTAAGAGAGAACATTGGAAAGGGGAAGAGAGAGGAGGGGCACTGAGATGAGGTGGGGAGTTAGTCCTACAAGAGGGGATATCCACGTACATGTCTTTAACTACAGAAATTGCTGCAGCTCAACTCTAGCTTTCACTTTTATTGTTGTTATTATTATTAGTTATGACTGAGCTGACCTTGTTGCTTCTAGGGCCCTGACATGAAGCACTGACTCTAAGAAAAAGTGATGGATGAGCCCACAAGCACCCCACCCCCACCACTTCCTGGCTTGTTGATATGGGGTGTTACTGTCTTTCCCCTTGTACTTAGTCAGTTGCTACTTTTGTAGCCCACCATGGTGAATCAGTCCCTGTAGAACCAGCCTCCTCAGGGTCTGGGTCCTGCCTCCGAACCTGAATGTAGGACTGCCCTGAGACTTCTCACCCCTCCTGGATTCTCAGCTGCCCCCCTTCTTGCTCCACACCTGCCCTTCCTGCTGCAGTTACCCGAGCCTTGGGGACCAGCTTGCAACGACCAGCTGCCAGGCGATGCTCCATGCATAGGCTTTGAGGGGACAGCCATATTCCTGTAGGCCCCAGTTATGTTCTGGAAAGCCCGGGAGACCGAGGGCCCTTCTCCTGCCTTCTCTCTATACTTTTGGCCTAGGGAATTTGGGCTGGCTGCTATGGGTGAGTTGGAATAAGAAAAAAATCAACACTTGACAAACTCCAGAACAACAAAATTGCACTGTGGGTGCCGCACAGCTATTTGGGTTTGTTGATGAGAATCCTTGGAAACCACACAGGACAAATCACATGCAAAACAACTGACTTCCTGTTTTCCTAGATGTGACACCCTGCAGGCACCTTCCCGGGAGCCTTTGTCACACTCTGCCCTCCCTAGGGGGTTCTGGGGGTAGGAAGATGATCCCACATGAACCTTGGCATTACACCCATGGCGTGAAACATGCCTTAGATTTCCCAGGCCCCCTCCAAGGACACAAAATAACAATGCAGCCTCTGTGCAGGTCCCTGGACTCCGACGATGACCTCATAACCCAGGCAGCAAACCACAGGGGTGGCATCAGGACGCTTCTCCTGCTCTCCAGGGAGCCGAGAAATGGTCAAAACATTCTGATTTTCAGTGCCAACAGTATGAGAGGACAGTGATCTTCAAAATACACAGTCCTTGGCATTAGAATGACTCAACTTGAAACAACAACCGAAAACTCATGCTTCTAGTTAGTAGCAATATATTTTTGTGTGTTTGAAAAATGGCTGAGAGATGGTTTTTAAAAAGATTTATTTATTTGAAAGAGTTATTTGAGAGAGAGAATGAATCATTTTCCAAATGGTTGCAACTGCCAGTGCTGCCAGACTGAAGCAAGGATCCAGGAGCTTCATCTGAGTCTCCCACATAGGTGCCCCAGACCATCCTCTGCTGCTTTTCCTAAGCCATTAACAGGGAGCTTGGTCAGAAATGGAGCAGCCAGGACACAAACCAATGTCCACACAGGATGCCAACACCCCAGACAGCAGCCTCGATACTGCTACACCGCAAAGCTAGCCCCACTGGAAGGGTTCTAAGTGAGTGTGTTAGATTTTCCTCACTCTACCAAAACATTTAGGGGTAACCACTTAGCAAGGGAAAAGGCTTATTTGGACTTATGGTTTTGGAAGTCACAGTATGAGACAGGGCAGGTGTCACTGGTTAGGCCAATGGCGAGGCCTGAGGGTGGGAGTGGCAGAGTGTGTGCGGAGCGACAACCTCACAGTGAGTAGGGAGCAGGAAGCAGCTGGGTCCAACGAGGCTTCTAAGCTGCCTTGTGTGAGAACAACCTTCCAGGGACATGCTTCCCCCCACCCTCCAAACGCCAGTAGGCCTAACAACCACCCGTGAGGCTCCCCCTCTAATCCTTAGAATTGGGTTTTGACCTTTGTAATTTATGCCTTTATTTCTATTTTTTTGCTTTTCAGCTTGGGGTTTAAATGTGTGCTTGAGTTCAGAAGCCAAGTCTTGTTCAAACTAGCAGAGTGTGAAGCCCTGCATATGTTAAACAGCTTGATTTAACCATTCTGCCACATAGATCTATATCGAAACTTGATGTTTTGTGCCATAATTCTATACAGTTTTTACCTGTGGTATTAGTTCTTTTCCATTACTAGAACAAAGCACCCAAAGATGGATACTTTATAAAGCAAAGAGGTTTACTTAGTTCACACTTTTGGAAGTGCAAGGGCAGGGCTCCGGTGAGGACCTTGTGGTAAGTGGCATTGCTGTGGCAGGAGTGGTTGGGGTGATCCAGAAAGCAAAAGCCAGGATTCCACAAGAACCACTTGACTGTCTCCCAAGGGTGTTACCCCTAATTCCTTAGTTACCGCTCACCATCTGCAAATCTGCTTCAAAAGAAAGGCTAACTCTTGAAGAAGGGGCCAGCTGGGACTGAGCTAAAGCCCTCTTATTCTGAGTGGAGGTGGTGTGGCTGGGTGGAAGACAGGCAGAGCGGAAGGGATTCTGGCTGTGTGACCATGTGTAATTTACATAACCTTTTTTTTTTTTTTTCTGATTTTAGAATTTTATCTGGATATAGAAACCTTCAAATTATTTATTTATACATAGTGATAGCAAGCCCTATGTACTGCCACTCCAAGGGGAAATCTTTTTTTTTTTTTTTTTTAATTATTTATTATTTAACTTCAGTAATTACATTGTATTATGTGACACTGTTACATAGATACTTGGGTTCTCCCCACCCCTCCCCAAACCCTCCCACCATGGTGGATTCTTCCACCTTGTTGCATAACCACAGCTCAAGTTCAGTTGAGATTTCCGCATTGCAAGCGTATACATAACCTTTTCCTTATCCGGAAAATGGGAATGGTAAACATCACACCTGATCTGAAAACAAGCCAGATTAAGCAGGAGCCTCAGTTCGGATCTCCTCTGTGAGTGACCAGGACTCAAGCTCTGAGGCATCATCACATTTTGCCTGCCAGGGAAGCTGGACCAGGAGCAGAGCCAGGACTTGAACCAGGCATTCTGATGGGGATGTGGGCTTCCCGGTAGGCATGTTAACTACAGTGTCTATGGCCTACTCCTGTTATAAAAAAGTTAAATCAAAGAATGGGTGGAAACCCTTAGCTCATAGCTTGGGAACCAGGAAAACCCAAGGCAGACAGGTGCCTTTGGAAAGGCGAGAGCAGGGGGGTGGAACAGAATGAGAGCAGGTGTCTCAGGGAGGTGTTCACTCCTTCTACAGGGAGCTCCCTAAGGGCCCTGAAGTCTCCAGTGACAAGTAGGAACCTGGTACCAGGGGGTGGGGGCAGGAAAGGCCTGGGAGACTGAGTGGGGCCTTGGATGGTGCCTAGGCAGGGAGGGACCTGCAAAAAGGGCACCAAGGCAGGGGAGAGAGGAAAGGACTGTGAGCAGCAGGGAACAAAGGACGCGGAGGGTGACAAGGCCCGAACGAGGCAAACTCCAGAAGAGACGCTCCAACTCTGCCCAGTCTGCCAAGGCCCCATAAAATTAATGGACTTGGGATGGAAGCATTTCAAAAGTGCTTTGGAGGCCAGATGGGAAGCTTATGTAATTGTTTTCGCTTGCAAGCTCCCTCAGAATAATGAAGTTTGCTGCTGCCTGCAGGGGAAGATGGTTCTGGTGCCTCCACTCCCACCTCCCTCTGTCCACACCGCAGGGCTCTCCCATCACCCTCAGGTGCAGCCTCCTCTAAGGCGCATCCTGGCGTGATGGAAAATGCTAGAAGGTCAGGCTGGGCAGCAAGAGCTGATGTTCTACGCTCACAGCACTTACCAGGGTGTGAACAGAACACAACACAGAGAGCAAACCTAAATCTAAGGCTGGATGTGGGGGTGTGATGGGGGAGCAGGCAGAGATGGGGTGCTGTTGGGCCTTACGAAGCAGCGGTGGGCACACACACAAGCTGTTGGGAGAAGTGTGGGCTGCAGAGCCTTGTGGGTTGTTAACACAGGAGAAGAAACAGTCCAGGTGGGAGGGAGCCGCAGTCTCGTCCTTCTCCCCATCCTGCCACTCCTGTGTGTGGGACGGGCACACTCACTTGTTAGGACCTTGATTTTTTTTCACTTGCACATGAAGGACAGCCTCGCTGGCTCTGGCTTCTCCCCACTCCACACTCCAGCTAATTACACAACTCTAAGTTTTTATTATTTGAGAGGTAGACGGGGATAGAAAGAAAGAAACTTCCATCTGCTGGTTCATTCTCCAATGCCAGCAACAGCTAGGGTTGGGCCAGAGTCAATCTTAGGTCTCCCAAGCGGATGGTAGGTGCCCCATCACTTGAGCTGTTATTTGCTGTCCCTGGGGTCTAGATTGGGAGAAAGCTGCAGTTAGAAGTGGATCTAGGCAGCCTAAGATGAGTCATGAACATCATAACTGGAATTTTAGCTGCTAGGCTACACGCCTACCCCTGGTTCTGGTGTTATGTGGCTGATTAAGCCACTACTTACAACATCAGCATCCCTTACTAAGTACTGGTTGGGGTCCTAGGTACTCAGCTTCCAATCCTGGGGAGGCAGTAGCAGATGGCCTATGTGATTGGGCTCCTGCCAGCCAATTGGGAGATCAGCACAGAGTTCCTGGCTTCAATCTGGCCCAGCCCTGACTACTGCAGCCGTTTGGGGAGATTTTCTCTCTCTCTCTCTCTGTTTCACTCTCTCTCTCCCTGTTACACTGCCTTTCAAATACATAAATGTTTTAAATACACCTATCCTACACAAGTCTTTTAAGTCAACTCCTTTTATTTTTGTTTTATTTTTAACTGACAATTGTACATATTCATGGGGCCATGATATTTCAGTCCATGTTTATGCAAAGCACAATAACCCAATCAAGGCATTGAGTGTAGCCTCCACTTCACACATCATTTCTTTTTGATGGACACATTCAAGATGTTCAAAATCTCTTCTGGATGCTTTGAAATAGTCAAGACAATATTGGTACCAGTGACACCCTATTACTGGGCACCAGAACCCAGAAGTTACCCTTCCTCCCAGCTGCCTGCCAATTGTCCCCATTGACCAATCTCTCCCATCTCCACTTTTTCCCACCCAGCTGACCTTGGTAACCCCCATTTTACTCTTTGCTTCCACAAGGTCTGCTGCCACACAGTCCATACCGGAGTGTTCACGCAGACTCTGAACTCCCCGGAGGCAGGGGTGGGTGGAGAACAGCTAAGAATTATTTAGTTTCAGTCATTCACTTAAGTATTTTGAGTACCCTGGGCCCTGTGCTATATTTTTATACTCTGGAAATACTGCAATGAGCAGCTCAGATGAAACCCCAGCCTGCTGAGTGGTATCTTCCAGTGGGGAGGTCATAATGATAATATAGATCATAAACAAGAAAAGAGACACAGGGCTCCTGTGCCATGCAACTGCAGGGCGCATGATTCGGGCAGGACACTGATTCAGGGCTGTGCAAAGGCAGCTGCCCCGGCCATGGCCTAGCCCCATGGCCTGACCCAGTGCCTGATGCGGGACACTCTGTAAACACTTATTAAAGAGTAAGTGGACGAGAGTGAGTATTGTGGCACCACAGGTTAAGCTGCCTTCTGCGATGCCGACATCCCACATTGGAGAGTTGATTTGAATCTCAGCTGCTCTGCTTCCAGTTGAGCTTCCTGCTGAAAGCTCAGGGGAAAGCACCAAAGGATGTCTCAGGTATTTGGGTCCCTATTATTCCTGTGGGAGGCCACAATGGCGTTCCTGGCTCCTGACTTCAACCTGGCACAGATCTTGCTGTTGCGATCATTTGGAGCATAGACCAGTAAACCAAAGACCTCTATATCTTTTTCGCTTCCCTTCTCTTTTTCTCCCTCCCTTACTCTATCACTCTTTCAAATAATCTTAAAAAAAAAAAAAAAAGAAATAATACGTGAGTGAAATAAGTGGTGTTAGTGTTGTAGGGTCTTTACTGTTGTGATTTGGGAAGCAGAGTGCTCCCATCCTCTGATGACACCTCACAGGTCCGCAAAGGCTGGGACTGGGCTAGGCTGAAGCCAGGAGCAGGGATTGCAGTTCGGGTCTTCCACATGAATGACAAGGACCCAGCCACTTGAGCATCACTGCCTCCCGGGCCTGCATTAAGGAGCTGGAGTCTGGAATCCAGAGCCAGGACTCAGGTACAGGAGGTAGGCATCTTGTCCCCTAGGCTCACCCTGGTCGTCTTTCCTACTCAGCTGTATCCATAGTTCTCTGCTGTAGTCTGCACTTCCTGGCATGTTGCTGTTAGGAGCACTGTGTGACCAGTTCTGCACAGTGGATGTGCTCGATTCACATCTGGGCAGGTGCCTGACCCCTGAAACTATTCCACCTCTTGCTACAGGATCAAGACCGTGCCCTGAGCAATAGATATCAAGAAAAAACTTCTCGAAAACTAAAGTACATTGATTCATACTGTGAATATATTTATAACCTGTCTTCTTCAGTTCTAATTTGTCTGAGGGAATAGCGGGACTAGAATGCTCATTCCCAGCGAGTGGGCTTCCTTGGTCTCCAAGGCCTTCAGTAGCAGGTGAGGTGTACCCGCCCCTTCCCACTCAGGACAAAGCATGCCACTGTCTTTCCAGGTGACACAGGAAAATCCCCAGCCCCCAGAGTTGAGGCAAATGGACTTTTCTACCCAGTGTCCTTCCGCATGGCTTGCACAAAACAAGAGACACTTGTCGCCACAAGACACACTTGTCACTGAGCGCTGGGTCCAGGCCTGGCATATACATTTTCTGAGATGAGGGGTTTTCAAGCCATGGCAAGAGTCTCTGGGAGGGCTTATTTGGGTAATCTGGAATCTGGTGCATCTAGGGGGGCGGGTCCAAGAATGTACATCTAAGATGCTCCCAGGGGCTGTGGCTGCTGGCAGGGACTGCACCCTGAGAAGCCATTGCCGAAGACTGACGCTCTGCCTCCCAAAGCCAGTGTGGCATCTTTGAGATCAGTGCTTTAATCAGCTACAGTGGCCATGAACCCTACAGGATGACATCATATTTTCAGGTATGCAGAAAGGAGGGGGAGAGGCAGAACCCTATAGCCCTCTCCCATGAGGCCTTGCAGCTGCTGATGGCAGCCACTGAGAGCACCTTGAAGTCAGGCGCAATCCGTCTGACAGCTCTTAAGTCCTTTCCAGAGCACCACCCAGTGTGCCTTCGGCCTGGGCCTGAGAGCCAGGGTGCCCACAGCCACGAGGCAGTCAATGCCAGACGCTTGGCTGACTTGATCATCGGTAGCCCTGGCAGCCTGTGCTGCGTGTGGGTGGCCGGGACTCATTCAGCCTTGTGGGGAAGCAAATGCTGCTGCTGCTGCTGCTGCCACCAGCGTTGCCACAGAAACAGGCTCAGCCCATGGCAGCTGCCTGCAGGGGCCAGAGAGCAAGCCGCCTGCAGCCAGCAAGCCGCCTGCAGCCAGCAAGCCACACTGCACTGGTCGGCTCTAGGCTCAGCTGCCTCAGCTGTGTGTGCCTCCTGCTCCGAGCTCTCACCTTTGGAGCTGGCCAGGTACCCGGGCCAGTCACAGCAGTGACCGGGGCTGCCACAGTCCCTGGAGCAGGTGACAAAGGGCAGGTAGAATGCCAGTGTGATGGTGGCACTGTGGGCAGAGGGCTTCTCTGTACCCACATGATGTTGAGTCAAGCTTTGGGCACAGACTAGCCAATCCCACAGACCCCTCTCCTAAGGTCTGTGGAGGATTTGTGCTTATTCTGGGGGGGAGAGCTGAGACCCTCACTCCTGACCCTTCTGTATAAAAAGTCCCAGCTCCTTCATGAGCATGCGGAGCTGCTCTCTATCCTAACTGGTCTGAAATAAGCCCTCTACAGAGTGTTCCATTGGTTATCGATCCAGAAGATTCGACTGAGGCCAAAGATGCCATGACCTCAATGTAGCCTCCCAGTTTCTATCGGCAGAGCCAGACTCAGCTCCCGGTATTCGGAGCATTACCAGTCCCCCTTGCCCAGACTGCTTATATTCCACAGTTGTCAAACAGAAGGTTAAAGTCCTATGTTCCTTGCCCTAACTCAGGAAACCTCTGAGGGCCTCTCTTAAAGCTATAGCCCATGGGGCTGGCACAATTGCTCAACTGGTTAATCCTCTACCTCCAAGTATGACATCCCATGTGGGCACCGGTTCGTGTCCCGGCTGCTCCACTTCCCATCCAGTTCCTGGCTTGTGGTCTGGGGAAGCAATGGAGGACAGCACAAAGCCTTGGGACTCTGAATTCACATGGGAGACCGGAAAGAGGCTCGTGGCTTTGGATCAGCTCAGCTCCGGCTATAATGGCCATTTGGGGAGTGAACCAGTGGATGAAGATCCTCTTTTCCTCTGTAAATCTGCCTTTCCAATAAAAAATAAATAAATCTTTAAAAAAGTTACAGCTCAGGGTCCTGTGTTTCAGCCACTACCTGAGATGTTGCATCCCATGTAGGTACCAGTTCAAGTCCCAGCTGTTCCACTTCTGATTCATCTCTCTGCTAAGGTTCCCTGGGGAAAGCAGCAGCAGATGACCCAAGGGTTTAGGCTTCTGCACCCACGTGAGAGACCCAGTAGAATCTCCTAGCTTCAGTTTAGTCCAGTATTGGCCTTTGCGGTCATATGGGGAGTGAACCCCAGGATGGAAGACCTCTCTCTGTCTGCCCCTTACCTTCTGTAATTCTGCCTTTCAAAAAAATAAAATAAATCTTTAATAAAACACTATCCTGTGAGCCCATTTTCTAAGTATCTTCTTACATATACTTGCATACCCTGTTGGTTCTGCCTCTGAATAACCCTGGAATTCAGGAGGAAATGTCAGTTGCCTCGTGCAAAGGGAAGCCCTCAATTGTCTCCGGTCCATAGCCAACTCGACTTATGGATGTTAGTTGGGATTCCATGATTTTTACTATCCTAGGCTAGGGATGTGGTCTTAATAAACCCTGTCTGCCCTAACAAGCCCAGCATCAAGGCTGGTGGAGCCCAGCTGTCCTCTGGGGTCCGTTATCCCATTCCCATGCAACACAGCATCAGCTCTCTTCCCAGCATCCACAGCCCATCCCGGAGGTCTCCAAGGAGAGGTCCCATAGGTGCCAAGGGCACCCATCACTATGTCTGCATCTCAGCACTTCCTCCCTCTCACCCTTGCAGGTGGCCACCTTGGGCACGTCAGCTCCTAGGGGCTGTCCCAGATTCTCCTAATATACCTTGCCTTCATGGCACCAAAGAGAGCTGGCTTCCAAGGAGAGGGGCAGGTCGTTGCCCTGCTCTGGGCCACTGCCAAGGCTCTGGTTACACAGGTGGCCCTGGCTTACCCTCAGACACAGCCGCCTGATGTCAATTCCCACATATGTTTCACTTTCTTGCCTGAGAGCCACCTTCTCCTTCCATGGGAATTCACAGCAGCCCTCCCCACACGCACCCCAGGGTGGAAGTACCAAGAAGCTCTCACCAGATGGATGAGTAAGTGATGTGACACAGCCACTGGGGAGATGCCAGCTGGCCCTAAGACAGAGTGGAGCACAGACACGGCACAACACGACAAAATCCCAAAACACCGCCTAAGTGCAAGCAGCCAGGCACGAAGGATGGTCAGCGGCTGAGTATCTTTAGGCAAAATTAAAGACAGAAAAGCAGAAGGGGCTAGGGCTCGTGGGAGGGAGCAAGGTGGAGTGACAGCCATTGGGGTAAAGAAATGTTCTCAAATAGGATACAGTTGTCCTGCACTGGTCAATGCACTTCATCAAGGTCTAACTGCATTTAGAGTGGATTGTATGGGGGCTGGCTGTTGTGACACAGTGGGCTAAGTCATCACTTGTGAGGCCAGGGTGCCAGCATCCCATAACAGAGTGCCAATTTGAGTCCTTGCTGCTTTGTTTCCCATCCAGCTTCCTGCTAATGCACCTGAGAAAGCTGCAGATGATGGTCTAAGCACACAGGCCCCTGCCACCTGCATGGGTGACCTGGGTGGAGTTCTTGGCTCCTGGTTTTTGCCTGGCCCAGAATCGATTATCGTGGCCATTTGGGGGAGTGAACCAGCAGATGTAAGATCTCTCTATCCTTCTCTCCATCTTTTAAATAAAAAAAATACAGCTTTTAAAAAGTAGAGAATATGATGTGTTTTATAGGCAGCATTTCCAGAGAAACAGAACATATGTATGTGAGGAGACTGCTTACAGGGAGGGGCATGTAAGTTAGAGAGACTGCCACCTGCAAGCCAGAGACCTGGGAAAGCTGGCGACGTGATTCCGCCCAGAACAGAAGCCCAGGGGCTGGTGCTGGATGTCCTGGGACAAGAACCAGGGGTTCTGAGGTCCTAGTGCAAGCAGAACATAGATCGACTCCTCCTCTCCTCATTATCTCCAACGTGCCTGCTGTCACCAGTGAGGGACGTACCCCCTCGGCTGGCTGGTTCAGGATTACCTCCTTTGGAAGCATCTAACCCCCATGTCTGTCTCACCAGCTATGTGGCATTCCTTAGCCCACATGAAATGGACCCTCACATGTGTGGACTGCAGCTGGCTAAAACACAAAAAGCCACCTGCGCTGACTGTGCTGTTTAGAGCAGGAGCCTCACCGTCTTCCTCCAGCTCGCACACTATCCTTTTTTCCTTATCACTTGACCCACCCCTTCTAACAAACTACACATTACATACTTTCCCCCCTTGGGGCCAATTTGGTGATACAGTGGATTAACTCATCATTTGGTGACATCGGTATCCCATTTGGGAGTCCAGCACTAATTGTGACTTCTCTGCTTGCAGTCCCCACTGACATGCTTGGGAAAACAATGGAAGATAGCTCCTGGACCCACTTCTGGCTTTGACTTGGCCCAACCTTGGCCATCGCAACCATCTCGGGAGTGAACCAGCAGATGGAAGCTCTTTCTCTCTCTCTTGTTCTTTCAAGTGAATGCATGTATCTTTTAAAGATTTTCTTTCTCTTACATTTCTTTTCTCTTTCACTTCAAGGTAAACTCAAACAGTATAGGGATTTTTTTCCCTTTTTGTCTTGTTCACTGACATACAGAAGCTAGCACTTCAACGGACTTGGTAAATAGCAGTTGGACAAATGATTGGACAAGAGCAAGAGAAATTCCAGCGAAGCACCTTGGGGCTATTTGGTGGGTGCAAAAGCAGTGCTGGGTGTTGTATCACCACATGACATTGGAGGGAGTGGGAAGACAGGTGCTTTGTAGCCAGCATTTCCCTTTCCTCTGCTGTGGTTTTCCACACTCACTGAAGATCGCAGCTTACAGGAGAGAAGCTTCTGCCAACTTCCGGAAGCCTCGGGGCATCACCCAGCAGTGAGCAGCTTCTACTTGATATGTGTGGCCAGGGGCAGGCATCTTGCCAGTGGTGCCCCCAGCCCCGGGAGGCAGTACTCAATGGCTCAAGTCACTAGGTTCCTGCCACCCATGTGGGATGTCTGGGTTGAGTTCATCCCTCCTGCTTTGACCTGACCCAAGCCCAGCTATTGTGAGCATTTGGGGAGTAAAGCAACAGACTGCAGTCCATCAGCCATGACCCCCGACCCTCCTTGACTTCACTGAGGACTTGGAGGGGTACAGACTAGGCCTGCTCTGGGAGAGGACAGATCAATTGGGTTTACATAGAATTCACTGTGCATGTAGATTGACTAGAACTGGAAGATAGAAAACAAAACAAACCAATAAGCCAATAGGCTGCAGGTTGTGCAGACCTTGAAGCATCACCCCGACTACTCTATGACCTGCCTCCGACCCCTGGGGCTCGTGCTGGGCTCCTTCTGGGGGCTAGCCCTACAGAGGGGGTGTTTGCTGAGTGGCAGTCACTTTCTTCAAAAACAATCCCAACAGAGATGACATTGTGCATTACACCAGAATACTCTCGCTTTGGTGGAAGGGCCTCAGATCCTGGTAAAATATCCCTCACCTGCTAAGACACTGTGCCAAGTGACTCATGGGTAGCATCTCATGAAATACTCCTAACTTTATATGAGGCAGATGCTATCACTGGCTCTGTTTTACCAATAAACACACGGAGGCACAGAGGAAAGACAAGACCCTTGCGGCAGATTCTGTGGTGCCCATGACCTGCAGCTCCTGGCTGCTGTCCTGGGCTGCCCCTAGAGCACACAGCTGCACCTGGAGTGAAAAACTGAAGTGCCCTTAGCCCTCATTTATGTACCTCAAATGTTTCCCAGGGATCATACAGATGGAAAAGGGGAAGAGTTCTGTTTATTCCCCCTTGTCCCAAACCATCTCGCTAAGGGTACCATGGCTTGCTAGTTGTGTAGGTGTGCTGGATGGGTGTATATCAACAATCTACTAATTGCCCACACACACAGATCCTGTCCCTTACCACGTGCATTTCCTTGTGATTAATATTCTGCAAATTTACATTTTGCACTGTACAATATGTCCTGTAGATTTCTTTGCCAGGACATGGAGAACTTTTTGTTTTAATGCCACCTACCTTTCTGCCCTATTAATCTATACATGTATGACCATCATTGTAAACATGTCACGGCATTTAGCCTCAATCTGTGTGTCCATCCTCCCCAAGGCTGAGCCTATCAGTCCCATTTTTCAAATAAGCAAAAATATTGTTAATTTGCATTTGCTTGATAACCAGTGAAACCAGGCATTTTCCATGTGTTTTTTATTCTTGTTTTTCTTCGCTAATGAATAGCTAAGACAATTTTTTGGTGCAAATAAACCGGTGAGAAGGATGTGCTTGTGGTAGGTTGAGGAGTACTTAATCCGAGTCACCCTGTTATTTATCTCACTGGCAGTTAAAAACATTCTTATTTCACTGAGTTTGATACTGATATGTCAATCAAAATAACTTGCGGAGTCTCAGCAGCTGTGCAGCGCCTGGCCCTGCACACACATTCCATGTGCTTACATGGTTTCTAACTATTTCAGCAGCTAAGCATCAAAACCCCTCAGTGATAGCAAATTTTCTAGGACATATTCATCTCATTTATTCTAAAGGCAGAAGAGACGGAGAAAGGGAGAGAAACACACAGAGGAAGAGAAAGCTCTTCTATCTGCTAGCTCACTCCCCAACGGGCTGTAATGGGCAAGATGGTTCAGGCTGAGGCCAGGCACCTGCAGCTCCGTCCTGGTCTCCAGCATGGATGCAGGAGCCCAAGCAGTTGGGTTATCTTCTCTGAATTTTCAGGTGCATGTGCAGGGAGCTAGAGAGGAATCGGAGACCTGAAACTTCAACCAGCACTCCAATGTGGGATAGCAGCATCTCAAGCAGCAGCCCCAGGGAAGGGGATTATCAGAACACATAGATACAGTTACAGAGACGTCATTTCCTGATTAAAAAAAACTGGAATACCCTAAAATATAAAATGTGGTTCTCATACATTAACATCCTTTTCCAGAGCTGGTTGTTGTGTCACTGACCACTGCCCTATCCTGGGTTAGCAGACAGATGGGTTGTAACAGCAAGTACATTAGTGGCTCCCCACCCCATATTCACATCTTCCTGGATTCCAGGACTGTCTTAGGACACAGCATCTTTGCAGTCACAGTTGAAATGAGGTCATCCTGGACTGGGAGAGCAACCTTACTCCCAGGACTGGAGTCCTTACAGGGCGAGAGGGAGAGACTGAGCCAAGATGCACATTGGGAAGGTCATGTGATGATGTAACAGGGACTGCAACAAAGACACGACCAAGGAATGCCACAGGGGCCAAGAAATGCCACAGGGGCCAAGGAATGCCAGAGCACGAAAGGACTGTTTGAAGACCCTGAGAAGGAGCGCAGACCCACAGACCCCAGAACCTGGAGAGAAGACACTTCTGTTCTCTTAAGCCACGCCCACCTGCTGCTGCCCCAGATATGGTAACTGGCACTTGACTAACAAGGCACTAACTCTGGACATCGGGGGCAGCATGGGGAGGACATTTCTGCATGTCCCTTTATGACTTGAATTTAGGAAGGAGGCTGGTCGAGGCAAAGATACTGGCTCTCTTCTGGAAGCTTCTGACCTGTAGATTTACGAGGCCTGTGGGCAGCAATTATATTCCTCCCACATGAGCCCTGTGATTTTTCAATTTTCTTCTCTTTCTTAAAGAGAGGGACAGGGGAAGAGAGGATGAGGGAAAAGGAGGGAGAGAGAGAGATTTCATTTGCTGGCTCACGCTGCAAAGGCCTTCCATGCTTCCCACCTGGGGCTGATACCAGGGAACTCAAGTGAGGTCTCGCATGCAGGTGGCAGGAACTCAAGCACTTGAACCATCCTCTAAGTGTCTCAAGGCGTGCAAGAGCAGGAAGCTAGAAGTGGGAGCTGGGACTGGGAGCCAGGCACGTGATGTGGGTTGTAGGCATCCTTGCTGGGCAGATTTACCACCAGCCCAGATAGCCACCCCGACTTGCTAGGTTTTAAAAAACAACCTAAGGTTGGAGAACCCAGACAGCTAGACACCAGCAGGTGTGGTCGCTGTGCCTGGCTTCTCTGGGGCAACGGTACAAGGACGCTAGAACATTCTCATGGGAAACCAGGATCAGAAGTCCAGGCTGCTGCAATATTTCTTGAAATCCTTGTGGTTTTTTTTTTTCTAATACTCATTTTCTAGGAGGTTTTTTGCAGACCCTTAGCATGTGTGCAGGTGTAAAAGAGAGTTAGAGAAGGAAGGAGCGGGGGGGAGGGGGAAAGATCCTCACTGCAGAAATAGGTATGTGGGGTGAGAGCAAGTGGGGGAGCAGTGTGAAAACCCAGCTGGTGATCTCCACACTCCTGTGATGCCCTGGGAGAGCCGGGCCTTTGTTGGGACTTGATGTTGACCATGGAAGGGTGAGAACTTGAGTCTTACCAGGAAGTATTGGAGTGAGAAGGGAGCACACAGACCCCAGCACCTTCCTAGAGACATGCACCACCCTGGGGTTCCTTTTGGCAAGATCATCCTGGGACCTGTTGCAGCTGGGGGAGGTGATGCTGGGGGAGGGGCCGTAGCAAGAGGAGAGACAGTTCTGGCAAGAAGAAAACGCTGAACCCAGGGAAAGGAAAGACACCAGCAGACTGCCTGGACCTTCCATGCTACAGAGCCAGGCCTCGGTGCCCTCACCCAGCCAGAGAAAGGTGGTCTGGCTGGGGAAAGCATAGCACTCAACCCTCCCCACAGGCAGCGCTGAAGCTGCAACTTCACTTGTGGCTGTGACTTTGTCTGTCCCTCATCAGCTGGGCATTGAGAGGACTGTGGGCCTCCCCAGCTGTAAAGTGGGACCTCCAGTGGTGGCCCCTGCCAGCAGCTTCCTGGCAGCGGCTGAAACCAGAGACCCAGAAGCCCTTTGGTTTAATTCCTGAGGTTGGCATGCTCATTAAAATACTCTCACCTGGACGCACACCTGCCAGGTCTCACTTGTTTAGTCTGATGTGGGGCTGCTCCGCCATCGATCTTAAAACTTCCCAGATGGTTACAATGCACAGACATGAGTCAGAACCATCTTCTACCACTACCTTTTAAGACCAAGGATTCCTCTGCCAGTTTTATAAGGGCTGGCAGGGGTGTAGATTTGTTTCTTTGTAAAACGAGGAACTCTGACAACCTCTAAGGCCCTACTAGCTGCAACCGTTGGCAAGAGTCCCCTCCCTTCTGCGGGCATTCTCATTTTAACCCTCCTCACATCTCAGTGTTCCCACCCCTTTCCCAGCCACACCTGCTTTCCTGAAGGAACAGTCATTTGCACCAGAGTGTAAATGGCAGTGAAGGCACAGTGACTGGTCCCCCAGAGGCACAACTTGAGATAATGAGCAGATCTTGGGGCAGCAGATGGACTTAGAGCAAGGACCCTGAACCTGGGGACAAGAGACCTGGGTCACAGCCAGGCAATTGTGGGTAGGTTCCAATTTCTCATCCACTGATGAGAAGAGTGGACTAGATGTTATGTATGGCTGTCCACACCTGTTTCTTTGAAAAACTGTTGTAAATAAAGCACCAAGCCTGCCAATTAACTACTCCTTGGGGCACCGTTCAGTGACACTAAGCACTTCCACACTGTCCACCAACCATCCCCATCGGCCACTGCCAGAATTCTTCTCCAACCAAAACCTACTTCTCCCTGAACAGCAACTCCTGGTTCTTGAAAAGCTTCCTGGGGACTCCAAGGGTCGTTTTGGGAGCAGAGGGTCCCTATAAAGTCTCCCAGATGGGCATCACTTAAGGGGGACATGATCCCTCTCTGTCAAGACACAACAGTGTGGGCCACTCCAGCCGTTTGGCAGCTACCTTCTCCCCTTCTCCTAAGGCCTGGGCTGTGTTTTCTGCATTTTCTATCTCCTCCTGGACCCTGTTCCCATTTGGCCCTCAACTACTTGCAGACAGTTGCTTGTCTCTGATCCCGCTTCTCAGCTCAGCGTGACTGTAGACCAAGATGCCATCTCCCGGGGCTTGGGCTGAGGAGGTGGATCGGTTGCAACCACACAGCTAGTAACAGGATGAGAGGGTCACCCAACTCAGACACCAGACTCCTGGCCCTCCCAACCACTTGACTTTCCTGTGTCCTTCAGGGTTTCCCAGAATCCCTGGCAAGGGTTGGCAGGAAACCAGCCTGGACCAAGATACAGTCACACAATGGGAAGTCATAATCTTCCTGGAAAAGGAGACACAACCAGAGTCCTGTGAGAACGACCCCAAGACCCACCATGAGGGGAGGGAGAGCAGTGGTGGCTAGTGGTAGAGGCTCAGCTGCCCCTCTGAGCATACACATTGGCTGTGACCATCACCAAAGCCACCTACTGGAACTAACATTAGCTCCATGCTGTCTAGGTTCCCTCGGGCACTGCCAGCCTCCTTAGAGCTGTGTCAGTTCATGTGCTGTTCTACAGCTACACACCACACGCTGCACTGTTTGTAAGAAAACAAATGCTCACTTACAGTTCCAGAGGGAGAGAGGCTGTTTCTGGTGGGTGCCGCCTTGTGGGTAGGACCTTGGTAGGGTCCCCTGGGAGGTGCAGGGTCTCTCCGAGGCAGAGTATGCTTGGGAAGAGGTGCTCCATCTTCCTCTTCGTAGTAAGCCACTAGTGCAGGCAGGAGGCCCCCACGTGCAGGGCTTGCCCAGCCCTAATTGTGTTTGAAAGGAGCCACCTGCACATACCAATTAAGGAGCCTTGGAGGGAACCAGCCCAGGCACCAATGGAACAAGGCTATGTCACAGTTGCCCCGGGCAGGCCCAGGGGCAGCCCGGAGCATCCCTCTAAGCAGGGAGCCAAGCAGAGCTTAATGTACCCTGAGTCTTGGAGTGGGAAGTGGGGACAAGACCCTGGCATCCTTCCGCCCCATATTCAGTGCCCTAGCCCCAGTGGAGATCCCTCCAGGTGTGTTCAAATTTAGTAGCTGTTTTTCAAAATCGCAGTGATTTCTCTTTATTCGGTGCAGCTGTAGCTCTCACAGTTCAAAAGCTTGATACTCCCATTGGCTTTTTCAGCGTCTCGTTGGGGATGTTTCTGTGACACAGGTGAGCCCACAGACGGGCAGACGGGGCCTCTGGGACTGGTGGCAGGGCCCCGTTTACCCTCCAGAACCTGCATATGAGGACTAGGTTGGCTGAGGGAAGGCTGAGAGCAGGAGCGGGATCTTGTGGCATAAGTGTCCCTGAATCCTTCACTCTTCCCGCGTGACATCCCACAATGTCCCTATTTTGCTTTTCCACTCATGCCCATTTTTTGCACAAACAAAACTGATGGATGGCACAAGAAACAGAAAATCCAACACACAGCCCTCCCTGTTGCTTGTATCAGCAAGAATCTGGAAGCTCACGGCCAGGACACCGGTTATGATGGCAACCTCCCATACTGGAGTGCTTGAGTTCATGTCCCAGTTCCAGCTCCTGACTCCAGTTCCCTGCTGATGGAGACCCTGGCAGGCAGCAGTGATGGCCCAAGGGGTTCGGTTCCTGTCACTCACATGGGTGTCCTGGATGTAGTCTCTGACCCTAGTTTTGGCCCTGGTAGAGTCTGCTACAGTCCTTGCAGGTATTGGGGCAGTGGACTAACAGATGGGACTATTCTCTCTCTTTCTCTCATAAATCATTTTTAAAAGATTACATAGGTAAGGTATATGGCACAGTAGGCATTCAATGGAGAGTAGCTGTTATTCCCACTGAAAGGGAATTTTTTTAATATCTAAAAAAATGAAAGATTCAACTTAATGATCTGTGATTAAGGAGAAAATAAATAGCTGTCTTTAGGATGATGACAACAAGAGATGCAAAACAAGCAATTTGAAATTTCAAGTTACAAGTTTCAAGGATATTCTATGGATTTCTGCTTTGTTCTTCCCACCTGCACATTGGTAGATCAGCCCCATACCCAGCTGCTGACTGAGCATGTGCAGAATCATATGCCTGCATCACAGAGGAATATTGCTTGTGTGTCCCCTGACAAAGCATCACATCAGAGTCCCCAGCTCTGCCCCAACAGGTCCTGTCAACAGCACACAGACTCCAGAGCCTGATCTGTGAGTGTCTTCACCTCATCCCAACATCCCCCTACCAATCCGGCAGCCAGTAGCCCCATGTGGCTACTGAAATGACATGAGCAAAGCTCATCTCCTCACAGGCTCGTCAGCTTCCTGTGACAGGTGGCTGCCACAGTGAGCAGAGCAGATGAGGGAACGTTGCCCCCAAGGGATTCACTTACTGAAAATAAGCCTTCGGGAAAATCAGCCCAGCTGCTGAAGTGCTGGTCCTCTATGAAAAGGGACACCTGCTGCTCTGGCTGGGACATCTTCCAAGAAGTCACCACACGGAAGTACAGCCTGCCTGGTGATTCACAAGTGAAAGACACTGAGCACAGCCTGGCTCTCATGGTTCCTTTGGGAATGCTTTTTCAAGCTGCGGTAAGCTCCAGTTGTGTGTTGGCTGAGCATTCTGCGGGTCACCATGAAGCTTCGTTCGCCACCACCTGCAGCTGCACACTCAGTGACGAGCCATGCCCTGAGCAGACTGCAGATGCCATCAAGAGTCCGCCTTTGCATGGCCCACCTCCACCGTAGGCAGGCTGTGTGTCCAGAAACAAGGGCAAAAATGTTAGGAACTTTCAAGTCACATATTATACTCATGCTGTGCGGTGAACCAGCAGTTCCAAGAAAGATTTAAACAAACAAAAAAGAATCTGCATGCAAAAAAGATTGATAAGATATTAGACGCTGGCAGTGGCATAGTGAATGAAGCTTCTACCTGCAATGCCTGCACTCTTCATGGCCATTGCAAGTGACACCCACAACTTCCTCTCCCATTCAGTTGTCTTGGGCGGGGTCACATGATCACAGCCCTCTTCAGAGGGACTGGGAATCACAGTCCTCCTATTGGAGAAGGATAGAATAGGCTTCGGTGGATTACAGTCTCTGCCACATATGATCTCTTCTGCTGCTTAGAAAGCTCCGGGAGCCACGGTTTCCTCTGGTTTCCTACCTCAGAATCCGCTTCTTCACACAGAAGCAGCATTAGGAGCTTCCAAAGGAAGCCCAACCCTTGCCAACCACAATGGCTGCATCCCTCTGTCATACTGTGCAGGACAACATTTCACTGAAGACACAGTGGCTGTCCACCCATGTGGCAAGCACTCATGTGTTGGCTAAGGAAAGTTCCCTGGGTGGGGACATGGCTCCTTCCTAGAGGATGGAGAGGGTGGGTGATGGGCTGACCCATCCCAGGATCACCTTCAGGCATGTTCGAGTCTGGAGACAAAGCCTCTTGGAGTGGTAATCCAGACTGTCCAATGCCAGCCCTGAGCCAATTCTTTAATTGGGTATGATCAAACCTCCTGTCCCATCAGGTGGCTACCAAGAGGTTCCAAGAAAAACTGGGAGGGGAGAGAGTCCTCCTTGGTAACTGCCACATCTTAAACCCCAAGGAATTTCTGGTAGATAACCTAATCCTTAGAAAAAATGGCTGCATAAGAGCAGGGTCCTCACAGAACATGCGATACCAGCAGTGGGCTTTGGGTGATGATGTGCCAGTGTACAACTCTACCACATCAGTGGGGGTGTATGGTTAATGGGGGAGGCACGTACACTGAGTAGGGGTCAATGGGATATCTCTGTATTTTCCTCTTCATTTGATTAGGATCTTAATAAAACTACTTTTAGGGCCCGGCGGCGTGGCCTAGCGGCTGAAGTCCTCTCCTTGAATGCACCAGGATCCCAGATGGGGGCCAGTTCTAATCCTGGCAGCTCCACTTCCCATCCAGCTCTCTGCTTGTGGCCTGGGAAAGCAGTCGAGGACGGCCCAAAGCTTTGGGACCCTGTCCCCCGTTGGGAGACCTGGAAGAGGTTCCTGGTTCCCGGCTTCGGATCGGCGCAGCACCGGCTGTTGTGGCTCACTTGGGGAGTGAATCATCGGACGGAAGATCTTCCTCTCTGTAAATCTGACTTTGTAATAAAATAAATAAACCTTTAAAAACAAACAAACAAAAATTAGTGTTGTTGTAAGTTATGACAAAATGCTAAGACACTGTAATCATGGGAAGCTGAATGTGAGCTGCAGTGGAGCCCTGCACCCTCTTGTGGGGAAGGGGTTGACCCTGCGAGACTAGCCCACACAGCAGGCCTGAGGAAAGCCGAGCTAGGGCTGCCCCACTACCACCTGTGGGACCCAGAGCCTGACACTGTGTCCTCGTGGCCTGCTGGCTCTGTCTTCTCTGGACAGTAGGAACCATAGCTCAGTCAGCCCCCGGGAGGAAGGCTCCACCCACCTGCCCTGCCAGATCTCACCTGCTACCCTCTAAACCAGTCAGGGCCAAGGAGGTCCAAGAAAAAACCAAAAACAAATAACAAATAAACAAACAAAAAACAAACACCCCAAAATACAGTCATCTGCTCCCATCCAGAGCCCGGAGTAGGATCTAAACAGCCAGAGGCAGAAATGACCAGTTATTTAATTAGGGAAAAGACACTTTAAAAGGTTCCTAACTACATGCCAACTAAGGGAGCTGCTGCAAAGGTTCAAAAGAGAACTCCAGTGAACTGCAGACTTTGTAGCTGACAGCCGATAACCCCCAGGCTAGGGCTGGATTCCACACGAACTGTAAAGAGGGCCCCAGGCCTCCCAGGAGGTGGCTGATGAAGGAGCTTGCACCAGAGCTGCCCAAACTGCCAAGTGCATTCTGCGGCTACCCCAGGAAAGCAGTGCTGCCGGGGACTGACCCAAACCCGGCAAATCCACACAACAGCAGGCTCTTCAATGGTAACAAGAAGAGCAGGCGGCTGATGCGCGCTGAGATGTGAAGAACCCTGCAGGCAGTGTGCTCAGAAGCCAGGGAACAAGACGTGCAGCACACACTTCAGCTTCAGTGAAGTATCCAGGAATGGTAACTCTATTAGAGACAAACGGTATTCTAGCAGTTGCTGAGGGCCAGGCTGGGGAGTGAGCATAACCAGCACTGTGTTGGAAATGTTGGGAGGGGAGACTGGGGACACTGTTGTTCTGTCAACAGACCGGTAGTTATTGAACGGTACCTTTAAAATAAGTGGCTTTTATGGTACATGCATCAATCCTAAAAAAAAAAAAAAAAAAAGAAACTACCGGAAGAACCAACCTTTCAAAAAACTCAAAAACAGGAAACCATAGATATAAATGAGTTTCTTGGCCTTTCCTTCCCTCTAGTGTCTATAAGCCACACAGCCCCAATAGGTGCATTACATTTCTGTTGCAAACTAATTAGACATGAGGTAAATTTACCAGGGCTCCCAGTTGGGGAGGTTCACAGGCCAGGGTCAGAAAGGACTCACTAGTTCTAACATCTCCGAGGCTGGATGACCAGGCACGGGGAGCCTTCATAAGGATATATCACATGGCGGGTCAGGAGAGCGAGGGGGGCGGGAGGGAGGGAGGGAGAGAGAAAAGCTAGGCTCAACTGTGGCTTTTATAACTAACTTCTTCGAAAGCACTATACAGAGCAGGCCTCCAGGGACCTAAGGTCCTCCCACAGGGCCCACCTCCAAAATGCCACAATTGGATGAAATTTTAACCCTCCTCGGTTCCCTTAGTACACTTTGGGATTTAAGTATGTGTATGATATTCACATGACAACAACAGCTAAGGCCTGGCCAGAAAGGCAGATGTGCGTGTTAGGGATGTGCCAGCACCAGCAGCTCAGAGCAGGTTCTAGCAGATAAGTTTGCAGCAGAAAGCAAATTACTTCAGAGCTGTCCATAGTTTGCTAAGTGCTCCCCACAGGAAGGAGGTTCTGCTCAGGGTTTGCCTGGAAATCAGGACAATAAATTCCTGTAGCAGAGTGTTTAGGGAGTTGGGGAGACAGCCAGGGACCCAGGGCACACAGATGAGCTGCAGAGCAGAATCAATGGCAGCAGAAGTGCCTGGATATTGTGGATGAGTAGGGGCCTTGGTAAGTCCACCTGCTGAGATGGGGATCATGCTGGCTGCCTTCATAAGGGATACGCACATCAGTGATGCATATTTGTGGGCCACAGGTTCTAAGATCCCCTGTTATAGGAATCATGCAGAGACTCTTAATAACACAGGTGCTTCCATCTTTTAAAAATTCTAAATTATTTATATACCAAGCATCATGGACCCACAGGCATTTCCAAATCATGCCTTCCTCAACAGCAGAAAACAGTATTTTTTAGGAATAAATGAATCCCAGCTTCTCTACTTCTGATTCAGTTCTCTGTTAACGTGCCTGGGAGGGCAGCTGAGGATGGCCTGGGTGCTTGGGGACCTGCACCTACCAAGATGCACTTTTTTTTTTTTTGCTTTTCTTCCCCACTCTGGTGAACATTTAAATCATTTTAGAGCTGTTTCCTGCAGCCCATTAGAATGGCCTTTGTTCCACCTCATTGAGCAGTGGATATTCCAAATCAGTTTAATTACCGCGTGGGCATCTCAGGGATACATGGTGTGTCAAGTGAATCTTAAATTATCTATAATAACCAACAGAATGTTTCACAGCCACTGCTGCCCTCCCTTTTGAGGAGGGAGAGAATTCTAATGACAAACTACAGGGAGGTGTTTCGGGGTCTTAGGATACAATCTCGGAGCCAAACAGCCACAATCACTATTTACTGACTCTGTCACAAATGTGAGGTCCTTTACACATGTGGGCCAGGGATGATCTTGTCCCTGGAATGGACACTGGAGGGAGCCGTGGGGAGGGGTCCTTGGGAGTAAGGTGACATCCAGGGGGTGCACGTGGGGGCAGGACTGGAGGAACAGGAGCCGTTGGGCACTTTCTGGATGTGGCCAAAGGAGAACCTTTCACATTCAATTTATGAGCATTGTAGAAGAGGGACCTGTGCGTGTGGGAGGGGAGAGGGGTGAGACAGCAAAAACAATGAGATACTGCCCCTCCCTCCGCAGCTGTACTGAGCATGCGCAGGCCTCGGCCCTGGTTGCTACTGCCCAGAGACTGGTGTCACTGGCGGACAACTACATGGCAACTGCATGGCACCCATTCTGCAGGGCCCAGTGTGCTTCCGAGGGGACTGCTGGTTTTCAATTTCAGGGCTTCAGGAGCCACATTTGGGGCAGGGTGAGGGGACCTGGTGGGGGGGGCGGGAAGAGGCACTGGTGGGAGTCACACAGGTCACAGGAATTGAACCATGACTTTGGGGAAGACATAGCCGGGAGCCAGGAGGTTACCACGTGGGCACTCCAGAAGCAGCGGGCTCATGGGCTCTTCATGTCACTCCTCTTCTGAGGCACACACCCTGGGGGTCCCCCCCAACACACACACACACACACACACACACACACACACACACACACACCCCTGGGACCCTACTGCCACCTTGGGTGGCCCATGCTAGAGGTTGTGGGAAGGCAAAGCCACCACTTACCCCTTTCTGTGGAGCTTATTTGCGGAGAGAACAAGATCGAGGGCTTTTCTGATAGCCAGGGCTCTGGTTTCCTTCAACACAAGCAAAGGCCACTTTGACATAGGTGACGTCAGCATGCTGACCCCTGTGATGGAGATGTCCCTAGTGCCCACGTGCAGGGGGAGGTTTGTGTTGCTGATGCGGAGGAGGGACAGGCAGGGTGGATGCTTTACGTCCAGAAAGTTATCTCCGTCTGAGCCAACTCTTGAGGGAGGAGAGCAACAAGCTCCAAGACCAGCAGGAGGAACCAGACTGCTTCAGGGACTGTCTCGTGCTCTGAGCCACGTACCCCACGCACCCTGCAGCTCCTTCAGGCTCAGGCCCTGTCTTGGCGTGTCCCTTCATGTGTGGTTTGCAACTGTGAGCTCCTGGAGGTCAGGGATTTTTTCTTTAGTTGGTGGGTGTTCAGCCTGGTGGCTAATGTGCTGCTTGGACTGCTTCACTTCCCATCCAGCTCCCTGCTTGTGCCTGGGAAAGCAGTAGAGGATGGGTCAAAGCCTTGGGACCCTGCACCTGCGCGGGAAACCTGGAAGAGGCTCCGGGTTCCTGGCTTCAGATCGGCACAGCTCCAACCATTGTGGCCGCTTGGAGAGTAAACCATCAGATCTTCCTCTCTGTCTCTCCTCCTCCCTGTATATCTGACTTTCCAATAAAAATAAAATAAAGTTAAAAAAAACCTGTGAATTTCTGGATGACCCCTTCTACTTACATATGGTAGAAGGGATTTCCATAGTTGCAGAAAACATATCCACATCCCTCCCACCAGCCAAATGCCCAGCACGATCTCTACTAAAATGGACAAAATATCAAACCACAAAGCAAAGCTCAACAAATGTTAAAGGATTACTATCATAAAGTTCCTCCACTAGAGTTAAACAATAACTAGAAAATAATAAATCTAGATATTTGAAAATTAACCACCACACGTCTAATTAACCAGAAGGGACATCAGATAATAGTTCGAACAGGTAATGGAAAGACAACCTAGCAAATGTGACTGACACAGCCAATGTTGAAATGTATGACCGTAAAATCCACATAAGAGGAACTACAAAGACTGAACATCAAAGAAACAAGCCCCATCTCAAGAAACCAGAAAAATAACCACAAACACGGAGGACTTCGGCATAAAGGCAGAAATGAATACAGTAAAAACTCACGTAGAGATGATCGGCAAAGTTGATTCTTTGAAAAGATAATCTCTTATTTAGCCAACCAAGAAAATAAAAATGGCATAGGAATGAAAGAGGGAATAGCCCTGCAGATATCAGACACCACAAAGGTCAAAGGTTCCTTTACGCCAATCTCTCTGAACATGACATTCCTGTACTAGTGACTCCCAGGCGTTAGCTTGCAGATTCCCGGTAGTGGCTGGTAGACCACTCATGAGGTCAAAATCACTTTCCATAATGCTATTTACATATCATCCATCTCTTGGTCAGTTATAGGAAAAACGAGAACTGTGCAAAAGCAGTTAAACTGCTCTTTGGATAATGACCCAAAATGGAAAGGTGTTGGACAGGCTCAAGGGCAGCTGGGCCAGAGGCACTTTGTGTATAGAAAGGGAAGATCTGCACAGGTTTTTTGGTAACTCCTGTGGAGCCTGTGGTCCCCTGCCCCCGCTGAAACAGTGGCAGTTTCTCCTTTTCAGCAAATATTGTTTTGCTCATTGTCCTGCTCAACATGAAAATTCTGAGACTCAAAATATCCTCATGGTCCTGAACCAAAGTTAATATTGCAGATGAATTACTGACCCAAGATGGTTGGACTTGAAGTCTATTAGCTTTCCATCTGTATGACAAGTGCCTAAAAGAAGTTACGAGTGAAGGAAAAGATATTTATTTTGGTTAGGGGTTTTGGTGTTTCACAGTCCAAGAATGGGTGGGTTGGAGGTTTGGCAGAGGAGAATGTGTGTGTGTGTGTGTGCGCGCGTGCAAACATGCATGTGTGCAAGAACACTTGACGTGGTGAAGCAGGCAGAAGAGGGGCATGTAGCTGACAGATTCTTACACCCAATCCTCTCACAAGTACTGGCACAGCCTTCAATTTAGTCTCCATTCTCTATCACTAAATTTACAACTTTTGACTTGCATGGGTTCAGGAATCATACATTATTCAAGTCATAGTAACAAATGTTCCAGGTTTCAAATATATATATAAAGATTTCCTCATTTTCATTTGACAGGCAGATTTTACAGAGAAAGAGAAGATAAAGGTCTTCCATCTGTTGGTTCATGCCCCAAATGACCACAATAGCCAGAGCTGAACTGGAAGTCAGGAGCCTCTCCCAGGTCTCCTACACAGGTATGCTGACCCAAGGACTTGAGCCATCTTCTGCTGCCTTCCCAGGCCGTAAGTAAGGAACTGGATTCAAAATGAAGCAACTGGGACATGAACTGGTTCCCCTGTGGAATGCTGGCTCCACAGGGTGGAGAATTAGATCCACTCACCATTGTACCACCCAAGGCATATATATATTTTTAAGGATTTACTTGAAAGTTACAGAGAAGAGGATATATAAAAATCTTCCACATGCTGGTTCACTTAGGCCAGACCCAAGCCAGGAGCTTCATCCAGGGTGCCCATGTAAGGGCGCAGGGAGCCAAACTCTTGAGCCATGTTCTGTTGCGTCTCCCAGACCATTAGTATGGAGCTGGATGGAAAGTAGGACAGCTGGGACATAAACAGGGGCCCATATGGGATGCTGGTACCATGGCAATGGCCTTACTCATTAAGCTACAACACCAGCTCCAACTTTTTGATTTTGGGAAACATTTATCTATTGGATTAGAGTAGCCATTACATTCTCTACCACCATGTACTCACAGGGCAAAAAAAATCTAGTTCATCTCAGGATGTCCTTGAAGAAACAGTAAAAAATGGAAATTACAGTAATTTTTATTTCTGAGGCCAAACGGGTGGCATTCACATCTCCACCTTAGCAAGGAACGTTGTAGTTCTCTCAAAGGCTTCTGTATAATTGAGTTGTTAGTCATCTTTTTTCAGAGACAAATTAGAATTACTCAAACTTCAGTATTTGACATATTTTCTTGAAAACTGAGTTAAGCCTACTGTTTCAAAAAAAAATTGACATTGTTTGTTGTCAGTGATAAGATCTAAGCATCTATGTAAACGCTGAGTTTTTAGAAAACTTATACCTGTCACTGTGAGCTGTCTGGTTTTCTGACAAAGGCCTCATTAAATGAACAAATGTGAATTTTTATTTTGTACTGTGTAAGAAAATGTGCCAACATTTAGAAGACCCACATAACTCAAGGAAACAATTCTATTTTTGTTAAAAGATATTACTTGAAAGAAAGGAAAGCAGAGACAGAGCCTCCATCTGCTGGTTCACTTCCTAGATGCCTACAAAGCTATCATGGGTGACCAAGATGAAGCCAGGAGTCAGAAGCTTCCTCTGGGTCTCCCCTGGTGAGTAGCAGGGGTCCAAACACGTGGGCCATCTTCTACTGCTTTCCTTAAGCCATTAGCAGGGAGCTGCGTCTGACATGAACAGGTGGGATACCTACTGATGCCCACGTGGGACGTGTGTCACAAGCGGTAGCTTTATCCGTTATGTCAGAACTACCCCAGAAATCAATATTTTGTAGATAAAAAATGTTACAGAACCATGTGCAGGCAAATGATCCATTCAAGTGAGACAAACAAAAAGATTTTAATTAAAGAGGCTCTCACATGGCAGCTTTAAGAAACAATCAGTTGTGAAATTTTAGGATAATATTCAAACAACAATTTGAAAAGGGTATTAAAATACTTCTCTCCTTTCCAAAACCCAAATCAGTTTTTATTCATATACTTCAACCAAAACAATGGAACAGACCATGTCATACTGCATTCAAATGTCTATATAAGTTCCTTCTAATTTGGCAGCAACTTCATTTCTTTTAAATACTTTCTACCCGAAAAGCAGAGTGATGGAGTGGCAGAGAATGAGGGATCTTTCAGTTGCCAGTTCTCTTCTCAGAGGGCTCTGACTGCTCCAGAAACCCAGAACTCCATCTGGGTTGCCTGTGTGCCAGGCAGAAACACGTACTTCTGGCTACCTTCTGCTGCCTTTCCAGGTGTGTTAACAGAGAACTGGATCAGAAGCAGAGCCAGGACTCAAACTGGTGTTCACTGGTGTTCAATGGCCCCAGCCCGGTGTGACGACTCAGTGGCTGAATCCTTGTTTCGCATGTGCCAGGATCCCAATTGGGCGCTGGTTCATGTCCCAGCTGCTCCACTTCCCATCCAGTTCCCTGCCTGGATAAGCAGGGAAGCAGTCAAGGATGGCCCAAAGTTTTGGAACCCTGTGACTGTGTGGGAGATCTAAGAAGCTCCTGGTTTCTGATTGGCTCAGCTCTGGCCATTGTGGCCATTTGGGGAGTGAACCAGCAGACAAAAGATCTTTCTCTTTGCTTCTCCTTCATTCTATAAATCTGCCTTTCCAATAAAAATAAATAAAAAGTGGCCCCAGAAGCATTTTAAGTATCACTTTTAGCATGTAATGAGTTCATGTATCTTTAAAACATCATTTTAATTTCTAATATAATAAATATTAGTAAATGGAATCCATATAAGCAAATTCTCTTTGGGGGAGAGGCTAAATAATTCTGAGACATATGAATGAATGTCCTGACACCAAGCAGCCCGAGAGCTGGAGTCCCACAGAATCCTTACTAAAACTGAAAAGGATCTAAACAATGTGGACGGTCCTTAAAGAAATAGAATCCATAACTTTGAGCTTTCTTCTGTGGAGACCCACTGACTCAGCTGCATTCACTCATGAAACTTTCCTGTTATTCTAGAAACAAAATAATTTACATGAGGAAGAACAGAACTGCCATGATATGTAAGGCAGGCTTAAGAGTGAACATCTGGACCCAGGTCCATCACCACCTGTTTTTTTTTTTTTTTCTTCCCCAGTTTATTTGAAAGACAGATACCCAGAGACACACTGAAGAATCTCCCATCTGCTGGTTCACTTCTTTTTTTTAAAGATTTATTTTATTTTTATTACAAAGTCAGATATACAGAGAGGAGAGACAGAGAGGAAGATCTTCCGTCCGATGATTCACTCCCCAAGTGAGTGCAACGGCCGGTGTTGCTCCAATTCGAAGCCAGGAGCCAGGAACCTCCTCCAGGTCTCCCACACGGATGCAGGATTAGAACCGGTGCCCATATGGGATCCCGGTGCGTTCAAGGCGAGGACTTTTAGCCACTAGGCCACGCCGCTGGGCCCTGCTGGTTCACTTTTTAAACAATTAAGTATGGGTCAGGCTGGAGCCAGGAGTCACAAACTCCATCTTGGTCTTTCATATGGATATTAGGGCCAAGTACTTGGCTGCCATCCCAGAAGCATTAACAGGAAGTTGGATTGGAAGCAGAACAGGCGGGACCTGAACTGATGCTCTGACAAGAAATGCTGATGTTTCAAGTGGCAGCTTAACCCACTGTGGCCCAATACCAACACTGTCCACCTGTTTCTGATGACTTCGTACTGGGTCTAC
Organism: Ochotona princeps; assembly: GCF_030435755.1. Lineage (NCBI taxonomy): Eukaryota > Metazoa > Chordata > Mammalia > Lagomorpha > Ochotonidae > Ochotona > Ochotona princeps. The sequence goes on from NC_080857.1 coordinate 21,147,890, forward strand.
TTCAAACACAGTGAAAGAAAGCTTTCATTTCTTAGGTGGCCTGAATCTTCAGTTCTTGGAAAGCTACCTACAGATCCTTTCTGGGCCCTCTGGTCAACTCCTTTTGTGTTTATTACGTAGCCCAAACACACAACGGAATGAGCCATGGATTGTCCAGGGATGGATGTTCATCGTACACCTTTCTCCAGCTGGCGACTGGTACAGAACGTAAGGACACACGGACAGGCTAAGGATCTTAGGTATGTCACATCTTTTATACATGCCAGAAGTGGAACATGGAGGCTTCCGGAACATTCTCCTTCAAAAGAGGCCACAGGAAGCAGCTCTTATTTCTGGATGATGATGCACATGAAATCCGGAGCAGCAGAGAAAAGGGAGAATTGAGCGAAGCACAGACGCACAGTAACAATCTCAAGGCCTAGTCTGTCTTCATCTTGTAGCGAGGCAATTCCCTGCTTCTAACTCCTGTCCTGGGTTTTTTCTTGCAGCAGTAAGCATTTCAAGTCAACCAATATTACAGAATTACTTAAGGAAATGTTGCTTTATATTGCAGATGTACAAGTCATTCTCAGATTTACAAGTTAGACATACCTGCATTTTGCCTAACACAGATACACCTTGTCCACCTGCACTGCACTGGTGACCACTGAGATACTTATGTAAACTGTATCACGTGCTGGCCTGCCACTGAGTAGTGGCAGACGGTGTGTGTTCACCCATTATGCACACAGAGGCGGTACAGGGCATGCCCATGTTTAGTGCTGTCCAAGGATGTTGGTTTTATCTGATAAAGGAAAGTCCAAAGCATCTGGTTCCAGATGGGACAAGAGACCTGGAGTATTTCCACACAGGCCTGTTGTTCGTGTATCCATACAACATTCTTGGGAGCAAAAAGGAACCTTGGGCTTAAGGATGACCCCTCCCTTTGGGGGCTTTCCTGGGCGTACTACTGCAGCGCCTTCTCAAAGTCTTCCAGACGAGGCAGATTCATCCATCTCCCCTTGCTATTCATGTCCGTCTTCAGAAATCACAGAAACTGAAGCATCTCTTTACATAGAACTGTGTGATTCCAAGATTTGAACTGTATATTTGGCTGCTTCAGCACATATGAAGAGAGACATGAGTATGTTGGTATAACAAACATTGACTGAATCCCCAAGCAAGCTAACATTATTATGTCTTGAAAAAAAATTATTTCGAAGGCAGCTAAAAGAGAGAGAAAAACATCTACCCATTGGTTCAACCTCCAAAAAGCCCTAACAACTGGAGTAGGAATGGCCTGAAGCCAGACGCCAAGAGCTTCACCTGGGTCTCCCACACAGGAGCAGGGGCCAAAGCACGTGGGCCATGTTTCACTGCTTTGCCGAGCACAGTAGCAGGGAGCAGGATCATCAGTAGAGCTGTCAGTACTTGAATTGGTACCCATACAGGATGCCCTGCAGCAACTTTGCCCACTAAGCTACACTGCTAGCCAACATGACACCTTAAAATCCCATCACAGGGGGTGTGCTTTCAGGATGACAATTCATTAGCTACAGCTCTGCAGTACACTTCATGAATACTTCAGGAGAAAAAAAATGTAACTGAACTGTACTCTAAGACTTAGGAAGTGGTTTGTGGCCTGAAACTTCATGTCAATCACCCTTTGAATTTCTGGCTGTCAGAGGAATGCAACTCTCACACAGAGATGTATTTTATTTAAGTAGCACGTTTTCTCTCATTCTGGACAAACCGTATCCTTTCAGACCAAGTTCCTCTGTGTTTCCAGTTGTGCTACTATGATCCTAAAAGGAAAACAGCAAACTGCTTGGCAAACCACCTGCACACTGCCTGTTCGGCTGATTGTTAAGCAACAGACAAATGGTGACTTTAAGGCCTATTCAGTAATTTCATCAAGAGGGTATGTCTATTCTCACTGTTAAGCCAGCCTGCATTTTCTTCAAGAATTACCTGTGAGACCACTGGCTCAGGACAGCCTTCAAGTACACTAAGCAGGTCAGCACCTGCCTGCTTTTGATGGTCATAATCTGAACACTTGTTCCTTCTCCTGCAATAAATTGTACAATGGTACACATACACATTTTTATCATCTTCTATGTTCTGTTTAATACTATATTGTTGGGCCCAGCATGGTAACCTAGTGGCTAAAGTCCTTGTCTTGCACACACTGGGATCCCATATGTGTGCTGGTTTGTATCCCAGCTGTTCCACTTCCCATCCAGCTCCTTGCTTGTGGCCGGGCAAAGTAACGAGGACGGCCCAAAGCTTTGGGACCCTGCACCTGCGTGGAAGATCTGGAGGAGGCTTCTGGCTCCTGGCTTCAGGTCGGCTCAGTTCAAACCGTTGCAGCCACTTGGGGAGTGAATCAGCAGATGGAGGATCGTTCCCTAAGTCTCTTCTGTCTATAGATCTGACTTCCCCATTAAAATAAATATTTTAAAGATACTGTATGTATCAGTACATACCATTCAGATTCATACTGAAGAGAAAAACTATTACCTTTCTATCAAGAAAAGTGTAATGAAAATCCTCAAGACATTATGCACAGTCCTAAACCTTTTTTTTTCTTAAAATATTTATTTATTCATTTGAAAGGCAGAGTGACAGTGGGGATAGAAACGACGAGAGAGAGAGAGAGAGATTGGTTGGCTCATTCTCCAAATACCCCCCACCAGGCCCAAGCCAGGATCCAGAAACTCCACCTGGGTCTCCCCTGTGGGTGGAAGTCAGACACTGCCCATCATTCACTGCTTTCCAGGCACATTAGCAGGAAGCTGGATCTGAAGCACAGAGCAGCTGAAACCTGAACGAGGAACGCCTCATGAGGTGATAACATTCCAACCTGCAACTTAACCTGTGATGCCCAAATGCCCACCTCCACTTCTGGTCTACCGTGAGCTGAACCACATGGGTATACGTTAACATTTCTGCTTAAAATGATCACCTCAGAAGCAAGTATGTTTTAAGGATATGCCGCACAGAACTTATGGTACATTCTAGTTTTTTTCTTCATTTGACAAAAAATGGACAGAAGGCAAAATGAAAAAAAAATTTATTTCCTCTGTTTTATCCACTGTCAATACTGTATTTTTGATGCAATACATTTGCCAAAAAGAAAAAAAAACAGCTTTTATTTTCCATTTTAAACAACTACAATATTTACAAGCTGTTTAGAGTAACACTCACACACACACACACCACACACACACACTCACAGACGCGCTCACCTCGAGTTTATATTGAATGCTGGTAAAGGCAATGAAGACTTTCCAGAGCCCATGATCAGAAAAGGGAAATCCACTGATCCTCCTCACAATGACTTTCATAGAGTCAGTTTAATATCCTTCCTTCCATTTCCTCATGCAGAGCTCACTGCCACACTTGGGCAAGGTTAACATCATTTTCACGATTTACCTCAACTATGAGCTTATAAAAAGCATAAGCAGACATGATTTCCATCCCCACCTCCCAACCCTGTTTCTATTATTTTGGTTGTAGAATCAAGCTTCAAATATAAAAAATCTTGTTCAACCACAAGTACATAAACCCAAGAGTCATTTGGAGCAGCCATCTCATTCTCTCCCATGTCTCTATTCTCAACTCCAGGGTGTCACCTCCCCCGGGGCCGGTGACAGCCAGGAACTCATCCCATCCCAGTGTTAGGGGACCTGGGTTCCTCCTAATGTGGCTCCACTGAACCCTAAGTTGTCAGGACAGGGCTGAGGCCTAAGAAGAAAGGTAGAACCCTATATAATAGGTAGAAGTCTTAGAACAAAGTTTTCATAGAACCTTGTAGTGACAATCAGCTCTAGCTCCCCCGCCCTGCAAATGCTATGCTGATTCTACAAAATGGCCCATAACAAACCACACATGGAAGCTAATTTTCCTAATTTAGACAGAATATGTGGCTTATAGGCAATAAACGGAAATTCTTGTGATTCAAAGTAGAAAATAGATTTCCATTTCAAGAAAAGTGGATAACCCACTCATATTCTATCAAGTCCATTTGTGTAAGAATTTCTTCCAATCTAAGTCCCTACCTAAATACCCAACAGGTTAAAACTGAGGTTTTTTATCAACCATGTTTTTTTTTTTTTTCAAGAGAAATGAAAAAACAAGAGTTGGTTTGAGAATAATAATAATAAAGCAGCTATATGCATCTAATTTTCCAATGTCTCTAGAGAAGTAGAACTCCGTATCTAAAGAAGACTGAAAGAGAAGGCTCAAAGCCGGGAACAGGTGCCAGATACCATCCTCGCCCTGAGTGACAATACTGTGTTGCCTCGGAATTAAAGAAAAACGCCCTGTGATTAAAAGGACATTTTATACCTGTTCTGAATAGGTGTATAATAACAAAAGAAAAAGATAAGTTTGTGTCCAGACAATAACTTTATATGACATTACAAAACAAACAAACAAAAAACAGATAGATAGAATGAATATTTAAAAAAACAAACAGAAAGGGCTTGTCCATATTCATGGAAAAGCACTTAAATATTAAAAGTAAATAATACTCTAGGCAGCTTATAATTTAGCAGCTAGTAAACATAAATTCAAAGAAGTCTTACACAAAATCAGTGATATCCTTTTCTCAAGTCAAAGATTTAGGAGGAAGGATGCTTCAAAAATTGGCTAAAAGAAAGACAATTTTAGACACTAGGCAAGCCCTAAGTTTAGAAGAGCCTGTCTACTCATGACGCAGGACATCACCGGGAAGCCAGGTGGAGCTTACTAAGGCCAAGGCGTGCTTGCTCAGGGGAGAGCTGCTCTTTGTGTGCGCTACAGAGAAGCAAAGTCATCGTAGAAAAAACGACATCTTCTTAATGAGCTTCAGTTTCCTGCATAAAAACTTGCAGTTCCACTGTCTGACATTTAGTACACATTTTCTGCACCTCACTTGGGACAGAAATACCGAGTTTCAAGGATTAGCAGAAATATTTCAGAAATACTTGAAACAGTTCAAATCTAGTGGAATCTAATCCTCCAGTAATGGAAAAACCAAAGAAGGGGAGAAAAGTTTACTTCCCAATTTCCTATAAGGTGAGTATCTTATCTTCAAGGATAGAAAGCATCAGTACCAGCTCTCTTACACTTCCCAAACGTCAGCATCTCTGTACATCTAGATCTTTGGAAAAATCAACACTTGAAAGTTTTTAAAATGTTGAAAATAAAGTGAAATCCAAAAATTTACATCAAGGTGTAAAGTGGGAAGGGTAACCGAAAATTTAAAATCCAGTTACTCATAAGCCACTCCAGGACCGCCCTTCTCTCCAGCTGTGGGCGGCTGGGGCAGAAGGGAGAATGCAAGGATCCCCACCATGCAAACATTATTTAAGGAGATAAAAAGCTAATATTTCAATAACATCTTTTAAATTTCACATTATGGAATTCTGGCAGTTACGGGCCAAAGATGAGAAGAAAGTTTAAGTGCAGAATCTAAACAAATGACTCTGTTCTGAGAATAAGGAAACAGAGCAGAAATGAGACATTTATGAGCAATTTAATTAGTGAAAAGTGTGCTTATTTCTATATTAGTCTAACATTTTTTCAGTTATCACTATTCCCACTAATGTTACAAATGCATGACTTCAGAGTCAGTATGTTTATTAACTGGTGGGGGGTTGGGAGGATTAAAAGAATTCTAGTTGTTCTGAATGAAATGTTTCAAGTTCAAAAATTTTTTTTACATATTTTTAAAGGGTCAATTTAGACAGTGAAGACTCCATTCCTCTTTCCATCTAGGCAATGATCTTGAAAAGGTCATATTAATCTCAGGGAACAAGAAGCAGCAAGCACAGTCCTACTGAGAGGATTTAAGACACAAACCCTACACAGACAGCTCCTACATTCAGTTTCAGAAAAAGCAACACTGAATTGGCATGGTATGCTGCAGATTTGTCAAAATGAGGCAAATACAAAAAACAATACTATTGGGAATACATATTTTTAAAGGGTCAATTTAAAAAGCACTGAAAGGTTCAGTGAATTGTTTGAAAATATTTTTACACAGTAAATTCTGCACAGTGTGAAATATACAGAAATGCCAACACAAAGCACACTGAGTTCTAAATGACCATGAATTTTTAAATTAGGAAATGGGAAAAAAAAAGATACAATTTAACGTAGAAATGCAGTAAGGTTTTATATTCTAGCTATTTACCTTCTTAAGTTTTCACTGCTCCCACTGCCATGCTATGCTCTGAGATCGGTATGAGCATTGGTAGAAAAGGAGCTCTTCCCTCCTGTGGCCTCTTCCAAGCCACTCTAAGCAAGGTGATCCAACAGCCCTCACCAGGCACATGTCCTACTGAGCGCTTGACATATGGCTATTACCACAGGTGGAAGAGGTAATAATTTAGGTAGAATAAAGTAAATGTATCAAAATCAACCTTACCCACTTCTTTTTAGGATTTATTCAGAGGGGGTGGAAAGATGGCTGCTCCCAAATGATCACAAGAGTTGTACAATTTTCTTTGGAGTTTCAAACCGAAATGGATAATAATTATTATTATTTTTTACAAATTTAAAAAATGCTAAAAGTTGCAAATTAAATCTAAATTGCAGTTCCCACATAACCTAATTTTAAATCTGAGTTACATATTTCCCTGAATACATACTTTCTACAAAAACCAATATAATTTATGAGACAGCATAGGAATCAAGTAGATTTCACAGCTATAAATATTTCAAATTACATGTACACATTATAAATTATAGCAAATAAAATTCAAGTAATAGAAAAAGAAATGAGGGGGAATAAAAAGCAAGTTATTAAAGAGGAATTGAACAATAAGAACTGCACCATTTGCATAACTTGGCTTGAAAAAATTTTACTTGGTTAACTGAACTGATTACGAGTAACTTCAGGAGCTCAGAACTCTTACGTAAAAAGCACTTTATCCTTTCTTTAGACACCTGGATGTTCACCATCTTCTCTGAAGAGCAAAAGCATTTTCTTCCCAGGACAGACACCAACACAGCTGAGCCTTGCGGAGAGAAGCAGGGCACACAGGAACATGCTGCGTTGAGCTCAACTGAAATGTGGACACGGTAGCTGGCAGTAGTGTCCACATGACCGAGCCACTGACCACTGGCTCTGGGAAACGTCAGGGATGAAGCTGTCCATGTCTTGAGAGTTCATGTTCGCTTTGAAGAACACCTCCAAGGTACTGGCATGAAGTAGATTACTAACAGAAAAATGAACAGCACAGTTCTTGCTTCCTATGTTTTTAAGGAAAGGGGTGGGGTTAATCCCAAAGGCAATTTAAATAATGGTTCTTTATTCTCATATATAAATAAATGTTCTGAGAAATTTCAGACTTTAGTGCATCGTTGTAAAAAATTAGTGCAGTTTTTTTTTTTCAGTAAAGTTTTTACCGCTCAAGGAATAAGATAAACCTCTGTGTGTTCATAGTCTCTTTTACTGTACATTACACTTTCACACTGCTCTGTGTCAAGCTGAACGTTTCTACACTGGATTTTCAAAATCAAGGTAAATGAATTTCATGTTCTATGACAAAACATGGCAATTATTTTTGGCAAATAAATTCGAAAAATATGAGTCATAGTTTAGAAATGAAGACTGTTGATTTAAAGCATAGGCAATACATAGGAAAAACTTTTCATAAGGATATACTTTGACTGAACTTCATCCTTCATGCAGAATGTCTTCTTCGCAGCTAACCTAAAAAAGTATCTCCACTTTTTTTGAGGATGGGAATAGTGACAGAAGTCAAGGTGAAGGGTGAAGGAGAGGAGCTTAATGAAGCCCACTCTGTTTTCAAGTCTGTCCCACACAGGAACCAAGTGATGCCTGCAGGCACCTTCTGCTGGCTCCCCTCCTTCTCCAACACTTGGATCGGAGAGGCAGAAGAAACGCAGCTATAGAACACTGGCTCACACTTCAGCCCCGAGTTCCAACACCCCAGTTTCAATTACAGTCACATATTTATCGTCAATCTGGACCAGAAGCACTGCCTTGTCGATGTGGGATCTAGTGCCTGGGTCTCTGCTGCAAGGCACCCATCGGTGAATCACCTAATGATTGAGAATAAAACAAGACATCATGATGGAGAACCTGAGGGTACTTAAACCCTCATCCCACAGGAGCACAGGCGGCGAGAGAGCATCAGTACATACATCAGCTGAATCCATGCCATGGAAGTGAGTCCAGACACCAGGAAGCAGAGAGCCACAGCAGCTTCCCCAGAGTACTTACGTGGCCTTCCATGCCCTCCTGGGGACTCCAGTCTTTCCAGCTGTTCTTTCCGGCTTTTAACCGGATCCCCTCATCAGGCCACTGCAACTCTTTCCTTTTTGACAGGTTGATCCCTTCCAGAATTTGACTGGGATCCACAATCTGTAAACAAATAAGGATCATTACAATTCATTATTTTTTTTTCTTGATGACTATAAATGATATAATTCCAAAGTTTCTTTCACAGAACCCTGTGTCTAACAGTCTCTGATGCTTATCATGAAACAAATGTAAACAGCCACGACCTTAAATCTGCCCAATCTCCTACTGGTAGACCTTTCTGCAGTGGCCATGTAGTCGACGGCTACACAGACAACAGGAACACTGCTGCAAAAACTGCCTGCTTTCAGTGTTTATGCTGAACCTTTTTTAACACTCAAAAATCTATTTTTCAGACTGAACAGTATAAAAGCTGTTTAAAATATTTAAAAGATGGAGTTACAAACGGAGAGACAGAGAAAGATCTTCCATTTGTTGGTTCATATACCATTTGGCTGCAAATGGGTCAGACTTGGGCCATGCTGAAGCCAGAAGTTTCTTCCAGGTTTTTTCTGCAAGTTGTAGAGACCCAAGTACTGGGCCGCCTTCGCTGGTTTCTCAGGCACATTAACAGGAAGTAGGCAGCTGGAACATGAACCGGAGCTCATGTGGGATGCTAGTATCTCACCCGTGGTGACTTTACCCACCTTACCGTAAACTTTGGCTCCAAAGGCACTTCCTAAGAGTTCTCCTTCAACAAATAATAATAACACAGAAGACTAACAGAAGGCCTCTAGGATTACTCACCTGGACTCTGTAGATCACCTCCCCCTTTCTGGCATGCGAATTAGTTGTAGGACTTAATAAAGTGTTGCCCGGCTGGGAGTCAGTGGCACTGCTCTGACCTCCCTCTGTCCCAAGAAAGCCCACGAGGGTGTGATGTTTGCAGGCAGGGATGCTTTGGCTGGAGCTGCTGGAAGAAGGCAGACCATGCTGCACACTGGCCAGGCCACTTTGCCCGGGGAGTTCCATCTGGTTCACCATGGAGAGGCGGGACTGGATGGATGACGGCAAATTGCGAAGGGATATCTGACTGGTGGAAGAGCGCCGACAAGGCCCAAACCCTGTGCTGGACACGCGGAGAGAGGAGTGGCGGCTGCTGTAGCAGTAGGAAGACTGGCTGGCTCCAGAGGCGCGAGCAGGGCACTGTCTGACCAGACTGGACTGCACCGAGTGAGCGCTGTGGCTGGTGCCTGGAGGGAGAAACAACAGAACGCTCACTGACAACGGACGATTCAGACACACACAGCTTTTGGGCTGTTTCCTTAAGATCTTTATCCCTCAATTACTTGATGAATTTATAGAACTTAACATTTATATCTGAAACTTGAAAGTTATGAAACAGAAATAAATCATCTGAGATTGTGTGAGTGTGTGTATTCTGTTTTACAACTTTCACCTGTTAAGGTTTTTTAAAACTCAAAGCCTACAATAAAAGAAATAAATAACTAAATAACTTACAGCAAATATCATGATTGAAGGTTGGAATAAATCCTAAAATAAGTGCCTTTCATGGAAAGATTTCAGAAGAACAAGAATCCCTCTTTAATACATCAGAACAAAATGTCTCATGGAAATAAATGGAAGGATTATGCATGAAATACAAGCACTACACGATCTCACATGTGCATCCCACGTCCATAAATCCAGAGGGGGAGCGGAGGGGAGAAATGCAAAAATGTTGGCTGAAGGGTATAAAGCTTCAGTTGGACAAGAGGAACATGTTCTAGAGATGAACAGCACAGCATGCTGACAACAGTTAATAACTCACTGAATGCCTAAGAGTTGCCGAGTAGATCTAAAATGTCCTTCCCACAAAGAGGAATAAGAATGTGAGGTGAAAGATATGTTAAATAGCTTGGTTTATATTTAGTTCACAATGTATTCATGCCCCCCCCCAAATCAGGCTGCACACCATAAATACACAATTTTTATTAATGAAAACTGTGAGCCAATGACCTACTGCATGACAAGCTCTGGAGCTACTAATACCAAAGTGCTCAGTGGCTCCCAAGGACAGGCTGCCTAGAGACGTGAACAGCCCTCTGGAACACTGACACCACTTAGGGGCTGCCTACTGAGTGGCACTGAACAACAGGTTCTTCTGTGTGCTTCATGCAAGTGGCTTGAAGTGAGTCTTCAGAGGTACCTTTCCTTTGACTCACAGGAATAATGTGAAGATTAGGAAGTCATCATTAATTTGACTAAAAACACAGCCACCTATACTTTAGAGCCCAAAATAAAAGGCAAAGGTACATTTAAAGAAGCACAGCAAAGGGCACGTGCTGTGTCGAGTAGGATAAGCTACTATCTGTGACATGTCTCTGTGACATGTCCCGTAGGAGTGCCACTTTGAGGCCCCAGGGCTCTACCTTCCAACTCAGCTCCCTGCTAACGCACCTGGAAAGCAATGAAAAACAGCCACGTGTCTGGGCCCCTACCACTTCAGTGGAAGACCGAGGCGAAGCCCCTAGCTTTACCCTAGTCTAACCTCAACTATTGCAGCCACTTTGGGAGTTAACAAACGAATGGAAGATCTCTCTCTTTCTCTTTCAAGTAAATAAATAAATCTTTAAGAAAAGACTAAAATTTTCAAATCTTCATTCAAATATAAACTCTGCATCCCTCATCAAAAGAAAAAAAAAATCCACAGAAAAATCTAAAAGGTTGACCACATAACCATTTTGTTTCAATTCCCCCATCACTGGCATCTTAAAAATGTCACCTGATCCACACTAGCAGAGGACAATGCTGGATCAACTGACCCTCCCAAGGCAACAGAATAAATCAATCCTGCTACATGCCAGGCAGCTCTTGCATCAAAAGCGTATTACTGGAGGCCCAGCTTTATGGCCTCTCTTGGGAGAAGGAAATTTTCTTAAATAAGACACAGAAAGCATTAATCACCAAGTGAAAGATCAGTTAAGCTGCTCTGCCCTAAGAACTACTCACTGGTGGGAATGAAGAGTCAGGGAAAGGTATCTGAGTAGGAAGCAGGCAAAGAGCTCAACACCGGATCATACAATTCTAAATCTACCAGAAAAAGACAGCCAAACGGAGGCACTTCAGAAAGAGGAATGCCTGGTGAATTCTATTTTAAAAAATTCTAACCTCAAGTGTCAGAGCAACGCAAATTGAAAAAATGAAATTAAAAAGCATCTCTTCTCCAACGTGCCCCAGGGTCGCTGGGAGTCGAGGTGAGAGCAGCTGACACAGAGAGCTGACGGAGGCCATAACACGGCCATTCCTCTCCACCTACTAGTGAGAATATCAGCTGACTAAAAACAGAACAGCTTTAACATTAAGTATCAAAGCCATAATCAATTTCTGACCTAGTGATTCTACTTTAAAAGTTTTCAGTCTGAGAAAGTAACATGGGACTGCCAAGATTTATATACAAATGTGAAAATTCATCAAAAACATTGGGCATTCATTAAAGAAGAGCTGAGGATTATGGAAAGAAGGGACCAATCAGGTTCCAGAAGTTCACTCCAAGAACCGATTCACAGGCCAATCCAATCAAACTTCTATCCAGACAGCTCCTACTTAGCAAGTGCCAACAATGACCTCAAAGCTAGCTTACACAGTAACTGCCACCCTTCATCAACCACAGCTTACCAGCCTGTGCAAACACCCAAAGTGCTAATGCATTTTCATTCAAAATAGTTTGTGTTTCTGTGCCCTCAAAAACCCTTCATTATTTCCTTTGTTCAGTGGAAATACCAGAGGCCACTCTAGCCTGTGCATCTGTGTTCCAGATCTCAATCTCTTTAAGTGAGATTTAACAATTTAACATTATTAGTTTCTAAAATGTTTCCAGGGAATATTTAACATTTTGAATAAAATGGTTATATCAAATATCAAGTAACAATAGATACATATAATACACATCATATATCTTTTTGAAGACCCCTCCTAAACCTGCATGTAAAGATTACTATAAAGTATAACTGAGAATTAAACCAAATAGTCTATGCATGTGCTCAATGAGACAGGATGTTGGCATCCCTCTTCACATATAGACACAAGTGCCCCCAACTGCTAAGACACATGTACAATTGTGTTTCTTACTACCTAGTGCAGGAGGGTAGGATGTGACTGGTGGATGGAGCCCTGTTCCTGATCCCTGCCCAGGATTTGCAGTGTTTCCCTGGGGCGCGTTGCTGTGGGGATCACCGGTGCTTGTTGCACTGTTACCAGCACCGGAAATTCCACCTCCGGCATCCGAATCTTCAATGTTGCCACCACTGTTACATCCAGCTCCACAGCCTTTCCTTAGCCTAGGAACAAATACCAGAGTACGAAGCATTATCCCAAGAGCTCTTCCAACAGACATTTTATTCCTTTTCTAGCTATTCTGAACTACCAATGCTACTAATGTGACTTTTAAAAATCCTTATGGAGCAATCAGCATTAGAAACAAGTGAAATCCATCCTCAAAGAATGGCTTAAAGACCATATCTCTTTTATTAATTATATCAAAATTTCCAAACAACTTCTTTTGGATACACTCCATTTTCTTTTCCTGTACTGTAAGAAAGAACTGTAACAAGGCCCGACTTGGTAGCCTAGTGGCTAAATCCTTGCCTTGGATGCACCTGGATCCCATATGGGTGCCGGTTCATGTCCCGGCAGCTCCACTTCCCTTCCAGTTCCTTGCTTGTGGCCTGGGAAAGCAATTGAGGACAGCCCAAAGCGTGGGACCCTGCACCTGTGTGGGAGACCTAGAAGAGGCTCCGAGCTCCTGGTTTCAGATCAGCTCAGCTCTAGCTATAACAGCCATTTGGGGAAAAAAAACCAGTGGATGGAAGATCTTTCTGTCTTTTCTTCTCTCTCTAAATCTGACTTCTGAATAAAAAGAAATAAACTTTAAAAAAGAAAAGAAAGAATTCTACATAATGCAGTTCTATCATTAAGGTCATTTAGAGGGACAAAAGTGCCTACCAGAATCTCTGAAAATTCAGTACATATGAAGTACTACTTGCAATCATTTTTTAAAATTTGTTTTTAAAATTTTTAAGTGTTGGTGACTGTCTGGAATTGACACTGAGAGCCTAACAATCCAAGAAACCATTTAGTTCCAGAGAGGCCAGACAGTTGAGCTCCATTTCTGCACCATTTCTACTAAGGGGAAAGAATTTCTTCCAGGTGATTCTAGCACTTTAACAGATACACTTTGAAAAAGAAAATGTTTTTAAACACTGTCCTAAATTTCTGCTTCTCAATGGAGGGACTGTAGTTTACTAAGAACATCCATTTCACAGTTTGCTATTCTAGTAATCAGATCCTGTTTTTCTTCTCTCTTTTTTTAAAAGAACCACTTGGTTCATTCCCCGGTGGCTGAAACGGCCAGAGCTGGGCTGATCTGAAGCCAGAAGCCAGGAGCCTCTTCTGGGCCTGCCATGCAGGTACAGAGTCCCATGGCTTTGGGTCATCGTCCACTGCCTTCCCAGGCCACAAGCAAGGAGGGATCTGGATGGAAAGCTGAGACACAAACTGGCACCCATATGGGATCCCAGCACACGCCAGCTGAGCATTCAGCCACCAGGCTATTGCAGCAGGCCCCAGATCCTGTTTTTCTTAAGCTGTGATACTTAAGAATTTCAACAACTCTTAAGAAATTAAAAATGTTTCATACTTCTTCTTCACCACCTATCAAACTATGAAGTTCCTCAACCATACATCAAAATTTACTGGACAAAAGGCAGAGAAAAATTCACAGACATACTTGAAAATTATTAAGAGTTGAGATTTGTTGAAAGGCAGTGGAATTTCTGCATCACACCCTTACAAGTTTCAACACGTACACAGTGCGCCCCCTACTGCTGGCACACAGTGAGAAAAAACAAGGAAGGAAGCAACTCGCTCATGTTTTTCTTCTAACTGTCCCTGTTTGCCGGCCCGTTTGAATAGGGACAATATGCTGGAATAATGACAAAAAAAAATGCAATTATTCAAGTTTCTATGAAACACTAGAGCAATGGCTCTTACTAACTCATACTATGAATTAGATTTACCACCATGGTTCTGAAGATAAAAAAAATACTTAATTTCCTCAAGTTCAGGTATAGCAGGTTAATTTTTGTGTCATGGAATCTGTATCTGTTCTGCAAGCTTCCCAGGTGCTGCTGATCCCCTGGCTAAGCACGAGGGTCAGGGTCTCCCCACACCGAAAAAACACAACCCGTGGTTCACCTGTGCCATGTTGACACGATGAAGTTTCTGATATTTCTCAAACTGATAGGTCCCCCAAGAATCTCTTTAAGCTGTTCATGGCTGTCAGAGTAAGAAGTTGTCAGTGGCGAAACAAAGATCGGGTAGCCAATAGGTTGATCACAGGATGAATTTATCATGTTTCTTAGAGCTTGCTTGGCATTCTGGATGCTACCTCTCTCCGGGTTACGATTACGCAGAAAAACAAGCTCCTGTTGTTGTCCTGCCCAAAGACCTCGGACACATTCCTTGTTCACCTGGAAACCAGTTAATGTAGGAACTAGGTTAAGGGGCCAAGAACAACATTCATATCAACACAAGGGCAAAACAGAAGTAATACAAAAGATACATACGACAATCAACTGAAAAGCAGGCAGCAAGTATTAAGTAGGTCACACAGGAATAGACGCTAATTAATTTTTGTTTTGTCATTAGCAGACTCTTTTTTAATATTTGATTTTTTAAAAAGATTTATTTATTTTATTACAAAGTCAGATATACAGGGAGAGACAGAGAGGAAGATCTTCCGTCCGATGATTCACTCCCCAAGTGAGCGCAACGGCCGGTGCACGCCGATCCGAAGCCAGGAACCTGGAACCTCCTCTGGGTCTCCCACGTGGGTGCAGGGTCCCAATGCATTGGGCCGTCCTCGACTGCTTTCCCAGGCCACAGTCAGGAAGCTGGACGGGAAGTGGGGCTGCCGGGATTAGAACCGGCGCCCATATGGGATCCCGGGGCTTTCAAGGCAAGGACTTTGGCCGCTAGACCACGCCGCCGGGCCCTCATTAGCAGACTCTTAAGTAACAAGTCCCTAGAGAGATACTGTTCTCTCTTGTTAAAGTATGAAGTATTAGGTGGCCTATTCAATTTTTAGATCAATGAAGCACTGCTTTTATAAATAAGAGAACAGATATTTTTAATAAAAATATCTTTAGAGTTGGTAATGCACAGTGAGAGTTGAATGGATATATGAAATATTTGGAAACTGATTTAAATGAAGGTAAAAAATAATAATTAAAAACTGTCAAAATAAAATTTTGGAAATTAGGCCTCAAAGTCCTGGAATGTTTTAGCTTTTTTAAAAGAGGAAAAATTAGAGTGAATCACTTAGAACTTCTAATTACTACTAACTACAAACTACCCTATTACTTTGTTATCCAACTTTTTTGTTTCCCAAAAAATTCTTTACTTTTTATGATACAGTTCCATAGGCTCAGGGACATGCCGTCCAGTTTGCCTGCATCAACAGATGGAAGACCTGAAATACAACAGATGAACGTCTGCAACACCCAAATTAGTAAAATTTATAAGGCTTTACAGCACAAGTCAAGATTTCACTGGACAGAAAGATGAGTAACAACACAAGAGCTTATGAACAAATACAATGTGGTATGGTCACTATTTTCTTTATTATGAAAGGAGCTGCCACAGCTGTTTTACACTTGATCTTAGCCAAAGGGCCGAGAAGCGATTGCCACAGCTGTTTTAAAGACTGGATCAAAGTATCTACCTCGTAGTTTTGAAAACAAATGACTGTCTCATCAACTTACTCTGATGACCCTGAAGCTCAGGTAGCGTCTGTTGAGCATGATGATTTTGTATTCATTGGTGCCATCGTCCATGACATGTCGCAGAGCGAGCAAGGAGGGAGAGTTGGCCAGGACCGCACTCCGCCACGCAGGGTCCCCTTCGTGGGCTATCACGAGGTTTTTTTCATGAGACACAATGGCTTCGTAGAGCACAGTGGGGTCATCATATTCATCTGGAGAAGTGAAATGATCCTAAACACAGAAACCAAAAAATATTTGTAACAAGAAAGGAATGAATTCCAGGAAGATTAACTTCTACTGCTAATAAAAGAAAAATTCCTTTGAAAACTGGCCTGGTGTGTCTTTACTTTTATTCTTTGATTTCAGAGACAGAGATAGAGATCTTCCATCTGTTGGTTTACACCCCAAATGCCCAGTCCTCCTGGAATGCACCTCAGCAGGAAGATGGGGTGGTGTGGAGCTGAGACTCAAAGCCAGGCACACCAATATGGCTTGTGGGCATCCAAGCAACACCTTAACTGCTGTACCAAACACTTGCCCCAGACATTTCATATCCACATGTCAATATTAGGAATAAATTAGACTCTTAATCACAAACATTACATTTTTGCTCAACTACTTCCATAAATTCCTCAATCCAGTCCTTTCTTCTAAGTTTTAGGATTTTGAAATATTTTCTTTGTTTTTCTCTTTCATGTGTTTCTTTTACTGAAGGATTATTTCACTACTCTCAGTTAAGGCAGGCCTATAAAAGGTCTTTGTTGTGTCTCTTTTCAGTGGGACACCTTTTACATAAAGCCACACTTCTAGATAGCTGTAACATACACCATTTTACCCTGCCTCTCCTCTAGTTAAGTTATTGCTCAAAGCTATAAGCAAACACTCAGAGTTTCAGTCCTAAAAAGTAGGCAGTGTTCTCAGGGAAGCCTCTTGACCTTAACAGCTAGTCATTCCTTCGGTAGTTACTTGCTATCTGCTATGCACAAGGTTCTATGGCAGGTGGCTTAGAAGAAAGTAAGGGCTTTATAAAACATAGCTCTCCTTTTACAGACCTACAGCTTTAACAGGAAACATGGGTCATAATACTGGAATAATCTTAACACAAATCTCAATTTTTGAAATGATGTGTTAAGAAAATGGAAATGCTGCATTGGCCACATTCCTGTTTAGTTAGGAGGTTGACAAGTTTTCATATTCAAATAAAGTAACTCATTTGCAATCAATCCAAGCATGCCAGGAGTATGTGCTGTGTGAACGGGAGGAAGGTAAAAGCAAGGAGATAATATATACAAGGGTACAGCCTCTAAATCCAGGCGGTTGGGATATATGAAACTACAGGAACACATATGCACTTCTGTAAAACTATTCTCTACGACATCACTGCTCTTCAAGCTAGCCAATTATTTTGAGAAAATACTTAATTTTATATACTTCAAAACTGCAGATAAAAGTAGCTTAGCTGTTTCCTACATTTACAAAGTTAGTAGATGAAAATCCTGTAACTTAACATTTTGAGTTTGTAAAATGTGATTTAAAAATTATGTGACTATAAAAGTTAACTGTAAAAAAAACCCATCAAATTCATTTGGTGTGTAATGTAAATCTTGGGGAAATTAGAAAAACAGCTTTTGATCAGACCACTGGGCACCTCACCTCACGTCAAAATTCCTCCCCATCTACAGCACTTACTCCTCCACTGCCTTGGGTGTTGGCCACTCTGAGTCTCCAGATGTTTTACTCTACTGGGAAATGCTTTCGGCTGCTGGACTTGCCTGCCTGAGGAAAGGCCTTGGATCGTAGGGAGGCATACAGCAACTTGCACAATTCCTTCCAGAACTCAGGTGTGGCTGGAATTCAGCTGAAACACATTTGTACTCAGCTCCTTCCCTTTCCCTTCTTCCAGCCTGTTTCCAACACTTCCTTACAAAACTCCCTCAAGTACACTCCGCACAAGCATCCTGGGTCCTGTCTTTCCTCTAAGAGATCGGGCAGTTTTTGCCTTCTGTGACTACCCCAACTCTCCTAGTCTTCCTTTTAAATACAGAGTTTACATTTATCTCAGCCAGCAGATGTCTAATACCACCCAATGTGCTCTTTTGTTCAAATTGAATGAGTATATATCCTTCCATGTACATCACTGAAGCACTGTTTTGGTTGAAAAATCTTTGAATGAACAAGATGTCTACAATCAGATATGACAGAATAAACCATACTCTGGAACACTACAATTCCTGAAAAACATGAGTTGTCTCCATACGTACTAACTTGGAAAGGTGTGCATACCCTTCTAAATGAAGAGTGTCTTTATCTGTGTGTCACATTAATTTGCAGAGCACAACTGCTTACCTTTTTTTTGGTTAATGTTTACACACACAGATTGAAATATATGACTTTGGAAAAATCAGAAAAGATAGAAATCAAGCTTTTGGTTGTGATCCCTAAGAGGAGTATTGCCCTGGTTGATGGGATAGTGGTTACTCAACTTAACAATATTTACATTTTAATTTTACTTGAAAATTAAAGTTATTTCAAAAATAAGAAAATAACCTCAGGTATTCTGGTAAAAGTTTTCAGAAGGATTTCAGAAATACACTTGAAAAGCTATGAAAAGATGTATAGGACACACCAATTTCTTTGAAACAATTCAACTAAAATAAACTTTTCTTGGCCACCAAGCACTGTGTTATCCAAGGAGACCGGTAAGAAATTATCCCTGCCTTTCAGGAAATCATGAACTGTAAACCTTTCAGCATGTATCATTTGCAAATCCAACTGGACTCTGATTGATTCCTTTTAGTTCCTATACTTATGAAATTTTTAAAATGAATTTTTTAAAAAAGGAAAACCAAATATAGAATGAAGGTGTTTGATGAAATGGCTAACAAGAGGATAAGAAAGAGGACACCTGCAGGGCTCTGGTTGCCTGGCCCAGGTCCTGGCCCATGGTGGGTGCCAGATCCATGGGTCCCCCTTACCCCCGGGGGCCCTGGTTGCCTGCTCTGGGTCCTTGACCCGTCTGCATGGTAGGTGCTGGGTTCATTAGCCTCAGGGGATGGGGATCCAGCAGGGCCTGGGTTGCCTGGTCCAGGTCCTTGGATCACCTGCGAGGTGGGTGTTAGATCCAGGAGCCTCGGGGTCAGGGGTCTGGCAGGGCATGGGTCGCCTGGGTTGGGTCCTTGGCCCACCTGTGAGAACTAGTCCTCCTCAGTGGAAAAGATGGAGTAGTGGACAGCTGGCCCAGATTCGCATGGAGGATATGGCAGCCCATTGAGCCCTGCAGGGGACGTATGTACCATCCCAGAGGAAGGGGGTACAGAACAAATTGGATAACTACCCCAGCCAAACGATAATATGAAATATCTGGGCAAATGGAGACTCTGAAGTTAACTATGTCAGCCAACGGACATTGAAAGTGTTCCCCCATCCTTAGATCGGTGAAATCAATAACATTTCAAAACTATCAAAATCACCTGGGCAGAACCCTCAGAGTATGTGCCACATTGGGACTGTGGGTTGATATCGGGTGGCCATTCCCCATCCCTGGGGTACTGGAGCAGTTGGGAGGCTGGGTGTGGCTTCTCCTATAAACCCTCCCCGACTGCCCCAAAACAAGAAGAGATAGAAAATTTTGAAACAATGATCACACCCACTTTTCCTTAATGCTTGATCCATCCCACTCTGATCTATTATGCTGACATCATCTAAAGTCAAAAATAAATAAAATTAAAAAAAAAGAAAGAGAACCCATGAAAAGGGAAATCTGCTTCACCTTCCTGAGTTTCGTTGGTTAATCTTCACCAACAAAACTGGGCTATGGCGTTATACTGCATATCTAAATACTGTATATACTGTAGGGCGCCGTCAACTGTAGAAACCTCTCAGATCTTAACACTTTTAATTTCCAAAAAGTAAACACTAATAATACATTGGATAGAGGTAAGAAATTGTAAAGGAAGATGCTAACATCTGTGAGGTAATGAAAACACATCACAAAATGTCTAAAAGGCAGAGGTTAAGAATAAATTTGGTTTCTCCCCTGAAGTTATTATAAGTATACTGAACTTGGTCTATTTATATTGCCAGTCTGAATTCAGAAAATTCTACTTTATTCTAAATGAGTATTCCTCCATAATCTTCAAAATAATATTTCATTTTGTCAGAAAAGTATTCCAAAGGATATATTCCTTATCAGTCATGCTCCCCAAGGATCTAACGAACTACCTTTTACTCCAGCACTAAAGATCAGGCAGAATTACTTGAGAGCAGCTCACCTTTTACGTGGGGGAAAATACTCACATTGAGTACAGCAGATGGATGCGGATCAAACATTACATGTAAAATCTGTCGGCAGTGCAGATGGTCTCTGTCTAGTCTCGCAGAACGACTGAAGGGGCAAGTGTCAGTGTTTACTGCCACACTGTATTCTTGAAATCACTTCAAGTGGTTTGGAAAGCTCCTTGAATTCTGAATTTAATTATCCTACTAAGACTTTTTTTTTAAATTCAGGAAACACGTATACTAACCACATATTGTTTTATATAATGCATTAAATGAAACTCCCTGCCCGGAACAGCAGCTCTGAGTCCTCTGAGGTGTTACTACGCTGCATTTGTAGCTGGCTAATGCTCATCCAAGGATGAGGTGTGGAGTTACAATCACATGAAGACAAATCCAGTATTATACAGTCCAGACTTTTATTTCCCATTTATTATTGTCCAACCTTTTTTTTGTTTGTTTGTTTATGCCCAGACCAGTTATTCCTAACATTAATAGTGAATTTATTCTTAATTTGAGGACCCGGCACAATAGCCTAGTGGCTAAATCCTCACCTTGCATGCGTCAAGATCCCAAATAGGTGCCTGTTTGTATTCTGGCTGCTCCACCTCCCATGCAGCTCCCTGCCTGTGGCCTGGGAAAGCAGGGAAGGATGGCCGAAAGCCTTGGGACCCTGCACCCATGTGGGAGACCCGGAAGAAGCTCGTGGCTCCTGGCTTTGGACTGGCTCAGCTCTGGCCATTACAGCTACTTGGGGAGTGAACCAGTGGGTGGAAGATCTTTTTCTTTGTATCTCCTTTTTGTATATCTGCCTTTCAATAAAAAATAAAACAAGTCCCCCCCGCAAAAGTCTTAACTTAAAATTAAAGCTAGAAATTACCAGTAAACTCTAGTAATCCATTAGAAGAATCTCATCGTCTTACCTGGTGAAGTTTAATGGACATACGGATTCCAGGAACTACTACTTTTCTTAGCAATTCCATGTCAGCAAAGATCCATTCATCTCGAATTGAAGAAATACGGAAATCTCCCTTAAATAGGGCATGCAATCCATAGAGGAATGACTCTAAATTACTGTTAAGATTGAAGATAAAAGTTCACATATTTTGACAAAGATCATTTATAAACCTGATTCTTATATCACCAGACACAGGGCCTCTTTGGCGTGGGACCCTTGTTTAACAAAAGTGTAACAGTGCTCACTTCGGCAGCACATATACAAAAGCATAACAGTGAGTTCACAAAATCAACAGGCAAAGATCTGTATGTTAAATTACAGGGAGGCCTAATGTAAAACTTGTGATAATCATATAAGAAATATACAATGTGGTATTTCTTGACTCTAATTCACTTGAATGTATATGTAAGGAAATTTAGTCTGAGTTTAAGAATCTAATATAGATAACTACATGTACTGTATAAAGACTACAATGAAAGGTGGAAAAACAGATGTAAATGGAGAGTCTAACCAAACTTCATTGGAGAATTATATTTTAAAATGTCTTAAATGCATTAAATCATCATTATTAAGCATCTACTCTATAGAGAATTTTAAATTCAATTATGGAAACCAGCTGAAACAACTACATATAGCCAAAAGATACACAGAAATAAAACGTCTAGACTTCTCAATAAATTAGTCTAAAATGAATGATTTCAAGTTTAGGTTATACTGCTTCCCATTCTTGCTTCTTGCAAACAGAAATGCCTTCTTTACCTGGACATATGGTGAGATGCAGTCCCCAAAGCTCTCCGTCCAAGAACACAAAGTCCATAACAAAGAGTCACCAGGGACGAATCCTTGTCCACGTCCAGTGGCTTTAAAAAACACGGATCAGTAGTTATTTGAAAAGAATTTAAGTATTTAACATATCAAAGATATGTCAATAGTATGTCAGATAAAAGTAAAGAACTCAATTAGATTAGAATGATTTTGTGTTTCCAGGTAATGTGCAAGTCAGAATGCTGCCTTGCAAGTCAAAAGTCTAGACGTGCACTGTCCAATAGAGTAACTACTAAGCAGATGAATATTAAATTTAAATTTGAATCAATTAAATCTAAATACACCTTTAAAAAAATCAGTTCTTTAGTTGTGCCAGCCACATTCCGAGCACTGAACAGCTGTACGTAATGTTATACATTTTCATCACTATAAAAATTTCTATTAAGGCAGCACTGGACTAGATTTCCTATTTGAACAAAAATGTTGTTTTCTTTGGGTCTGGTGAACAAAGTGAGAACTCAGACTTTTTAAGGACAAGATTTTGGAAAACAAGGCCAGTAATTTGAATTTGTATATGCAGACATGCAGGCTACGGGTGAAGGCAGTAAGTTTAGGAGACTGCAAATGAAATGATAGAGGCCACTGTTTTGAACTTGTTTTCAAAGAGCTGGCTGACCCAACCTTGCCACTCACACAGGTGCTCTTATCCAGAAGATGAGAGAGGAAAGCCTGGGGACAGTGACCTCACAATAACAAAAAACTGGATTCCGTGAACAGCAAATGGAGGAAACAAACCTCACCTTTGCCCTTCGGGAAGAACAATACTCAATCCAGTTGAGGTAAATCACACAGAAACTCTCCCTGGATATGCCTGCGAGTCGATGGTCATAGTCTTCATCAATGTTCGGATTAAATGTCGGATCTACATCGACGTAATTCCGATCTGCACACAGACGTAGTCCTTCCTGCATGGTCTCATTAGCTAGCCACTCTTCTAATTTGGAGGAGGTTGTAACGTAATAAATTATACCCTAAGAAGAAAAAGATAAAAACAAACCCAGGTTACAATTTGAACTAACTCCAATTCTTCAATGAAACAGATTCTAACTGTTTCTACTTATAGCATGATTCAAAAATACTTCACTCTGCATACCTTTTCAGAGTGCTGCAACAGGGGTCAGTGTTAGAGTGTAGTAAGACAAGCTGCTAATGACACCAGAACCCCATATGGATGTAACTTGATGCCTGGTTGGTTGACTTCTGATCTAGCTCACTACTCGCATGACTGGCAAAGCAGTGTAAAATGGCCTAAGTACATGGGTCCCTGCACCCTTGAGGGAGACCCAGAAGAAGCTCCAGGCTCCCGACTTAACCCTGGCCCAGCTCCAGCCCTAGGCCTGGCTGTTGCGGGCATTTGGGGGTCTCTTTCTTTCTCCTCCAAACTCTGCAACTGGGAAAAAAAAAGAATGCTACAACAAAGCATAGGCCTTTATGGAAGAAGAATCACTTAATATATAAAATCACAGTCATACATTCAGCAAGGCAACTTCAAAATAATTGTAGTCTACTGATTCTAAAGCTTCGGGTTTGGACAACTTTGTAAGAGGTGAAAAACCTTCACTGTGGTGTACTTGGTTTGAAAAATCTGTCAAAGCTATTAAAACCATCCAGTGATCTTAGGTTACGTTACAAAAATAGAGCTAATCATATATATTTAGAAGCAGAGGTACAACATTTTGTCCCTAGGCCTCTGTCACACATACACACAATGCTGTAAAGGCAATTTCTCTGGCTTCCTGAGGTTGGATTTAACCAAACATTAAATGGAAAACTCATTCGCTCTAACTAGCATAGCTAAGGTGGCACTTGGAAGTTGCAACACAAAACACGGAAAATTTCAGATGCAAGCCATTAAAACTGACCTTGAAACTACTGGCTTTGCCTGGAAACCCCAAATCACAAGCATGTGGTATTTCTGGAAAAATTTTAGCAAAAACAGAGTATCATGTACAATGAGGATTAGTCATGTCCAATGAGAGACTGTATTTGGCCCTCAGGTCCTGGGAGGTAACCCTTGGAATGTTCTGCCTGGATATTCCTGTTAAGCGGGGAGCCTGGAACCACATAGTTAACTTGACCTCCAGTCATACCAGAGACTTAAACTGGCCACATAGGTAGCTAACCATGTCTACAAGGCTGTGCTACAACTAAACTGTACACCAAGCACAGGGAAGCCTCCCTGACAGGCAAGATCTGTCCTGCCACTCCTTGCTGCTGGAAGAAGTAAGTTAGCAGCACAACTCCACTGGGCGAGAACTAGAGGCCTCCCTCCTGGATGTCTATGCACACTGCCCAGGTGGGCCTATCTCTCTGGCTAATTTTAATCTGTACTCCTGTAATAATGTCAGTATAATGAATAATGATGGCTTTGCTGAATTCTTTGAGTCCTTCTAGCAAATTACTGAGAAGAACCAGTATTCTTGAGGAACCAGAAATTTCAGCTGATGTAAGAAGTAACAGTGGTCTTGGGAAGTTCTTGTTGGAAATTCTGTGAAGCAGAGGTTAAAAGCAAATAAATGCTCAGGAGTCATATCTTGGTATTAAATCCCAAACTCTACATGCTAGAGGCCAAGCAAGGAAATTTAAATTACTTATAAAACATGCAAATGACACTTCTTTAGAGAATTATATAAAACACACATATGTATATATTCCTTAGCAAAATGCTCAAAACATAGAAGCTGTAAACTAGCAATTATCATTAATGTACAAACATCCTTGATTTTCAGTGAAGAAACAGCCAAGAAAATGTCATTCGGTAGGTTATTTTTACTGTCTCTTTTGGATGCTAGATAATTTCACCACTATTTGCAGACAAAGCACAAGTTAAGACATACATACAACATGCCAACACACAAATAGAGTCCTTAAAAAAGTTTATGGAGAAACAAAATTAAAAGGTATATCGGGGCTAGGCATTTTTCCTAGTGAAGAGACTGGCTATGTACCCATGTCCCCTATTAGATGCCTGAGGTCACATCCTGGCCCCTGCTGATGTAGACTCTAGAAGATTCCAGCTGACAGCTCCAGTAGTAGGGTCCTTGCCAACTCTGCGGGAGAACTGGATGAGCTCCCAGCTCCTCAATCTCTCAAATTATTGAAAAAATTTTTATAAAGAGCTTAGTTTGTTTTGGTATAGAAGTCTTTGAAATTCAGGCTTTTTTTTTTCATGACTTCAAAAATTCTTATTTGCATGGATTTCAGTTATTATGCCAAACCAAACATCTTTTAGTTCTATTTTCCTAAACTGCTAGAGGTATTCTCAAGTACGTCTTTCCAAAGAAGAATCTTCATTATCTCAAGATCTAAGGAGGAGCATACCTTGACATAGTAAGTGGTGAGTACTTTCCGAAGATCAAAGACTTGCAGCATAGAAGCAGCACTGTTATCAGTGATGCTATAGCCCTCTAGAATATATTTGGTGACAATTACTTCCCAGGCTAGCCAGCGCTGGCTAAATGCAGCATTAAATGAAAGCACATGAGGAATATGGCCAGGTTCACAACAGCAAAATCCTTCATCTTCCTCTACACCTTCGGTAATGGCCTCCACTTCCCGTTGTTGACAGTAGGTGCCTTAAAAAAGAAAACAAAGGGGGGCAGGGGAGTAGAGAGAAGCAGAGATTATTATACAGGAGTAAAAAATATGAAGTGGGGAAAATGTCTTGACACATGGATTTAGAAAAAATATACACAGCACAGTAACTAAAAGTTCACAACTGATTTGTCTTGAAGACTCATTAAAATTATTGCAAATTCCAGAAAATAAGTGTATTACATATTTATCTACAAAATCACAATGTACATTAGAACATTAAAGGATGTGCGAAATTTGTGCAGTGAATAAATCTATTTAACTCTAAATGATTTCCTACTGGGTTTAAAAATGCATTCCTTTGTAATGAAGGTCAAATCAGTAAGTAAAGGTAGATTTCTTCAAAGTTTTACTTAAAAAAAAAAAAAAGGAACAGTGGGGTAAGAATGGAGTCTTCTCAGGCAAACAGTAATACAGACATACATGTAGAACCCAGAACATAAAACAAGGCATGCATAAATATACACACACAGACGAAATATACCTACACAGTATATATAAATATACATTGGCAGTATACATACATATGCACGTATAGGGTATGTGCAGTCTCACAGTTTCTCACAAATACTGGAAATTAAATCTAATCAGACAATTTCTGGCATCTCTTGAGAAGACTGCATTAAAATGCTTTTTTCGTTGAAGTCTACAAAATAGAAGAAATCCTACTAACTGCTTTCTAATACTTAAATGAGTTCCAAAAATGAAAAGGAGGCGGGGCTTGTGAGTGGTACTTCAGAAAGCACTTAAGTTTCTGATTATTCTAGAATTAGGGAATTTTTATATATAGTCATAAGTCAAATTACAGTTATCTTGATGCTTAGTCAAATTTTCACATTAGTAGTTAGTAGGTTGATTTGTGACAAGCCTCGAGAAACGGCCTCCTTCTATCCATTCGTAGAGTAGGTCAGGGGCCACAGAGCTAGTCAGCGCCGAGAAGGACTCCTTAGACCTTAGTAGCGGCAGAAGTAGTAGTATGTAATCTTAGAACTATCTCTTAGGTTTTTTTTCTTATTACTTCATTTTACTCATTTTGTCATTTTCCCAGGAACCTGATGAAGGATTTTTAAGTTAGGATATAACACAATGAGATCTACACTGGGGGTGGATCACAGCTGTGCATAGAGAAAGCCAGTGGCAACAGGGAATTCGGAAGTTTTGACATTTATACTCAAGGGTGTCTTTTACAGAGTAGTAAAATAATACAAACAGGGTAAATGAATTACAGCACACTATTTTTACTGAAAATTGCTTTCAACCTCAGCATGCCTACAATGTATTTTTCTCCAAAAGTAAAGTCAATACGGGAAATTAATACTAGAAACCAAAAAAATTGTTTTTTGAAACTTGGAAACAAATTATAGAATATTCATAAGGAACTATTACCTGTATTAACTACATCTTTAAGTCACTTCACAGTAAATATTACTGGTAAAAATAAAAGTATCATAAAAGCTAGACATATTAAAAATAACAGGAAAAAAACAAAATAATCCAATTTGCATACCAAATTTCTCACATGTAAAGTTTGATTCAGGAAACTACATGGTAGAAGTAACATTTACAAATGAGAAATTAACATAAAACCTATTTTGACACAGAAAAAACCTGATACTTAAAACATTCATAAAATTACATGCAAAACAGTCTTGAAAGTATCAGTAAATAAAAATGGGAAAAATATGAGTTTATTTTTGCTAAACATTGTTTAAAATTAGCTAGCCTCAGGAGACAAATACAACCAAAGAAAGTAAATTGGCTGAATGGAGTGAGTTCCAGCAAACGCCAAAGAAAATAACATGGGCCAACATGTCATAGTGGGAAAAGCCGCCACCTGTAATGCTGGCATCCCAAATGGGTGCCAGTTTGGGTCCCAGCTGCTCCACTTTCAATCCAGCTCCCTTTAAAGGCCTGGGAACAGCAGTGAAGTATGGCTCAAGTCCTTGGGCCCCTGCCATCCACATGGCAAACCTGGCAGAAACTCTTGGTTCCTGAGTCAGGCCTGGCTCAGCCAGACTATTGTGGCCATCTCAGAGTGAATTAGCAGGTGGAAGATCTTTCTCTTTCTCTGTAACTTTGACTTTCAAATAAATAACCTGACAAAATCAAAGAAAGAATGTTGCCAATGATCACAGCAATATCTGAGCAGGAATGCAATCACATTTCATGAGTTTTAGAATGAAGGGAAAGGAGAAAAGAGGTTATTCAGTTCCATTACTTAACAACTCCACGTAATTATAATAAGAGTATTAATTACTGTGATAGTGCTGAATACATAATGATGAATGAAGCAGATAACCCTAACCCTAACCTTGCGGAATTTATAGCATGGAACAAAGGCTAGCAAACTTATTCTCATATTTTCCAAAGAGTTTTTAAAAAGATAACCACAACAACACAGAACAATGTGCAAGTCAGAAATATTTACTATTTGATTCATAACGGAAGTTTTATCACTCACTGGCCTACACAAGAAATAAGCTTTAAAGAAATAAGCAGAGAAACATAAAATTATAACTATGTTAAATGCTAAAGAGGATAATTAAAAATTAGCGGGTACTTTCTGGGTAGAGATAAGGGGAATAACAGTCCTTACAAGAAAGTGAAAGAAGGTTAGGGGGAATGGGGCAACAAATGACAACAAGTAAAGCCATTTGCAAAGCCAGCATCCCATAAGGGCACTGGTTCATGTCCCGGATGCTCCACTTCTTATTCAGCTCCCTGCAAATGTGTCTGGGAAAGCAGTGGAGGATGGTCCAAGTCCTAGGGCCCTTGTATCAACATGGGAGACTAGAAGAAGCTCCTGGCTCCTAGTTTTAAGCTGTCCACTTGTGAAGTGAACCAGAAGCTGAAAGGCTTTTTCTCTCTTTATGCAATTCTAACTTTTAAATAAATAGATAAAAAGCTCTCTCTCTCTCTCACACACACACACACACACACACACACACACACACACAATCAGGAAGTTCTGGAAGGGGTAGGTGATGTGCGCTGGTTTTCAGTTGAGTCTCAGAATTGCACAGCCAGGGAGTACTCATGGAGAGGCAGCAATAAATGCCCATAAGGAAAGAACAGGGTATTCTAAAGGAGGGACCAGTAAGGACTGAGTGAAGGAATTACAAATGAATAACAGACACCAATGTTCACTTATCTGAGTGCTGCAGAGGTAGTGTTATTTCTAGTGAACAGAGTAACTTGCAGGAAAGTGCTTGTTTTCCTAACATAAGCAACACACAGCAAAGGCACAGGCTGCCTCACTCATCACCAGGACGAGTCCAGATGTTTCCCATATTAGAAAGACAGCCAATAACAGCATGATGATGTTCCTCTGTAACAAGTGTGTTAATGCTTGTAAGTTGCTCATGTGCAAACACCAAACTGACGTTTCCAAATGACAGAGTTTCTTTTGTTTAAACAGCTTTGTCTCTTAGTACATGAAATTGAAGAGGGCTAGTGGGAGGGAAGTATGTGGAGCTAATTCCTTATGAGGTTTTGTTTTGGAGTCAGGAAAATATTTCGGAACGAGGGATGGCTACATAACACTGAATGTACTAAATGCCAGATTAAATCATTATACTTTATTCATTTTATTTGACTTTCATACTCGGTTTACTATCTTTGCTTCACCCAAAAACACAGCAAAGACCTACTGTCTTAGCAAATCTGTGCAAAGAGTCACAAAAACAGCTAGTAGGAGACCAAGAAAAAAAAGAAGTAAAAGAAAATAAACCACTATGTGCAAGGTCACAATTCAATTATACATAAATGATACTGGTTTTAGATACGATGCCATCCCATGAAAACAATTCTTTGAATATGGAATTTGAAGGGGAAAAATATAATAATTAGTGCTAACTGTTCTTATTCTAGTCTCAAACACAGAAGTTCATGAACACTTGGATGTTTCCAGCATACACTATGGAAGTAATGTTTCCAGCATACACTATGGAAGTAAGTGGCGAGTGTCTCACCTCTGAATTCCAGCCCCCGAAGCTGGAAGGTGACCAGACCGTTGCCTATCTCTATCAGGTGCACCAAGGCATTGAGATAGTCGGAGGCCAGGATGAAGCAGTCTCCTGTGCTGTAGTTGCCCCACCGTCCCAGCAGCAAGTCTCCACACAGACTGTGTTGTAGGGATCGGGTTAAATGTTCATAGAAGATGGAATTCAGATTGTTGTCATCTGACCCTATAAAAACGGATTAAAACGATAATTTTCTCCTAAATCTCCTCTGTATCAAAAAACAAGTTTGCTAAAAAAAAATTAACATTAACTTTGTTAGGTTGGATGACAATTGCTTGATAAGGAAAATAACACACAACTGCAATCATTAAGTAAAAATGAAATAGGAAGATGGGGAAAGTTTTGAAATTTAGACTTCGAAGTCACAGAACCTCTCTGAATCTATAGCTCCCACCATGAATCATGGGAAGCCTTTTCTAAAAGGCAAAATTTGTCATTTTTTTTCAGCCACAATTAAAAAGATATTCACATAAGCTTGAAGACAATGTTTTACCATATACATGTTAAGATTGAGGTCTTTTTTTTAAAAAAAAAGCACTTAGTTCTTGCATTTTAGAAGGAAAAACACTACAAATTCATTTCTCATTGAAAATATGCACATGGCTCATAGTTTTGCCCAACAAGGCTGAAAATTAAAGTGCTCCGATGGCGCCACAGTATGCTATTGCCTGATTAAACAACTAAAGAAAAAGACTTGGATTCTTTTAGACAAAAAGCTGAAGAGAGAAATGCGGGAATTTAATCAGATGAAATGTAATGATTTTTCTACATCTTTAACAGCCATAATTTATGAATCATTATTAATATTTAAAGAAGGGTGTCTTATAAACAAAATTATGCAAGAAAATGGGAAAGGAATTCAAAAGAGAAGAAAAAGATTACTTGGTAAAAGATGTGGGTAAAAATAATACAAAATTTGATTGAACAAGACATTCATTCCAAATCAAAGAGAAGTTAGTTGAGAATACCCTGGTTAACATTAAGTAAAATAAATTGAACACAAAGAAACAGTAGTGAAGAACTACAAAAACTGGATGTTACGATTATCTGTAGTGGAAAAAAAAAAAAGATAAAACATTGCTCAGTAAGTGAGCTGGCCATCTGCAGGAGCACCCCCACTACAGCAATGCTGTATACATGAGCACCAAATTAGAGTTGGAGGATGGGAAAATATTCCATCCTTAATGGGCACTTCAAACTCACTTTTCTGTAGTTCGGTTTCTCAGATGGGTATGAGCCATCTGAAGGTATTTGTAAGTTAAATGATACAAACACTATAGTCTATTTGGGAGAAAAAATTTCTTTTTCTCAATTAATACTCTAGCATTCTGGTTGACATGCTAGTCTCTTACAATTGGGACAGAATATTCACTTTCTCTGTATCAAATTAATACTGGTGGAACAATAAAATGATGCTTCCCAAATGACAAAACTAAGAACCAGAATTCAGACAGTGCCAACACCAAAGCACCATCTGCAAAAATCCCTATCTTGGGAGGATACCTGGCCTCTCAGATGGCATACCCATAACAGAATTAACTAAACAAAATTAAGCTTATAGTTGCCTAAATGTTTGGCAATGGGTAGAAGCAAACTCATCAACAAAACATGTAATGGTCTGGATGAATAATTTACCACAATATAGCCTTTTTGTTTTTAATTCATAATTTGTATCACCTTGGAATTCTTAGACATTTTTAACAGGGTACATAAACACAGAATAAACTAATCATGACAATTAGCCTTTCCATTTCCCATATTTCTGTTTGCAGATTAGCAGCAACTCTCCTTCAGCTCTTTCTTAGATAACCTTAATGTTGATTGTAGTCACCCCCACAGTACTGTAGAAGATAAGAACATGCTACCTACCTCTTGTTCCAGGTATTCAATCTTCTCGCCTCCTCACACCTTGATCTCTAGTGCAAATTCAAACTATATCCCCCACCCTACTTCCTCCACACACATATATTTTTTTAGGGTTTCCCTTTTTACACATCTCGCCAGCCTCTGTTCTATTTCTGAAACACAGCCATTTTAACTGCAGTGAGATGATGTCTCATGCTAGCTTTGATTTGCATATTCCTCATGGCTAGTGATACCCAGGAATTTTCCACGTATGTGTTGGCTATTTCTAATTCTATAGAAATGCCTACTCAGACCCTTTGCCCACTTAGGTATAACTTTGCAAGTATTTTCTATCATTCTGATGAGTGCTCTCTTTCTGGGCTGAAGCTTCTGTCTAGCTCTGCTCTTGCTGTCTGTGCTTTTGGGGTCTTAGTGTGCCAGTGCCTCCTTCAAACAGTCCTCAGTCTTACACTGAGATCTCCGATCTACTTTGACTTGAGTTGATTTTTGCATAGGAAGAGAAAGAAGTAAAAATTTTGCACACAGGGATATCTAGCTTTCTCAGCATTTACTGAAGAGACCATCCTTTCCAAAAGGTACGTACGAAGCATCTCTGTCAAAGATCAGTTGGCTATAGATGAATGAATATATTTCTGGGATTTATATTCTGTTCCTGCAGTCTGTGGTAGTTTTTATGCCAGTACTATGGGCTTTTTTTTTTTTTTTAAGCAGTAACTTTGTATTTTGTTTTGACATCAGATAATGTGACACTTTCTGCTTTGCTCTTTAGGTTGAACATTCTTCACCTATTTGGGATCTTTTGTGCCGTCATATAAATTTTAGGACTTTTTTCTAGTTCTGTGAAGAATGCCACTGTTACTTTGATAGGAAGTACAACTAATTTGCAACTCCTTCATGTTTATATGGACATTCTTACAATACTAAAGCTTCCAACCATGGTCATAACATGGAAGGTCTTCCTCTTCATCTTCATTAGTGTTTTAAAATTTTCATTGTAAAGGTCTTGCAGATTCTTGGTTAAATGCATTTCAAACTATTTTACTTTCTGTAGCTATTATGAATTGGACTACTAACTTTCTCAGTGAGTTTACTGCATAAAGAAATGCCAACTGATTTCTGTATGCTAATTTTGTGTCCTGCAACGCTGTTTATCTATCGGTTCTAACATTGGTTGGTAGGGTCTTTTGACTTCTGATTTTCACGTCAGCTGCTAACAGGGATAATATGACTTACTCCTTTCCTGCCTGCATGTCTTTTATTTGTTTCTCCTGCCTACTCTCTGGCCAAAACTCCCATAACTATATTAAATAGGAATGAGGGAGAGTGGACCTCCTTGTGTAATTCTACAGACTAGAAAAAATGCTTTAGCTTTTCCCCATTCACTAAGATGCTGACTGTGGGTTTGTCACACACAACCTTTACTCTATCGAACATATCCCTTCTATTTTTAACTTGTTCAAACCATGTTTTTAAATCATGGATATCACACTGACCAGTTTTAATTTAGACACTTTCTATTTTTTAACCTATATAAGAATAGTCTTTAAATTACTTTTTAAGAAGCGATTTAGAACGTATCTCGTAAAAGAAATTATGTACAGCGCAAGTGTGGATTGGGTTTGGGGTGTGCTTGTGAGAACCAGGTGTAGGTGTAGGACGGGCTGGGCTAGGTCTCCGCCCCTGCTCAGCCATGTGTGAGCTGTGCCTGGATGTGGACCAGGCTTGGCTGGGCTATAACACCCAACAGTATTAACCAGAATGGGTGAAGGACAGTCAGGAAAAGCCACTGCTCCTGCCAGGACATGAGGTGGACTAAGTAGGACGAGTCCATTGACCTACTTATGGCTGCAAGATCTGACATTGGGAGAGATTCTGAAGCAGGAGCTTGGGGAACTCCTCTGTCAGGACTGTGTCCCTGCAGGTGAGCACAAGAACCACAATAGGGAGCAGACCAGACCAAGCCAGGAAATGGTACCTACTGGCATACAGTTGGCTCAGGTTGGGGGCGAACCAGGCTGGGCCAGTTCTTATCACCCACTGGTGAATCTGAGCATCAGAATGAAGTGTGGGTTCGGCTGAGCTGTGTCATAGACAAGCCAGCTCACATGAAGGCCAGGATTGGGGGCTGGCTGGGCTGGGCTAAGTTGTAACCCCCACAAGCGTGAGCTGGAATTGGGGGTGGGCTGGGCCCAGCTAGGCTATAGCACCCATTGGCAAATTCCAAGGTGAGGCGGGCCATGCCAGACTGGACCACAGCACCCAACCAGTACATATGAGACGTAGTGGTTGGGAGTGGCAAACCTGGTAGGGGAGCTGTATGGGACTCCCCTGCTAGATTACCACTCCCACTGGTGAGCATGAGAGTTGGGATGAGGGCAGACCAGGGCAAGAAAAGGTACAATACCTGTTGGCCTCACGTGAGCTGGATCAGGGGAAAGCCAGGATGGGCTGACTGTTCCAACTGGTGCATGCTTAAGTCAGAGTGGGTGTGGATTGGTTGGGCTCTGCTGCAGCATCAGCTGGCAGATGCTGGCACAGGGGCAAATTCTGTCAAGTTAAACTGCAGAACCACCTGGCGAGTGCAGGATCTGGAAGTGGGAGTGGGCCCATTAGGGAAACAGTGGACACCTCCCTCTTGAGTTGTCACTCTGACTAGTGAGCAATAAGAACTGGGACTGGGGCAGGCATGGCTAGAGAGAGTGGTATCCGCTGGCACATGTGCGGGCTGGATAGTGGTGCTGGTTGGGTTGAACTAGGCTTCAATGCCCACCGACAAGATTGAGAGCTGAATGGGATGTGGGATAGAGTCTGCAGAGGATACCTGGTACCACAATAGAGGATGGAAGACAGAACAAATTGATCAAATGCCCCAGCTAAGTGTTGGCAGTGAATAACTGGGCAAACAGAGACTCTAAGGTGGACTATGTAAACCAGTGGATTCTGCAGTGATTTCATTGTGCTTGGAGTAGTGAAATTGGCAGTAACACAAAATTGTTGAACTATCGAAACTTCCTGAGCAGGACCCTCAGAGCATGCCCCACAGTGGGGAGCCTGGGGTGGTGCTGGATGGCTGTCCTCCATCCCAGGGTGGAGAGGTGTTTGGGAGGTTGGGTGTGGTTTCTCCACTTATCTTTCCCCTTCCCCCAGATACAGGAAGGAAAAAAAGAGCATGTGGAAATGGTGATCACAGCCACCTCCTGTAGCCCTTGACTCTAATTAACTATGTAAAAACCATCAAAAATTAAAATAATTAATAAAAAAATAGATAATGTAAGTTAAAGACATAGCTATATTTTGTAAAAAAGCAAAATAAAATAAAGGTATTTTGTTTTAAGTACTATTTAAAACTATACAGGATTATGAACAAGTTGGGAATGAATAAAAACATATGCCTGTAACGTAGATCCTTGCTCTTTCCTAAGTACTCACACGTAGAGGTATTACCTGGGTTTCTATCAAGTTGGGAAGCCAATCTTGTATTTGAATGATCCACTCGTTTCGTGCTAATGGGGACAAAATAAAGCATATTTAGTAACTTTCTTTATATTTTAAAATTGTTTAATAATTAAGACACTAGCTTACAAGTAAAACAAATATTATTACTTTGTGAAAAGCTCTGTAAAAAAAAAAACAAAAACCAAAAACCCTGTGATCTGTTAACAATAAAACCTGTCAGTGTGCTTTGGGGAGCAACATTATTTTTACAGTGTCTGTACACCATATAAAACAGCACTTTTGTTTTCTTCCTCCTGTTGTTTATGAGCAAACTAGGGGTGAGGAAAGGCAATTCTGCTTCATTCTAAAGGACACTGGTTGTCTTGAGTGAAAGCATTTGTAAAACTGTTTGAATTGCAAGCTCAGCTAGTCGCTCTTTCCCCACTGCAATACCATTTTATTTGATCAGCCGGAGTAGAAACTGTAATTGTTTTCCAGATGTGGGCATCCATCAGGTATGTCTCAAAAACAAAAAAGCGAGTCTTGCATCTTGGAATACATTGCCCACATCTGTGATAATGACAGACTTCAAGTTTTCATGAAAAATTGAAATTTTGAAAATCTGTGTTTAGCACTAGAAGCCAGTTTTCTTTTTAGATCGATGGTGATAGAGATGCACATTTTTGAAATAAAAACTTACTTATTTTTACTGGAAAGACAGACATGCAGACGATGCTCTCCTCCGCCGATTCACGCCCCAAACGGCTGCAACAGCTGCAGCTGCGCCGATCTGAAGCCAGAAGCTTCTCTCAGGTCTCCCAAGCAGGCACAGGGTCCCCAGACCTTGGGCCGTTGACTGTTTCATCCTGGTATAAGCAGGGAACTGGATGGAAAGTGGGACCGCTGGGACATGAACCAGAATTCTTATGGGATTCCAATGTGTACAAGATGAGGACTTTAGCTACTAGGCTACTGTGCTGGGCCCCATAATGAACATATTTTCTGAAAACATTGAGTAATGAAACGTGTCAGTATTCGGAAGATTATTCAATGAACCGATACTTTCCAAGTGACCAATAAATAGTTATAAAATGATGTATAGGTAAAAGACAAGAGTATAAAATAGGTTAGTGGGGGCCCAGCATAGTAGCCTAGTGGCTAAAATCCTTGCCTAGGATGCACCGGGATCCCATGTGCACACCAGTTCATATCCCGGTGGCCATGCTTCTCATGCAGCTCCTTGCTTGTGACCTGGGAAGACAGTCAAGGACAGCCCAAGACCTTGGAACCCTGTACCCATGTGGCAGAGCTGGAGGAGGCTCCTGACTTTGGATCCACTCAGCATTGGCTGATCCACTTGGGGAGTGGATCAGTGGATAAAAGATCTTCCTCTCCGTCTCTCCACCTCTCTGTATATCTAACACGCCAATAAAAATAAATAATAGGGCCCGGCGGCGTGGCCTAGTGGCTACAGTCCTCGCCTTGAAAGCCCTGGGATCCCATATGGGCGCTGGTTCTAATCCCAAAAGCTCCACTTCCCATCCAGCTCCCTGCTTGTGGCCTGGGAAAGCAGTTGAGGACGGCCCAATGCGTTGGGACCCTGCACCCGCGTGGGAGACCCGGAGGAGGTTCCAGGTTCCCGGCATCGGATTGGCGCGCACCGGCTCGTTGCAGCTCATTTGGGGAGTGAATCATCGGACGGAAGATCTTCCTCTCTGTCTCTCCTCCTCTGTGTATATCTGGCTGTAATAAAATGAATAAATCTTTAAAAAAAATAAATAATAAATCTTAAAAGAAGAGATTGGTGAATTTCACTTTAACATAGCTCTAAAAGCTCATAGGTAAGCTTTATATTCCACATATTCCACATAGCCATGATTGTCTTAAAAAGGCTATAGATATGAGCCTGGCATGATGGCTCAGAAGCTAAATCCTGGCCTTGCAAACACCAGGATCCCAGATGGGCACCAGTTCATGTCCTGGCTGCTCTACTTCCCACTCAGCTCCGTGCTGTGGCCTGGGAAAACAGTAGAGGATGGCCCAAAGCCTTGGGACCCTGCACTCGCATGGGAGATCTGGAAAAAGCTCCGGGCTCTTGACTTCAGATCAGCTCAGCTCCAGACGTTGTAGCCACTTGGAGAGTAAATCAGCAGAAGGAAGATATTTCTGTCTTTCCTTCTGTGCCTTTTCAATAAAAATAAATGTATAAAAAAAAAAAAGAGGTTTGGAATCGGCGCAGCAGCCTAGGGGCTAAAATCCTCACCTTGCATGTGCTGGAATCCCATATTGTCACCGGTTCTAATCCTGGCTGTTCCACTTCCCATCCAGCTCCCTGCTTGTGGCCTGGGAAAGCAGATGAAGACGGTCCAAAGCCTTAGGACCCTGTGCTTATGTGGGAGACCCAGAAGAGGCTCCTGGTTCCTGGCCATTGTGGCCACTTGGGGAGTGAACCAGCAGATGGAAGCTCTATCTCTGTGTCTCCTCTCTCTCTGTATACTGGCATTTCCAATAAAAGTAAATAAATCTTTAAAAAATTGGCTATGGATATGGTTTTTACTTTTCAGTTTAAACATTTGTCTGAGGCTGTATTTTCTTCACATAGTTCAATCAAAACAATATATAACAGAATTAAACGCAAAAACATTAGAAAACAGCCCTTAAAAAAAAACCAGCCCTTCTAACATTGATTAGTAAACCAGTGTCACTCTCCTTATTAATTTTTCTGGCAAATATATATTTACTTTTAATTTTAAAATCATGTGTATGTAACATGCTACAGATACATTATTTTGAAATTTTAAAAAATTTTCCTTTCTTTTACAGGAACTACTGGTAAATAAAACACATGCTACAAACATCCCACTTGGCTGGGACACTTGTGTGTCATATAGGAGTGCCTGGGTTCAATCCTCAGCTCCAGCACCTATTAACAGGAACTGGAAAGAAAGCAATGACAACTCCAGTAGTTAGCATTCTGCCACCTATGTGGGGAATCTGGATAGAATCCCTGGGTCCTGGTTTTGGTCTCCTGGCATCTGTCTTTATCCTGCAGGTGAACCAGCCAATGGGAATGCACATATTCTGTCTCTTAAATAAATAACAACAATAAAAGTAAAAAGATTCAGATGTTTTTACTAATGTTTAAGAGCATTAAGCAGAGACCAGAAAATTTCTAGAAGGTTTGTTTGTTTGTTTGCTAATTCAGGGAAAGAGATTTTTCCCTTGCTCATTCACACCTCTAATGGTTACAAGGGCCAGAATGAATCAGTCAGGAGCCAGGAACCAGGGGCTTCTTCCCAATCTCCCACATGGGTACAGGGGCCCAAGGACATGGGCCATCTCCCGCTGCTTTCCCAGATTATCAGTAGAGGACTCGATGAGAAGTAGAGCAGCCAGAAGTTGAACTGGTGCCGAATGTAATGGGAACTGCATGTGGTGTCTACCCACTGCATCAAATTGCCTCCCAAATTTTAAGAACTGTTGTGAAAGAACATTATTTGAGGCTGGAAGTTGGCACAGGCAAACAGGATAAAAAATAACAATGAAATTCATGAAAAGGGCAAATACCAAACGTAGCTGTAGATCAAAGAATAAAATCATTGTTCAAAAGCTGATATCTTAATTTTCACCTATTAAATAAACCAATGTGTAAATGTACAAAGAAAAAAGCAGTCATGGAAATGGCCACTGGGTTTATATATCAGAACAAACACTAAGTCAGTATGTCTACATTAAAAGTTTGAAAATGTTTATATACCATACTTTATTCAATAACTTCCTTTCTAAGAACTCTTCCTTAAATAATGGGATTTGGGGTAAGAGTACATCAAATGCAAATTATTTTAACATTTATTTATTTTTACTGGAAAGTCAGATATACAGAGAGGAAGATCTTCCATCTGATGATTCACTCCCTGAGTGACTGCAATGGCCGGTGCTATGTCCATCTGGAGTTATGAGCCTTTTCCGGGTCTCCCATGAGGGGAACAGGGTCTCAAGGCTTTGGGCCATCCTCGACTGCTTTCCCAAGCCACAAGCAGGGAGCTGGATGGGAAGTGGAGCTGCCGGGATTAGAACTGGCGCCCATATGGGATCCTGGTGTGTTCAAGGGGGTGGACTCCAGCCACTAGACCAAGGTACTAGGCCCAAAATGCAAATTATTAAGCATCAGGTTGAACAGTTAGCCTTAGAAGATATGAAGAAAAAACTTCAAATCCAAAGATAATCATAAAATTTTATTTTCATGATAAAGCAGAAGTAACTAAGATATGTTCAGTGCTGGGAATAACCAGGGGTTTCTAAGGAAACTATCAGGTACCTTAGTGTAACTGTTACAATGATGCAACGATCTAACATTGTATGGCATAAAGTCTCCCTGTATTATTAACATGGAATTGAGATATTCTAGGAAGTATCACTGAAAGCAAAAAAAAGCAAAGTTTGCTCTTTCAATTATATTTATTTCTATATATTTCACTATAGCATTATAATTATGTCTTAATATATAATTATATATGTAGAGTAGAAAAGAGGATGAGAATAATTTTCTCCAAAGTTTTTCTTTGTAAAATTCCCAAGTTTTGATACTTACAGATTTTAACAAAACAATTACAATAAAATATGAACTAGAGCGGACTTGAAATGATATTGTCATTGTGTCTACAGTTTTCCCTCATGAAACAGGCAATTAACCTTTCAGGCGTTTTATTTTACTCACTTATAGTCTCTCTCCCAGAATTTCACTGGTCGGACATATGAAGTGATGAATATTGCACTTCCCAGGAAGGGGTTCAGTGGAGTGGAGAAGATGGCTGAGACAGCAGCCTGAATAAACAGCATGGCTGAATCTACGGGAATACTTGTTAAGGAATTCAGTGTTCATCGGTGCATATGCTCTAAAAACAACTCCCCACAATCACACTCACATTCAGCAATTAGAGAAAGTTCACCAGAAAAACATCACCAGATAATGTTAAGAGGATATGGCAAAAAACAAACCTGAGGAAGGAAAGTAAAAGCTGTGTCATGCTTTGATGGGGCTCAGAGAAACACAAGGTCACCTCCAAAAGCCCATGGAAAACATGCATGGTATTTTATTTCATTTTGTACAAAAAATTTTTAAGTCTTCCTAGCATGTGCTAATGTTTACAAGGTAATCAAAACGTGTTTTGCAAAACGGAATTGAAAGGTAAGTTGAAGGGTGGGCATTTGGCCTGTAGGTTCAAGACACGGGTTGGGAAGCCTGTATCCCATATTGAAGCCTCTGAGCTCAAGCCAGACCTCCACTCCTGATCTCAGCTTCCTGCTACTCCAGACCCCAGGAGCTAGCAGGTGATGGTTCAAAAGTATTTGGGTTCCTGTAACCCACCTGGGAGAAGCAGATTATGTTCCCAGCTCCTGGTTTTGGTCTGGCACAGCCCCAAGTGGGAAATGACAAAGCACACAGGAGCTTTCTGTCTCTTCTCTAGCTAATACTTTTCAAAAGATGTTTTGTTGCAAAAACTGAAATCTACACAATATTTTTCATAATACGCAGTTTCCATAAATTTTCTGAAGACTCATTTGGTAAAATTCTATGTTAATCTTGAGAAGGAATGCCTAGGTTTCATTTTCTGGAAGGTTAAAACTAAAATCTGTAGCCTCCACAAGTCTGCCTTTCAACATTATTACCATGTCATTGATCTTTGCTGTTTAGAGAATACTTCTAAAAAATGAAAATAGAAAACTTTAGATATTAATATAATTGTGCTCTGAGAAATGTTTGTACCTTCATTCATTTATGAATTTTAGCAGATGGCATTGTGGTATAGTGTGTAAAAGCTGCTGCTCACAGTGCCAGTATACTATGTGGTCACCAGTTTGAGTCCCAGCTGTTCCACTTTGACCTAGCTCCCTGCTAATCTGCTTGGGAAAGCAGTGGAGGAGGATCCCACAGCTCGGGCCTCTACACCCATCGGGGAAGACCAGGAATATGCATCTGGCTTCTGGCTTCAGCCTGGCCCAGACTTAGCTATTTGGCCCATCTGAGGAATAAACCAGCACACTGAAGATCTTTTTGTCTCTGCCTTTCTGTAACTATGACTTTTAAATAAATAAAATACATTAAAAAAAACCCTCTAAGTACATTTACATGTAGTAAAAATTCCCAGACTTTTGAGCAAGCATTTGGCCTAGAGGTTTCTATGCCCGTATCCTATCATACTACATCACCCGGGGTCAATACCTGGCTTCACTTAACCGCAGCTTCTAATGAATTCAGATCCTGAGAGGTAGCGATGATGGTTCCTGACAAACATGTGGACGCCCTGGACCCGGTCCCAGCCTCCCAGACTTCACTCTGGCTCTTGCCCAGCCCAGAGCAAACATAGGCATTTGAGGAAATCAATGGAGATGAGCTTCCCTACCCCCATCTGTCTGTCTCTGCCTCTCAAATAAAATGAAAGGCACTCCTGGATTTTAATATTCATAGATGTAAATAAAATTCAAATCAGCATTACTTACTTACAAAAGCTAATAGCTTTCTTACGTTTGCCAGATCTGTGGGTCACAGATATTAATATATGTTAAACTATCAAAATTAAGAACAGGAATGAATATTGAAGAATTTGACTTTCAAATAACTTTCACAAGAGTAGCCTATATTCTATGCCCGTGAAAACTTCAGCCTATAAACTGATAATACCACCAAAAATATAACTGCCCACTCCTACAAAACGCTGAGAAGGATACGGGGCACTGCGAAAGGCTGTGCGAAGGCATGGAAAGCAGAACCCCACGTGATCTGCCATGGGGCGATGTAGGTATACACGAACTGCAACTTGTAAAGGAGTTCTCGAAGCTGCAGGGGCAGAAGCAGAGCCATCAGTGAAACTCAAGATCAGGTATTTGAAGAGAAAATAAAAGACTTGTAAATTACTCTTCTTACCAAGGAAATGACACAGAAATTCTTTTTGCATAACAGGACAAGCTATATCTACTGCCAAAACAATTTAGCTATTTTTAAATACACTGTTTTCAAGCATAGATTACTATCTCATGGATTTCACCTGTTTAGAAAAAAATATGCTCTCTACTGGCCAAACACATGAATTACCACTAACTACAAGCAATAACAACGAAAGGTAAGAGGCAGAGAAATAATTATCCTCAAAATAAAATTTACATGTCAGTAAAACTTAAGTGATACACAGATTTATTTTAACTTAAGACATATTTTCATCAAATTTTACTGCTGTGGAAACTGAGTGTGTTTTAAATATAATATCAAATGGAATTTGGAAACAGCATTTATAATACAGTTGTTACTGCCTGCTTAAGGGATTTTAGTTGTATAACTAGCACCCATTAACAACCTCAACTGTTATCGACAGGAAACACAACACATAGTTCAATCTTAATTAAATTTGAATCTGTTATGGTTTTTGAATACCTTCAATGATGACATTTGTTGCCTATGTATGTTGAGCAATGCAAAGCCAATTCTCAAAACAGATCCCATTAAAGCAAGAT
Source organism: Ochotona princeps (assembly GCF_030435755.1). NCBI lineage: Eukaryota > Metazoa > Chordata > Mammalia > Lagomorpha > Ochotonidae > Ochotona > Ochotona princeps. The sequence goes on from NC_080857.1 coordinate 21,190,433, forward strand.
GTTTTAACTAAGTCCATGCCAGGATTAGATAACACTTAGTCCTCTACCATATTTTAGCTGATTTTCAAATTACTTTATTCACATTTCAATTCTAAAAATCACAACTCAACCAATTAGAAAATGCAGATACACTGGTTTAGGTGAGGTACAAGAGTGTGATGGGCAGAGCCGGGGAGAGATGCGATACTCATTGGTTCCAATAGAGGTCGGGGCTCAGAAGAGAACCAACCCAGGGGTTAAAACCATCAGCTGATCGGAGTGATGGACGGTGGCGGGCACTGTGCTTACTAGTAGTACATGTAGGAGCCTGGACTGGGAATGCCTCAAAGTTTTTTTTAGGGGGATTCCCCTGAACAAAATGGAGGAATCAAAGCATTAATCAAAAAAAGATGGAAAATGGAGTAGATGAATCAACCACCTCAGCTTTATGCTTGCAGCGGAAAACTGGACAAGGGGAAACCCTAAGACGGACTATGTCAATCAGTGGACTCTGCACCAGCCTCATCATACCTGGACTGTTGCTGATGATATGTTGGTGCTTCTAATTGATCGAGGTGACGCTCTGCTGGCTCTGCCTACAAACCTGAGAGGGCCTCCCTAAGAGGCGGTTGAACTTGAACTGGACAAGTGGGATGCTGGACTCTGTATGGTGTGAGCTTTTAATTAGGGAATCTCAACGGAACTTGAGCTGTGGTTATGCATCAAGGTGAAGGAATTCATGATGGGGGAAGGGTTTGGGGTGAAGGGGGGGGAATCCCAGTACCTATGAAATTGTGTCATGTAATGCAATGTAATTAATGAATAAATGAATATTAAAAAAAAAAAAAAAAAAAACAAAAAAAAAGAAAATGCAGATAAACCCCCTGTGTCTGGGGATACAACTCAGAGTTCTGCAGGAAACTCTCAGCCAGGGTGTATAGTCAAGACCACAGCAAACAGTAGCAGCCTGGACACATCATGACACCACTTCAACCCTTAACAGCACCAGCTCAGGAAACTGCTCAGATTCTAAACATGAAGTATCAAGCATGATGCAAGTATCAAAGGAAAGTTAGATATGTAATTACGTGGATAAGTGGTTGGAGGATATTAACACTTTAGAATAAATTTAATTTTTGCTTAAAAGGTTATTAAATCGATGGTGAACCTTACACTGCTGCCATCTCAGAATTATACACACACACATACATATCCCTTATATATTACCTGCCTATAATAATAATTAGGTCTTATCTACTGACTGTAATAAAATGCAAAACTCCTTAAGGGTAAAGCCTCTTCTGTTTTGTTCACTGATGTAATTAAAACATTTAGAACAATTCTGGAAAATACTATTCCTCACAGAAACATTTTTAAAAATCAAAGTACTAGCAGTATGTGTTGTGGCACAAGAAGTTAAGTTGCCAATTGGGATATCCACATTTTGTACAGGAGCGTCAATTCAAGTCCCAGCTTCCTCTTAATGCATCCTGGGAGGTAGTAGAGAATGACTCAAGCGCTTGGGTCCCTGTCACCTATGTGGGATACCTAGATGGAGTTCCAAGTTCCTGGCTGTGGTCTGGCCCAGCCCTGGCTGTTGCAGGCATTTCAGAAGTGAACCAGCAGATAGCAGACACCACATTCTCTCTTTCTCTGCCTTTCAAGTAGAAGAAAATAAACAAACACAGTACTAAAAGAATCCAAATTAGTGAAGTATAAATATCATAGTGCAGGGTGTTTCAAACATTGTTCAGTTTATATTCTATTGCAACTTTCACTTTTATCCAACCTAGTAGTAGTAAGATGAAACACAATTTCTAATTTAAATGTTTAAATTTATTGAGAAACCACAAGCTCCTTTATACAAACAGTTCCCTGGTTGGTTTATTGGCTTCCTTCTTTATTCAATAACCACGCTCACTAAAAGAAGTAACAAAATTTATGTGAAACATCAGACTGGAATATTTTAAGAAACTATCACAATATTGAAACTATCACTGAAACCTGTTTAAATGAAGTATTTTTCCAATGTTACCGCTCTCATACTAGGGTAGTGCCATTATTACATCTGAATTGCTACCAAATTCCTTAAGCTCTAGGTTCTTTCCCGAATTATCCCAATGGAGCTAACTAAGCTCACTTTCTTAAAATTGGACTTGCAACGCGTTTTGTAGTTGTTCAATGGCTTCAGCTCTGTTTTCCATCAACACAGGTCAAAGTCTTTTATATGTGCTCAGTGTTAATATAAACTTTAGACATTTGATTTACAAATACTCTGGCAGTACAATTCACTTCATTTTTAAAAATAATGTAGTTTGGCAAAAAGATGCATGGATTAGAAGGCACAAGACCCGGGTTTTATCATTTCATCTGCAAAAGGCCTATTAAAGACAGTTATCTAGGTCACAGACGAATATTTGATTTTAGAAGACTACTGCAGACTTCAGAGTATTTTGTGTAATCAGTCTAATTTCTTATTGTTCCAATATGGCCTCATATCTTTGTTCAGCTATCAAGATTCTATCTTCAGCTGGAATTTGTTCCTTCTATTTACCCAGCAACCCAAAATCCAAATCTGTAATTACCATTTCTTATCTGTAAAAATTTTTTAAACGACACTCCCTTTTGGAAGCTGCTATATATTTTTTTATTAATTATTTTGCATTATGTGACAGTTTCATAGGCTCTGGGAATCCCCCCACCCCTCCCCACACCCTTCCCCCCTAGTGGATTCCTCCACCTTGGTGCAGTATTACAGTTCAAATTCAATCAAGATCCTTTCCTTGCAAACGTATACCAAGCATACAGTCCAGCTACTTATGGTCCAAATGGGTTGAACAGTTTCTTGGGGAGACCATTTCTGGTCCGAAGTTAGAGCTGGTAGAATATCATCCCAGTCAATTAAGAGTCCCAATATAACATCAACAGCAATTTGCAACATTATGGAATTGACATGGTTTTGAGTAACCAGTATGTTAAAAAAAAAAAAAAAAAAAAAAAAGCAAGTCCTAACCACAACCTATGATTAGCTCATTGACATTTCAATTTTAGTTTATATACAGGACCGGCTGCTATATACCTTAAAATGGCTATAAGGTACCATTCAGCTGTCTCGTGTCTATTTCATTTTAGTATTTAGCCATTTGTTGTGTTGAAGTATAGTTTTGCTGATCTTGGCAGATTTTAGGATAATCTAGATTAGCTTGTAATTCTAACAAGACATTTGTCGACAATTAAGGTGCAGAACATTTTTTTGGGGGGGGGGTGTGCAGGAAAATCCTCAACACCATGGTGAGGAGTGACTAATCTTTGTGTCCCACCCAGCGAGGCATCAGCCAATCCACGCCAGCTCTTTCCTGTCAGATTCCAAGCTCTACTTTTTGTTGTTTGTCTATTTATTTTAGGTTTTTTTAGTTTGTATGATTGTTCGTTTGCTATGAGGGGTTTTCGGAGCGATCCCGATGGTCATTGCGAGGGAGGGTGGGGGTCCAGAGGTGGAGCCAGGCTCGGACCAGAGAAAGCTCTCCTCCCTGGTCCCGAAGGACATTTATTGTTCTTCTGTGTCTGCGGACCGCTCAGGGCTTCTGGTTGTCTTTCCGATGATGTTGGTTTCTGCACGGTAGTGTTTGGACTTCTTCCATCCCCTGTGGAAGCTCCGGTTGGGGGTGGGTGACCTCAGAGTACTCGGCCTCCGAGGGCATCCAATTCCCTGTGGCCTCCTTGGCAGTTGGGATATAGTTCTTGTTGCTCGTATTAATACTTTGTGGTGAAGGTCTGGGAGTCTTCATGGTTGGGATCCAAGCTTCCTCCTTACCACCTGCTCCACTCTGGAGTGGAAGCTGCTATATTTTTCAAAAACACTTAACCCTCCCCAATTTTTCTATATAACTACATCTTCTCCATCCATCTAAAGTCAGAAATGCATCATTAATCAACCACAGTGGTGGCTCTGTTAGGAGTAGGGTGCAGAATCTTTTTCTGACAAGGGCCATTTGGATACTCAGAACATCATCTACAGGCCACACAAATTACCAACTAAAAAATTAGCCTGCCACAGATTGACCGAATTTTAAATCTCATCTGCAACTCCTTAGCAGGGTCAAAGCAAATGATTTTATGAGCGTTACATTTTTGCCTTTTGACTAGACATTCCTCATCCCAGATAATAGACTGTGAAGCTCCTAAAACACTGGCAGGTTGGAAATATATTGCTTGTGCTTGCCTTGGTAGCACATACACTAAAATAGATACTGTTCACTTCAAATAAAACCAGTTAAGAAATGTATGCATCACTGACACTAACTACTGGATCACACAGAGGAACGACTTGTACATACAGGGATGTTCCACACAGTAAGTTACCTTGTTGAAGAGTATGGACATGAAGAAGAGATCTAATAGCATGGTCTCTGAAAAAGCTTCATAGTCAAACTTGAAGAAGAGCACAGTAAAGATGACTGTGACGTACTGGTAGGTAGGGCTGCTGAAGGAGGAGCGCAGCAACTTCAAACCAGCAATGGTGATCATCAAAGCACCTAGTCTGTTACAGAGAGAAAGCACGGCTCACTGACACACGGCCAAAAACACTGGAAAGCCTCATGTTGGCAAGATCATCATTTAATTCATAAGGTTTACAACACAGGGGTTCACACTGAAACTTCTAAAAATGATATAGTTACATGTATCATATCCTGAGAGGATCTGACTAGTGTAATATTCTCTTTTAATAGTAGATGCCAAGATTCTTATCCTTTATATAAACAGGCATGTTTAAAAAACAGCACTGGCGTTCTGACATGATTCTCTAGTTACAGCTCTTTAGAAGCCATCTAGCACATGAAAAACACAATGCTTATTTAATAATACACATCTATTCTAGTGGGTGACTGTGGGGTAACTGATCATTTGTATGGTATAATGTGTGCAAAGACAGTAACCTTCCAAACTCACTTTCTAACAGTAAAATTAAGCTTTCCTTATGTTATCTCTTAACATACCAGTTGGCAGTGAATGACATGTTTGGAGAAGTGAATATGCCAAGAGCAGCAATAGATGTTCAAAACAGTGACGTCAAGGACAAAATTCTACCTAAATATCACAGTGTCTTGTAACAAAAGACAATCAATGAATACCTGATCCTTGGTAACTTCAGACACTTGTTATAGCCCTGGGTGGTCAAACATAGATCAGGGAAATATGGTACTTACTCTGTATCCAGTTTCTTCGGGCTGGCAATTGTCTCTGCACTGCTACTCAGTTCATTGAGAACAACCAAGGGATAGATAACATTCTTCTCCACAAAAAGAAGCCACACGTGAAGTTTCTCAAACCACATCATGGTAGCTTCATCTAACAATAACACAAGTCAAGAAGACCACATCATCTAATAGATACAGCAGTAAGGCAATGTGATGAGAAATAAAAATTCCATAATGCAAATTTAGTTAGATACTATAAAATCAAAATGTAAGACATCCAGTGCTGGCAATGTGACACAAGGGGTTAAACTGCAGCCCATGATGCCAGCACACTATATGGGTGCTGGTCATGTCCTGGCTGTTCCACTTCCAATTCAGCTTCCTGTGGATGCACCTGGAAAAGCAGCAGCACACGGCCCAAGCCTCTGGGTCCTGCTCCCTTTTGGGAGACCTACAAGAAGATCCTAGCTACTGGCTTCAATTTGGGTCAGCCTTGGTCACTGAGGCAATTTGGGGCATGAATCCACAAACGGAAGATTTCTCTCTCTGTATTTCCTTCTAACTTTACCTTTCAAATAAACACAACAGCTATTTTTATAAAAATTTATTTATTTTGATTGGAAAGTCAAATATACAGAGAGGAGAGACAGGAAGATCTTCTGTCTGCTGATTCACTCCCCAAGTGGCCACAATGGCTGGAGCTGTGCCAATCCAAAGTCAGGAGCTAGGAGCGTCTTCTAGTTCTCCCACATGGGTGCAGGGTCCCAAGGCTTTCGATTGCCCTCGACTGCTTTCCCAGGCCAACAGCAGAAAGCTATATGCGAAGTGGAATCACTGGGACACGAACTGGTGCCCATATGGGATCCAGGCGTGTGCAAGGCAAGGACTTTAGCCACTAAGCTACTACACTGGGACCCTACAATAGATCTTAAAAAAAAATTGTAAGAAATCCAGCAATGGAATCAACTGTCAGTTTATACAAATTCTGGGAACTTGCAAATTGGACATGACTTACATTTGATGAACTTCATTCTAAACCTTAAATCTTGACACTTTGGTTTGACTATTTATTTTTATTTGAGAGCCAGAGAGAGACAAAAAGAGTTCTCCCCTTCCAATTTAGTCCCCAAATGCCCACTAAGGCCAGCACTGGGTCAGAAGCAATGGGTCTCTGTGGGAGCAGCAGGAACCCACCATCACTGCCTCCTACAGTGGACCTCAGCGGGAAGCTGCCATCGTGTGCAGTCAGGAGCTGAAGCACATGCTCCCAATGCTGAGGTGCAGGCGTCTTAACTTCAAGGCCAACACCTGCTCAGAGTTCCACTTTTAGGTGTAACTTTCCCCCTACTTATGCCTGTAATGTGTGGATGGAGAAAAGATTATGGAGAATTATCTGGCCTCCTCTCCCTTCAAAAATAAACAAATAATCTAGTTTAAGTTTCTTTGTTTTAACCAACTTATTTACTTGAAAAGTACAGAGACAGGGAGGGAGGGAGACACAGAAACAAGATCTTTCATCCATTGGTTCACTCCCCAGATGTCCCCAAAAGCTGGGGCTATGCCAGGCCAAAGCCAGGAGTCAGGAACTACATCTGGGTCTCTTATGTGAGTGGTGAGAACTCAACCACTGGGGCCATTAACTGCTGCCTCCTGGAGCATAAGCTGGAACCTGTAAGTGAAGTTCAGAGCAGCTGGAACTCAAATCTGGCATTGTGACAGGGAAGATAGGCCCCAAGCTGAGGATTAATCCATGTACTAAAATGCTTGTGTATATTACCTGATTTTAAAATGCTAAGCTACACAGATGCAATATGAAATGCAGTATCAGAGCAGATATGAAAATATATGAATTAATACTTCAGAAGGGTTACTTTTCATTGCAATATTTTTCTAACATTTCCATATATTTCATTGGGGGAAATGCCTTTCTTTGGTCACCTAAAAACAGTATCACCTGGCTTTAGAAAGTGTCCTAATAAACATTTTTCTTTCAGTTGTTAAAATCAGGAGGGGGCAAAACACTTTGTTATTAGTGGATACTTTGGATAAGTCAAAAAATTTTATGCTGATTAAAAATTCACAGAATCTGGATTAATCTTTTGATAAGATTAAGAATGAGAGAAAGGCCTAGTACTGTGGCACAGTGAGTTAAGCTGCTGCTTGCAATGCCAGCAACTCATACCAGATTGCTAGTATGAGTCTTGGCTGCTCCAATCCGGCTCACTGGTAATGTGCCTGAGAGTGTGGCAGAGGAGCCTCGAGCATTTTCGTCCCTGCCACTCATGTGCAAGACCTGGCTGGAGTTCCGGGCTGTTGGTTTTGATCAGGCCAGCCCCAGCCATTTGGGGGAGTGAAGCAGTGTATGTAAAATTTTTCTCTCTGCCCTTCCCTCTCCTTTTCTGTAACTTTGCTTTCCAAAAACATAAAAAAGCAAAGAAGCAATAATGGCCAGTGATTTATTTTAATAAAAGTTGTTGATACTTAATATAAGTTAGATTTACCTGATATAATTTATCCAAGTATATAAAGGTGATATCAATAGTTTCACAATCATGGGGACTGGTGCATGGCACAGATGTTAAGCCACGTATAAAGCCATCATGTCATCTGAGAGTCAGTTTCCGACTTGTCTGCTCTGTTTCTGATTCAGGTAGTTCCCTGTTAATGCTCCTGAGAAGGCAGCTGAAGCTGGCCCAAGTGCTTGAGCCCCTGCACCCACATGGAAGATCCACATGGAGTCCTGGCTCCTGGTGTCATCCTGGCCCGACCTCAGATACTGAGACCATTTAGAAAAGGAAGTCACAGGAGGGAAGATCACTCTCTACCCATTCCCCTAAACCCTGTTAACTCTCACTTTCAAATAAACAAAATGAAACCTCAAAAGTTCACAATTATAAAAACACCTCACTTCTAGTTATCTTCGTCAGATTCTTGAAATTTTGATATTATCATTCCTTACTGAAAAATCATGTGTTTCATAAAAGTTCTATGTGAAACTACTACTGTCAGATATGCATTACTGTTGACTTTAAAAAAAAAAACTTTTAATTATTTATTTGACATTTGAGAGACAGAGAAGGATTCCCTTAATCTCTAGTTCATTTCTCAAAAAACCACAATGGCTGTGGCTGGGCCACTTGGGTCTCAGTGGAGGTTACACACTCAAGCACTAAAGCTGTAACCTGCTGGTCCCAGAGCGCACAGCAGCAGCAAGCTGGAGTGACAGTGGCATCAAACTCCATTTAGGCATGCTGCTATGGGCTACGGAGATCCCAGCAGGACGCTGCTACTCCCCGAGGCCAGGGCCATGGTGCAGAAGGCTTATCCTGCACCACCACCATCCCATATGGGTTTGAGTTGTGGCAGCTTGACTTAAAACTCAGCTCCATGGGAAGGCAGCAGAAAAGGGCCCAAGTCATCGGGCCCTGCACTCATGTGGGAGACTGGAGGAAGTTCCAGTCTCCTGGCATCAGACCAATTGCACTCAGACCATTGTGACCATTGAGAGTGAACCAGTGAACTGAAACATCTTGGAAAAAAAAAATCTGGGGCCAGCATTGTGGTGTGGTACGCTAAGCTTCTGCCTGAGGCGTTGGCATCCCAAATGGGTGCTAGTTTGAGTCTCAGCTACCCCATTTCCTATCCAACTCCCTCCTTATGGCCTGGAAAGCAGTGGAAGATGGCTGATAGCTGAAGTCCTTGGGTGTCTGTATCCACATGAGGGACCCAGAAGCTCCTGAGAACTGGTTTCAGATTAGCTCATTTCCAGCCATTGTGGCCATGTGGGGAGTGAACCGGCACACGAAAGGCCAACTTCTCTCTGGTGCCCCTACCCTTTCTGTAAAATACGCTTTTCAAATGAAGAGAAAAAAATATTAAAAAAAAATCTGAGCTAATAGCAATTACAAAATACTGACTGTTTCTTTTTACTTACTAATTTCTTTTTCCTATTCATTCTTTCACCCAGGCTGTGCACAGTATCTTTGGTAAAACCATCAGCAAAGCCCTTTCTTTCCTCCCTACAGTGTCTTAAGTTACAAGTATTTCAAACAAACGCCTTTAAAACGATTGGCTCACCCAGATAGGGAAAGAAAAACCAACTAGAAAAGAAAAAAACAGCTAGTCAGGCTTAGAAAGAGAAGCCATACATTTTTAAGATTTGAGGAATGTTTATAGTCCCACCTACACTCTTGAAGAACTGTGGATTTTTTACTCACTACTTGTTGAATTCTTTACTTAGTGAAGGGTTAAGCTTGTGATTATAAAGTAAACCAAAAGTATGTCACTGTAAAAATTAAAAGAAAAATTAAAAAAAAAGGAGAGAGGGTAGAAGGAAGACAGGGTATGGTGGGAAGTGTCATGAAGCCCTTCAAACTGCAGATATGAAATACATGAAATTTGTTTCCCTTATATGAATGTTTTTTAAAAGAGAAGTCATAGATGTGCACACAAAGACTCACAAATGAAAGGTCTCTACAAAACAACTTAGAGAAGGAAGAAAGTTTAAGAAGGTACTTTGAAAAGTTGGTAGGAACAGACTAAAAAGACAGGTTTATTTTGATGCCAAAAAATTTTTAGGAGCTGGCACTATGATGTAATGGGTGAAGCTGCTACCTACAACCCCAACATCCCACATAGGCACCAGTTCATGCTCCAGCTGCTCTGCTTCCGATCCAGCTCCATCATAAAGATCTGGGAAAAGCAGTAAATGGCTCAAGTGTTTGGTCTCCTGCCTGCCACCCACGGGGGAGACCCAAATAAAGTGCCTGACTCCTAGTTTCCTCCTTGTCCCAGACCGGGTCTTCGCAGCCATCTAGGAACAAACCAGTGAATGGAAGATCTCTGTCTTTTCTCTCTGTAACTCTGACTTTCAAATAAATAAATCAATCTTCAAAAATAATTGAAAACCATGCAGTCTTCATAACCTATTTCTCAAGAATTTTGTGACCATCTCTTACATTCTGTGGAATGTTATAACTGCAGCACTGCCCCTTAAACTTCAGCTGAAATTACAGCATCCTGTGAGCAATCAGATTCAGGAACCTCTTCAAATCTAAACTTAAGAAACATAAGCCAAAGCGCTACTTGATGACACTGAGCTCATTTATCTAGCACTATAGTCATGAAAAGGGAAAAAGACTGATAGTATCCAGGAGAGTGTAAATGAAATACTTACTTCGAACTTCATATTGCTTATACTCTACTGTCTTCAGCAGAGGATGAGAGAAACAGTGCCAGGGTAGCTGTTTTCTAACTTGAGGCAGCACATAATGGGCCACAAACCCCACAAAGCCGACCAGTGCATACAACACATACCTGAGTGCGGGCTGAAAGAAAAGGAGAGAAAATCACAAGTGAATTGGAGACGCCCACTGAAAGGGAGCAAAACAAAGAACCTCAAGGAGGGATCACAGAACTCCATCCAGCAGCCAACAGTCACACAGGAGCAGACTCACGTCTGTCCTCAGAAGCCAGACCGGACAAGCTTAGATCCACAGACGCTGCACTCAGTAGTGGGGGATATTTTCCTGACTATGTGAGGACCTGATCCAATCATAAAAATTTTAAAAGCAAGAACTGAAGGATCAAGCTATTAAATAATAGTGCCCTAGAAAAAAGTTCCAGAATATTTCTCAAAGTACAAAAACAACATTTAACAAAGTAAACTTTATATTGTTTGTTATCAACAAAATCACCACTGTGTGACAAGAATGAGGAAACTTAAGCCCACAGCTGGAGAGAGATTATACAGAAGAACGAGACCAACTTTTTTTTTAAAGGTTTATTTTTATTGGAAAGGTAGATATTCAGAGAGGAGGACAGACAGAGAGGAAGATCTTCCGTGTGATAGTTCACTCCCCAAGTGAGCACAATGGCTGGAGCTGAGCCAATCTGAAGTCAGGAGCCAGGAGCCCGGAGCCTCTTCCGGGTCTCCCATGCGGGTGCAGGGTCCCAAAGCTTTGGGCCATCCTTGACTGCTTTCCCAGGCCACAAGCAGGGAGCTGGTTGGGAAGCAGGGCTGCAGGGATGAGAACCGGCGCCTATATGGGATCCCAGCAAGTTCAAGGCAAGGACTTTAACCATTACGCTACCGCGCCAGGCCCAAGACCAACTTCTAAAGACAAAACTGTAAATTCTGAGTTGAAAAATACACTGGATGGAATTAATGCCAGATTTCAAACTACAGAAAAATTAAAACAGAGGGGAGAAAACAAATTTAATGAACAAAGCATCAAGATGACTATGAGACAACTTTCAAAGGTCTTAAGACATATGTAGCTAGAATCCATGGGTCCGATGGTGAGAAGGGGCAGAGGAAGGGTGGAGAAGAAGAGCAAAACATCTTAAGTAATGACAGTCCGTTTTTCAAATATGATGAAAACTGTAAACCTCAGGTAAAATGAACCAAGCACAGAAACAAACAAAAGCACATGAAGAAAATCTCATAATCCTATTATTCAAAACTTGTGACGAAAAGAAAACCTTATAAGCAGCAGACAGAATACAAGCTTATCTAGAGAAATAAAGGTAATAGCGAGGGCAGGCATTAGGCATCCGTAGATAAGATGCTGTTGGCATCTCTGACCAAACCGCCTGAGTTGAAGTTCTGACTCCACCCTCAGTCACAGCTTCCTTTCAATGTATACTTTACAAGGTGAAAGGTGGGAGGCCAGGTACTTGGGTCCCCACCACCCAAGGGAAATATCTGGTATTAGTTCCTGGTTCCTCACTGGCCTGGGAACCAGTGAATAAGATCTTTGTCTCTGCCTTTCAAATAAATTCACTAAAATAAAGATAACCAATAGATTTCACGTACAAAGTAACATCAAGAAGACAGTGGAGCAAAATCTTCAGTGCTGAATGAGAAAGTCATATTGCCATTTCAGACCTGCTGAAGGATCTTTCAACACCAAGGACAAATGGATTCCTTCAGAAATACAAAAGCTTGAGAGGATCTGCACATTCATACTGGGGAAAAAAATGTTCCAGAAAATCATACAAGAGATGAAAAGTGACTCCATTTGTTCTGTGGTGACCACACTGGTAGCAGATGTCCAGACTCGAGGGGTCTCGACACTGCATGTAGGGAAGATTCTAGACTGCAGCTGAATTTGAAAGGCAGCTCAGCAAAACGTGAAGTGCATTTTGCACAACACAGCAGTGTAAAACATGGAGGACAACAGTCACACTACGATAGTCAGGCACAAAAACATAACCCTGACCTCCCGGTATTGACACCTGTCCACGTTCCCTTGCCTCACAACACCAGGACTGGTCTACTGACCAGGAATAGATCACTGAAGAAACGACTGAACATCATTTCCCATATCAGATTACAAGAGTGCCCTGAGTCTGCTTTTGGTTTTCTTCTTTCAGGGAGCACTCATTCTGGGGGAAATCAGCTGTCATTTCAGGACACTCAGGCAGCCTATAGAGAGGATTGCATGGGGAAGTGGTTTCTGACCAACAGTCAGCACAGAGCCTAGGACCTACAAACAATGAACCTCAGACGACTGTAGCACCAACAAAGATCCCAAGGTAGCATCAACCAAATAAGCGACTTCCAGATTCATGACCTGGACCAACCATGAGAAAATACCTGACAAATTAAGCAAGAAGACATCTATGAGTATCTCACAGAAAAACATCAAATCATGGGGCCGATGTGAGAGTGCAACTGCCTAATCCTCCACCTGCAAGCGCCTGGATCCCACATGGCTGCTGGTTCATGTCCTGACTGCTCCACTTCCCATCAGCTCTTTGTTCGTGACCTGGGAAATCAGCAGAGGATGGCCCAAAGCCTTGGGATCCTGCATCCATATGGGAGACCTGGAAGAGGCTCCTGGCTCCTGGCTTCGGATCAGCTTAGCTTTGGCAGTTGCTGCCATTTTGGGTGTGAACCAGCAGATGAAGATTTTTTGTTTCTTTCTCTATTTCCTTCTGTAAATTTGCCTTTCCAATAAAAGTAAACAAATCTTCACAAAAAAAAAACTTAGAAACGAATCCACACTTCTTCCTCAACTGAGACAGCAAAATGGCTCCTTACCTGCAAAACCGTAAACACTGTGCTCACATGAATAGCAAAATACAGCACACCGATTACAACGCACACGACTAGGTCAGACTGCAGACGGTCACTCTGTGAAGCAGAAAGAAAAACATTAAACAATTACACAGAGTTTTAAAGTCTTTATTTCTAATCAGCAAAGTTTAAAAAATAATACATCTTTTGCTAATATGAGAACTATACCCAGAACAAATATTTGTTCAAATTATATCTTTTTTTTTTCAAATTATATCTTGAAGTTTTGTACTTCTAATCTGTCAACAGCTTAAGTTTATTCAAAGCACATATTGTTTAATTCAACATTTCTAAATTCACTCTTTCATTAATGGAAATAATGTAGGATAGAACGAAGAAAAGAGTGTTTCAATGCTTTGTTGCACAAAGTATATACGAAATCTATGGAATACATTTGTCAAACAATTAAATGAATACTGGCAACAGTGTGATTTACTAAAATACAATATTCTGGAATTTCTTAAGTATGCTAACTTAGTACAGGCTATTGCTTTCTTTCAATCCAGTTTACACACACATTTTTCCAACTATCCTTGAGAAATAAAACACCATAAAATGCTAACAAATGACTAACAAGGACATAGTTTTTACTGACAATAATAACAACAAGAAAATGAGCTTTAAAAATATGAATAGTCCTCCCTTATCTGACACCCTCGTGGCACGTCTGAAGCTAGAAACAGCACAGAACACTCCATACTACACTGACAACTCAGCCAGCCACCAAGGGAATAAAGGGCGGCAGCATCAGTGGAACGGATCTACTGAACAAATGATGATACATAAAGTGAGAGATTTTATCATGCTACTGAGAGGCAATTCAAAATTTATGAAATGGTATTTCTGGAATTTCCATGAAATATTTTCACATCAAGGTTGACTCCAGATACTTGAAACTGTAGAGAATAAAGTCAAGAAAGCAAAATCAAGGGGGAACAGCTGCACTTACTTTTTAAGATCCTAGTCTAAACTGAACAGGATTAAAAATTCTATCATCAATGAGATGAATTTCTTCTGACATAAAAATAAATGTTTAATATTGCACATAAACCAGGTTTCAGGAATAAGCATTTCTTATATATTGAGTATCTTTATCTGAAATGCTTGGGCCAAAATTCTTTTGCATTCAGATTTTTTCAGATGTCAAAGTAGCTTCATATATGTGCTGAGAATTCTTGTGGTTGAGATTGAAATCTAAACATGAAATTCATTCATGTGGGCCCGGCAGCGAGGCCTGGCGGCTGGGGTCCTCGCCTTGAGCGCCCCGGGATCCCATGTGGGCGCCAGTTCTGATCCCGGCAGCTCCACTTCCCATCCAGCTCCCTGCTTGTGGCCTGGGAAAGCAGTCAAGGACGACCCAAAGCTTTGGGACCCTGCGCCCACGTGGGAGACCAGGAAGAGGTTCCTGGTTCCCAGCATCGGATTGGCACGCACCAGCCCGTTGCGGCTCACTTGGGGAGTGAAACATCGGATGGAAGATCTTCCTCTCTGTCTCTCCTCCTCTCTGTATATCCAGCTTTCCAATAATAATAAAATCTTTAAAAAAAAAAAAAAAAGAAATTCATTCATGTGTCATATACATAGCACACAAGCCCAAAGGTAAGCTTTCACATAATTTTTGGTATGCCTGCATTTTCGACTGTGACCTATTCCATGAGGGTAAGAGTGAGATTTTCCACTCTGGTCCCTCAAAAACTTTTCACATTTTGTAGCATTTTGAGTTTTCAGTTTAGAGATGGCTTGATCTTCAAGTCAAAATGCAGAATGAAGGCAAATCAACAATGTATTTTAACTCTTCTCAATTTAACTGTACAGTTTTTAAGAACTACTAAATATTTTCAAAAAGGGCTCATTATTTAACAATGATCAATTCTCTAACCAAAATGTGACTTTAAAAGCTAAAATTCTGGGCTGGTTAGGCTTCTCTGATACCTGTGTCACATACAGGTGCCAACTCAAATCCTAGCTGTTCCATTTCCGATCCAGCTCCCCATTAATGTGGCTGAGAAAGCAGCAACAGATGGCTCAAGTGGCCCCCACACCCATGCAGGAGACCTAGGTAACGTTCCTAGCTCCTCGCTTTGGCCTGACCAAGCCCCAGCCTTTGCAGCCATTTTGAGAGTGAACCCGCAGATGGAAGTTCTCTCTCTCTCTTGCTCCCACATCTCTCTTTTGGTAACTCTACCTTTCAAATAAATAAATATTTAGAGAGAAAAAAGCTGAAACTTACAACAGAATTTCTAAGTTTTTCAGGCAATGGATCTTTTACTTCAGACAAAGGGTCTTCTGGATTCTTCTCTTCTGTTTTTGGAAAAATCTTAGATTGCACCAGAGAGCTTCACATTAAAAGGAGAAAGAAAATAATTAATACATAAAAAGCATAAAAAACAGTCATTCAAATGGCAAATAAAATTTATGGTAGAAAACCAAGTGATCCAAGTATATTTAATCACTAGGAAACAATAAATTCTAAAAAGTTTGAACTATCACAAATGAACACAGACTGAAAATACATTAGTCACATGGTTTCATACTTCAAAGGAAAAAACCAGTACTTTCCACCAATATGGTAACAGGGAGACAAAATTAATATATTTTGAAACCTAGTAACAGCCATAGATTAGACCCATAGTACTGCAGAAAGGTTTTGGAAAAAAGAGATCTTGGAAGTTACCTAAAAGAAACACCGATTTATTTAATTTATTTCAATGAAGACTGGTTTTACTTACAAAAGTACTGATGGATCACTGCTCTGTCGGCTGAGATGATAGGATACGGCCACTAACAAACCACAAAAAACGGAGAAGAGTACTGGGATATGCTGGCCGTCCCAAGAATCCTGTTGCAAGAAAATTAACAGATTGACATGCGTATAATTTACCATCCACCATATATAATCCTTCAATGTCAGTATTTTTAAAAAGGGCAAGTTAAATTCAATAAAACGTTTTTCATATTTTTATTATTTCAGACAAATTTAGACTTTATTACTTTCTGATGAGCTATAATTTAACTGCTAGTTTAAACTGCTAATTTAAAACCTAATAGTAATTTGATTAAAACTGTTAATCTAATTTCATTTAAAGGATTTAGTAAGAGATTTCTTTTGGTACTGAAAATTAAACCTGAAATATCCACAAAAGGGCAGTCCACGTTAAATGCTTAAAACTTTAAAAAGTGCAAGTAATAGAAACATAGGCAAATACCAAAAAACTCAGTTCCAACAGCTGAAAGTAGCTCTGGGACAGAAAAAGGCCTAGGACACTACTGATCTTGGTATTAGCTTCGAAAACAACGTGTTTGACTCTAGAATACATGCATGTCTAACTCTTGATGAAAATTAGAACCAGAAGATGGCATGTGAGGCAGAGGAGTCAGCTGCCTCCTGGGACACCCACATCCCACTTCAGAGTACCCAGTGCAGTCCTAACCACCCTGCACTTGCAATCCAATCTCCAGCTAACACGACTAGGAGGAAGCAGATGATGGCCCGTGTAGGCACATTTCCCCCACCCAATGTGGGAGTCTCAGAGGGAGTGCCTCACTTCTGGTTTTGGTCTGACTTAGCCCTGGCTGTTGGCAGGCATTCAGGGAATGAATCAATGAAAGGAAGATCTCTCATTCTCTTTTTTTTTTAGCTCCGTGTCTCCCTTTCCCAATGCCACTAAGTCTGTCACGTAAATATCTCTCAAAAACAAAACCAAAGAAAATGTTTAACACAAGAACTGTCAAAAACAAGCAGCTTCATTTCTAGGTATTTACCCAAGAGAAATGAAAACATATGCCCACAAAAACACCTACGTAATGATATTCACAGCAGTATTATTCAAAATATCGTGAAACTAAAACAACTCAATGTGCATATCTATAGAAGTAGACAAACTGTGATGTTCTGATACCATGGGAATAAGAGGGATTTAAACCTAAAGGAGATATGTCCCTACAGTACAAATTATGGCCACACTACAAGTAAATCTCAAAAGTGCTACGCTGGGGACTAACACTGTGGGGCACTTAGCTAAGTTACTACTTGCAATGCTGGCATCTCATATTAGAGTGCGGTTCAAGGCCTAGTTGCTGCTTCTCATCCAGTTCCCTGTTAATGTTCCTGGGAAAGCAGCAGAAGATGGGTTAGCTAACTGCGCCCCTGCTACCCACGTGGGAGTCCTGGATGGAGTTCCACCATCCAGGTGGACCAGCTCCAGCTTCTATAAAGATTTGCGGAATGAACCAGTGGATGGATGAAGATCTCTTCGCTGTGTCTTTCAAATGCATGCATAAATCACACACAAACACACATATACATGTATGTGTGTGAATATATATGTATCCAGAAGATACCTTAATGACAAGATCTAGGTTTCAATAAGCAAGACAGAAAGGCTCCAGGAAGACTGCCTCTGGCCTTCACTGCCCCTTGACCCTCAAGGAAGAAGGCCCCTAGCCGCCACAGTAACTAATGTGGAACAATGTCCCTGTTCCCTGGTGATAACGTGGTAGACCTCCGCAGCATGGTTGCTCTATTTCTACCAGTGACTCCCATGTTGCTCGGAGCTTCTTTTTCTCTTACTCATATCTGCTTTCACCACTAAATCTAGTGTCATAAACTGTCATCAATACCAGGCCACAAAACTGGCTTATCTCACCAGCTTTCATGAAAGAACAATTCTGAACTACTTATTGTTCCCTCTTTACACTGTCTTTACAATTCTATTGCTCTGCATGACTCAACTAATTTTTATTTAGCTTTCAAATTTTGGCTGAAGTCTCCCACCACCAACAACCTCAACCCCCCAGTGAGGAAATTATCTTTAATTCCTTTTGGCTAAATAATGCAAGCTTACTTTTTATATCCATGGCACTCCAATTTGATAGCCATCGTTACTCTGTACTAAACATATGGATTTACTTGTTAATCAAAGCTAACCTTTAATCGCCTTAAAAGCAGGAAGTGATTTTTAGTATGCCCTGATACATTCAACAACTGAGGCAAGGAAGATAAATTTTTGTAGTCCTTTCAACTCTATTATGCTTTGTTTGTCTTAAATTAATGATTTCTAAAAACTCAGAGAAGTAGGCATGAGGTTGAAAGTTTCTGTAAAAAGATGAAAATTTTCATGTTTATAATTTGAAAATAACGTTGCTTATAAGGCTCATCTACACTGTTCTAACACAATGATATTAAATGCTAGTGTATTTTTATTAGCATGTGTCCTGTATTTCCTTAGCTTGTTTCTGTGAGTTTAAGGAAACAATGAAAAAGAGTAGTTACATAAATTCTTAACTCAAAATAAAAAAAATTTCAAATTCTGCAACCCATGCCTATCCCTATTCCACTTGAGCTTAGCCTCCATAAGCTGTTTCTAAGTTTTTAAAAAAAGATTTATTTATATATCTGAAAGGTAGAGTTACAGAGCTTGGCTAAAATGGTGGGTGTTGGGCTGGATGACAGCCAGGAGCCAGGAACTACTTTCACATCTCACACATGGGTGGCAGGAGGTCAGCACTTGGTGAACCTCTACTGTGTTCCCGAATGCATTAGCAGGGAGCTGCACCAGCAGCGCAGACTCGAACTGGCACCTCGAACTGGCACCCACAGGAGATGCTGGCAACTGCAGGTTTGCCTGTCAAACCTCAATGTCAGCCTGTTTCTAAGGTTAGCCTATGATTACTGCAAGGAAAAGAATTTTTTTTTTAAATAGTAGTTAACTGTTAGGGTTACTTTTAAATTCAAACTAAATGATAACCATGTTTGGTCTCTGGAGACATGAGAATTAATGCTAACGTGGCATGTGGTAGGGAAGGTAATTATTAGGAGAGACCGAGAGAGGGATCTTCCATCCGCTGTTTTATTCCCCAAATGGCTGCAATGGCCAGAGCTGGGCCTGTCAGAACCTGGGAGCCAGGACCTTCTTTCAGATCTCCCATTGGGTGATTCTAACATCCTCTGCAGCTTTCCCAATCCATCAGTAGGGGGCAGGACTGAAAGTTGAGCATCAGGTAACTATAAAGAGAGTCCACAAGGGATGCCAGCAGCACAGCCAGGGAACAAGCTTGCTAAGCCACCGCAGCAGTCCCAATACAAAGAAGGTTAAAGAACAAATACACTAGCATGTGTTGCTCACCTTTAAAGCTCCATAGCACAATCCATACAGTAAGGCAACAGCCACAATGCTACAGACACAGCTGTACAGTGCTGCAAGCAGGCTAGTCGTGGCTGAAAGGAAGGAAGAGAGATACCAGTCATCTGTAAATATCCATAGATGTTAAAAAGTTACTAAAAAGCATTTATGATGTTACAATTAATACAGTTAAATATCTACTAATTTGATTTTTTTCTTTAAATTTAGTTAGTTTCAAAAGATTCTGACATGACAAAGATCTGCTGTCCTTACTCTTTGCTTCTAAACAAAAATAATTTTATAGCAGAAGTAATGAACATTAATATGTAGCAGAAAGAAATCACACCTGTACTGTATTATATTTGAACAATGTATCTCACATTAATAAAGAGTACTGGATAATAAAGTCTACAGAGGCCTGGAAAGAAATTGTAA